>NC_134584.1:68818231-69145731 GCF_037038515.1 Microtus pennsylvanicus | reverse complement strand
CTTTAACAAGATATATTTGAAATATATTTTCCATTGAGAAATTTAAAATAAATTTAAAAAATACATCAAATAATAAATACATCAAATAACAATTTTATGTGTGAGAATTTTAAGGCAATAATATGTCGCTCCATTATATTGCCAGTCCCCAAGGAGCACAGAGTAGACTTCAGCTTGATGGGTATGACATTAGTAATAGTGACTATTCTTTCCTAAAACCTGGTGGTCATGTGAATCATCAGAAAGTATGACTAATAACACCTCTAGTAATGTATCTATTAATAAAATTGCACCTTATTTTTCCTAAAACAAGGTTTGAGTTCTCCAAAATTTCACTTCAAATATATAATATAAATAATAGGGGAAACAAATGCATTTGGTTACATAAATACTTGGATAGAAATCATGATGGTGGCTTTATGTGTCATGTTGTCATATAATAACCATGGTAGAAGCATAGTTAGCAGGGCTCTATAATGTTTATATTAACACTAGTATCAATACTTAAAGTATATTTTATTAATATATTCACTACTACAAAGGTAGCATGTATTTTACACACACACACACACACACACATACATATATATAATTTAGGTATTACTTTATATTTATATATTATCATTAAAGTAGAAACTGAACAATGAAAATAGCATCTACTCTCTTACTATATATGATGATTATTAGCATCAGAACATAATGAAAGCAATGCTGCTTAGTTGTTTCAATATCAGAGGAGGTCTACAGATGAAGAGAGAGTAAAGAAATACATAAATTACTTATTTCTCTCAATATCAGGCTAATAAAATTCAAGAAAAAAATTAAATATGCATGGACAATCATCTGGTTAATTCAAAGTCAACTGACTGAAATTTTTTAAAAAATATTTTATCTATGTATTCAGGACTATGTAAGTTTAAATTTTTAGAAATATTTTCACTTCCTATGATTGCTTTGACTATTAATTTTCTTTTTAGGGCCCTGTGAATTCTTACATTGTTTTTTTTCTACATTTGTGAAATATTGAAATTTTGCTGTGTATTGCTGTAAACCTGTATATTAATTTTGGTCATAGAGTCATTTCACTGTATTGATTCATTGAGTAGGGGAGGCTAATGTGGGATTCCCTTCTGTAGGCTGTGAATACCATTGGTTAATAAAGAAACTGGTTTGGCATGATGGGCTTGATAGGCAGGGAAAACTAAACTATATGTTGGGAGAAGGAAGGTGGAGTCAGAGAGAAGACATGTAGCCACTGCTGGAGACAGATGTGCTAAAGCTTTGCTGTTAGGCCACGACCTTGTGGTGATGCATAGATTAATAGAGATTGGTTAAATTAAGATGTAAAAGTTAACAAATAAGAAGCTAGAGCTAATGGACCAAACAGTGATTTAAATAATATGATTTCTGTGTGATTATTTTGGGAGTCTGGGCAGCCAGGAAATGTACAAGTGGCCTCCTTACAACAGGAGATATTTCATTTTTCTAGCATCCATTTTAACTACCCTTTTTAGTATCCCAAAAATTCATGTAGAAGTATTTTATTTCTTTGGTTATGTGTTTTCTGAATGACTTAACTTTTTGGAACTATTATGATAAGTGTGATAAGGTTCTTAATTCCTCTTCCTGAGACTATATTGTTGATTATAAATTAATCGAGGGTAGAGTATGACAGTGAGAAAGGAGACCATGAAGAGTAATATAAGGTGATGATGAAAGACAGAATGCAGAAAAATAGATACATGAATCATGACTGAATTTAGAAAAGTTATTGTTCTTTCTTCTTTAACTCTGAAACATTTCTATTTACTTTTTTGTGATGGATAAGTGCATAAAATGTAGTTGACATTGAAAGTGTGTAAATAGAACATTTCATCTAAAATATATCAAAATGACATTATGGAACATGTATTTTATTAAAGTACAGGAATCCCACAGTGAATAGTAGTAAGCTTGGAGAACATTCATCACTTCAAGGGGAGGAAATAGAATATCAAATATGGAAAGAGGATATCAAAACATTAGAGTGAGTTACACTATCACTCTCAAACCACAACTTCTAATTACACAGTAGAAGCTGTCTATTTGAAGGTGAAATATCAGAGTAAATAATTAAATTTTGAAAAGCCTCCAGAGCCCAAGAACTGCAGAATATCGTGATTGCATTTCTTTCCAACATGAAGAGGCTGTATTTGAAAGTGAGCTCTGCAAGAGAACGACAAGGAAAAGCCAGGACTGCACAGTTGAAAAAGTTCAAGGTAGACTTCCAGAAACAAGGAGATTTTAGTGATGAGTAGCCATATTAGAACAATATTCATTCATTTCACAGAACTGAAGATGAAACAGAGGGAGAAGAGCTCTGAAAAAAACTTTATTAAAGAATAAATATACTTTTAAAATTCTGACAAGTCAAGATAAGGCTAATAAATCAATTATAGAATATCTATAAGAAAAGAGTTTATTTATTTGATTATTTATTTATTTATTTACGTTTTTAATTACTCTCCCTTCTATTCTAGAAACCCTAAAAGTATCAGCTTATGGAGACAGGAGGACCAATAGTTTCCCAATAGAAGAACACACCAATCCAACATCATTTCTTCATGACTGTAGCTCACAGCTAACCTGAAGTTGGAGGTAGCAAAAGAAGAGAAAGCCACAACATGAAAGTGTGTGTGCAAGTATAAATCCACTTGAAATGTCAAATACTGAGGTGTATTATGATTTAGATACTAAACAATGATTATATGCTGTGGCATACTCCTTTACACTTCACAGCAAAAGAAACCATAACCAAGACATACGTGGGTGCCAGGGACCGGGGTATTGCTGTTATAGGCCTGACGATGCTTTTGTTTGAAAGAATATGAACATTGGGAGTGCGGATAAGAAAAACAATTGAATGCTTTAATTGTTGTTTATTGGACTATCCTAATATGAACATGGAAGACAGTGGTGCTAAGTGTGATTTGATGAACTATGGGTGCCCATTTCAAGGGGTTTTACAGGAGAAGAATGTTAGGATGTGTCCTAGAGATCAGTCTTGTTATACTTTGGTAAAGAATGTCACTGCTTTCTGCCCTTGTCTGAAGCATTTGCCTAATGCTAAAGTGAAGAGTTTTTGATTAATTCCATTGGCAGTGGAAATCTCAAAACATCCTAGTATTGACTCTGTATTGTGGTTATTAATGCTAAGTGTAAAGAAGATCTATAATAAAAAGGATCAAGCTGAGCAAGGAAAAAATGTAAGATACACAATCTGAGGAGACAAAGAGAACGAGTAGTAGAATGAATCTAATTCCTCTGCTTAATGTGATGAAAAGATTAAGAAATGGAATAAAATTCCTAGTAACCTCAGAACAAGATCCCACCCAGGTAATTTTCCAACTTTTGAAAAGGAATTAAGGAAAGTCTTAACACCTTTAATCCCAGCACTTCAGAGGCAGAGGCAGGAAGATTTCTTAAGTTGTAGGCCAGCCTGGTTTATAGACCCAGTTTGAGGACAATCAAACTTAGACAGTGATGGAAACTATGGAAAATATAAAGCTAGTGAAGACTTAATTGAAAGAGGTAACCATGTTCCAACACCAGCAAAAGGCAGAACTTGGTATCATTAGCCATGTGGTTCTGACTTTACAGTTAAGCACAGAAGAAAAGTGTTATGGATTCTTCCTCCATAACTAAGGAAAGACACTGAGGCCTAGCAAGTGTTAGGGATATCCCATCAATGGAGGACCAGGGAGGTAATTGTGTGAACCTATAAAGATGGAGCCTGGCTTGCCTTCGAGACTACAAGATATTAGAGATGCCAGAATTAGGCGATGCTTGATGAGGAAAACTGCATGTTAGGAAACAACCCAAGAGAAAGAAGTATGTTGTAGTTAAAAAAAAAAGAACTAAAAGTAACTTGAGATCTGAAGAGCATTTTGACATCATACATGGAGATAAAGAGTTTGGAGTTTGCACAGATAGTTTTTGATCTTGCTTTGGTCCGGTATTTCCTCACTATGCTTTCTTCTCTATACTTTGGACTGGTAATATATATCATCTGCCATTATATGTTGAAGTATGTGATCTGGATTTTTAATTTTGATTTTTCAGGTGATTACAGTTATGAGATTTCATGAATCTCAGAAAGGACATTGGATTTTTTAAAAATTGTTGAGTTTGTGATAGACAATGAGACTTTGAAATTGAAATAAATGTATTTTGTTTTTTGATATATTTAGATTATGAGTGTCAGGGAATGGAATGAGATAGTTTAAATGTAATTGACAACCCAAATCTCATTGACACCCCTAATCTCATTAGGAGGTGTGTGAGTGTGTGTGTGTGCGTGTGTGTGTTTTGAATTTGTGTGGTGGTCTTAGAGGAAGAGTGTCACTATGTAGGTGAACTATGACATCTCTAATGTTCAAAATGCACCCAGTGTCTCAGATCATTCCCTGTTTCCTGTATATCAATGTATAAAACTCTAAGCCCTTTCTCCAGCTCTATGTCTGCTTGTATGCCACTGTGTCACACCATGATGATAATGGACTAAATCTCTGCATTGTAAGCCACCCAATTAAATGTTTTCTTTGTAAGAGTTGCAACCATCATGGTTCTCTTCATAGCAATAGAAAACCTATCTAAGGCATTACTGCTGAAGACATAGGACCTAAGTCATCTTATTTCAGTCTCACTTGAAATCATCCTCCCTGAGGGCTGTCTCAGGGTATATGTTAATGTCATACAGTCTTCTAAGGCAGTGAAATAGTCCTACCCAACAGTGTTATCTAGGGTTTCTCTTGCTAAGAAGAAACACCATGACTACAGCAACTCTTATAAAGGAATGTGTTTTACTGGGGCTGGCTTAAAGTTTCAGAGATTTAGTCCATTATCATCATGACAATAAGCATGGTAGCATGAAGGAAAACATGGTGCTGAAGAAATGGGTGATATATTATAAGGACTTTCAGAGTTGGAGTGAATGCAATTTTATATTATGATATGGCTACCTGCCTATGGGTGGCAGGGAGTTGAATGTGGCAGTACGGATAAGAAGGGCTCCTATGAGCTCCTATATATGAATATTTAGACATCAAGAAGTGGCACTGTTTAATAAAAAGATAAGGATGTGTAGCCTTTTTGGAGGAAAAGTATCAGTGATTGTGTGTTTCAGGTTTCAAAAACCCATGCCATGCTCAGAGTCTCCCTTTCTTCCTGCTGCCTGAAGGTCAGGATGTAGAAATCTCAGCCACTTCTCCAACACCATGACTGTCGGCTTCACACCAAAGATGATAATGGACTGAACCTCTGAAATTATAAACAACCCCAATGTGTTATAGCATCTTTTCACAATAATAGGACACTGACTAAAACTTGTGGTAAATTCATATATTATCCATTCACACATAATGTTAAACATGGCTAACTTAATATTTAGCATTATATATTATGTTATATTAATGTGCACCATATTATTCTTTCAGTGACCAGTACAATTTTACTTTTAGGAAAAAGATGAGTTAACTCAGCTATGGACGTTAAGGTAAACAAATTCATATCATATGAGGATTTACACAATTGTTTAAATAGTTCTTGCACCCTGGAATTCTATTTTACTGAATTTTAGGGATATGAATAAAAATAAAGCTCCCCTATGTTCATTTTTGCCATGATGTAAGAATATTATGTTTAGACTTGTCTTCTATCCCTTAATATATCCCATTGTACATGTATGTGCATGCATGTATTTATGTGTGTATATGTATGTATATATGTATGTGTATGTATATATTTGTGAGAACATTCCTAGAGTTAAATCTAAACTATGTAATATCTCAAATATTTTAATAATGAGTATCTATGTTATAGAGAATTGTAATTCTTTTATTAAAATTAGCATGTAAATATTAGAAGTAAATAAAAGACTTATAATAATGAGGAACATTTTTCAGCTTACTTCATTTATGAGAATGGCTTATCAGTGATTTTAGTGTCATTCTTGACAAATAGGTGAATGTGGTATGATAAAATGATAAAATAAAATGATAGAAGTACGAAAATAATTCCAATAGTCATTAATGTTTTCACTTCCTTCAGTTGAATCGACATTTTTTACAAGATCCTAAATAGTGTTAAACTGGACCATCCTATTTTTAGCCACTTTTTTTAAACTGAGCAGAGAAATTGCCATTAAATTATTTACTGACAATCACAATGTTGATGTGTTATAATTTTTCTTTTGAGGGGAAACACTTATATCAGTAATAATGAAATATGTAGACTATAAATGTTATGCTATATTGAAGAATTAATGAGTGTTTATAAAATTTCGTGTTTGGAGAAAGTTTCCTTTTTCTGCATAGTAAAATTTATGGCCAGAAATATTCAACACTATAATAAACCTCCTTTAACATTTCTGCACAAAATTGACATTCAACCATGTTCTAACAGCTCAGATACTGGCAATGTCTACAAAGATGCCACTGGAAAATATATATAGTGCATAATTTTCATTTCTTTGCTGTCAGGGTAACATGTGTGCTTCATATGCTTTAGTGAAGTCTAGCAGTACAAACGTGTCAAAATATCATAAAAATTTGTCTTCTATGATTAACATATAGGATTTAGGATCACAGCATTTGGGATATTTATCTCTGAGGAGGAAAAGAATTTATTCTTGGACAAATGTATATACATAATATTTAATTTATTTTTTGGGGGGAATTTAACAAAATGACTACAGCTGAAGTTGCCATTATCTGGTGTTTTAGGGTTCGTCTGTATTTGTTATTTTCTCTTTTGCTTGTTTGCTTTTTGTTTGTTTGTTTGTTATCTCTTTTTTCTGTTTTATGTGCTATACAGTTTATTAAAAGAACTTTTAGTATGGTTTGGAATAAATTATAAATGCCAAAATCATTAATACACCTAATAATATAAGCATTTAATTTCAATACACAGATTTATGAATATTTTATTTCGGCAAAACCATCAAGACACCGTTTAATTGTTTTGTTCTGTACTTAACTGACACATGCCCTCAGTAATGATTAAGAATCACAAGCACAGCTAAAGCTATTTGTGGTTTAAGTATTTCATATTTGTCTTCAAAATACAAATTGCCCTGATGCCTATTCCATTGTAACACTCAGTAAATATACTGAAGCTTGATTTCACATTAATTCCCAAATATGAACTCTTTTTAATTTTTAAAATAGGCACTTATACAGAGAATTTTAAGAATTGCTTCAACATGTCTTTGAAATCAGTTAAACTTGTTAGTTTGGCTGAAGTTGCCTATCATCTCACTACTATGCCTTGGATAGTTAACGTAAGTTTTTTTGTTTAAGGGATTTAAAAATTATATCCAATATGTAGAAAATACTAACTAAACTTATATCCATGAAGGTACTTTCAAGTAAAGCTAAATAAAATGATTATTTTATTAGTTGGCAAGCTTACATTGAGTGTTACTAGAAATGAACTCTCTTTAGTGGGAGCAAAAATGTAGTAACTCACATAAATAGGAAGTTGAGATAGGAAACGAGTATGAGATGGGGTGATAGGAATGAGGTTGGTGGTTATTCTTGTCTCCTGTGCTTATTCCTGACTCATATAGACTTCATTTCAAACTCAAGTTTTGCATTCTTGCCATGGCTTTGAACTGTTATGGGTCTCAGATGTCCAAGTTAAAAGGTTTAACTGAAAAAAGATCATTTTCTGAGTTATAAAAGCATCTGCAATTGCATTCTATCTGTGTTAGAATAAGGCATTTCTGTAATTAGATGTTGCTTTAACATTGAGGAGGAAGGCAGGAGCCTGCATTTCTTAGCTTCTCTGGTGAAGCCGTGAGATCTTGCTTTGTTAAATACCAAGTCCTTGACAAGAGATTGTCACTTTTGACAAAACAGAAGTACATATAATACCTTCACCCACATCAAAGTGCAATGGTTGTTTCAAAAGCATGCCTTTAATTAATTTGCTGTGAGCTGTGCTAACAAATGCTTTTTCTCATGGAAAAGCAGTAGGTATTAAATATTGTTGACAGAGAAGCAATAATTTTCAAACATGGGCATTTGATGGATATTTTCTCCAAAATGAATTGTATCGTTTTATTGTATGTAAACATTTAGTCACATTCTAAAGATTGAAAATGCTTTTATTATATTTATTAGAGAATTCTCATCATTTTGTTATATGGTTCACCAATAAGGAAAATTCAGATGAAACTTCTAACCATTCTATTTGAGACTGTCTTAAAAAAAACTACTATTCATCACACACGATTTCCAAAAAATCCATTAAAGTTCTAAGCCAGAAGGAGATACATTATTAGTAGCATGAATTTTTAACTTTAATAATATGGACAATACTGCAACAATGTAAGCAAGTTTTTATTTACTATTCATGATATTATTTATGATATGGGGAAAATAACAGTGATTTTGCTTCAATGATATACAGTAAGTACGCTGATATTTATATACATGAGATCTGATGCCCTTTAAACACCTTCTCAAAGTTTCTAGACAATAATGAAATAATCATAATAATGATGCTGTTGACATTATTGTTAGAATTTACAACATCTATTTCATGGTAAAGATACAAATAAAAGGACTTTTGTTAGCATTCCTTTATAGCTTCTAAATATCAGTAACTGCTTGAGATTATAATGACTGACAGTCTTCCAAGCAACATGCAAGCAGAGTGCCTTTCCTAAAGTACTCTCTATATATGCCAGCTGAGCTTTAGCACTTTAAATGCATAGATGTAAGAAAGAAATAGGCATGTGCTATGTTCAGTTATCTTTGTAGAAGGTAAGAGCTTACTTCATCATCATCATCATCAAGTTAAATGATGTCACAATGGAGAAATTGATATGAGACTTACTTGGAAGCTTTAGCAAATTTTCATGCACTTAATTATCAAAGCCATGTATTTCCATGAATTTTTTTACAAGTAACATGTTACTTATAGCATTCAAATTGGTTTTGAATAGATAAGGAATTCTTATAATTCAAAACAAGGATGTTTTATAGTGAACAATGTGATTTCATTTGTATCTCTCCCTTAGCCTTTGGTTCTAATAATATTGGTAAAAGCTATTATTAAATCAACCCAAATTCTCTTGGAATGTGTGCCTTCATATAAAATAAATTATATACTTCCTCTTTATGAAAACATAACTTACTATATACATTGTCTTTTTGCACAGGCCAAATTTTAGTTTAGTCATGCTACTTTTACTTAAGTTTACTTGGGTATGGCACAAAATTACCACATGAGAATTTCTGCATTCAAACTTTTGTAATTATTTTATATAAACATATTGTTACTTAATTATATATTGACACTAGAATATTTCTAAATTCTACATAGAAATGAGTCATTTAATACTGACAGTATTGTATATATTCCTGAAATAATAATTATGTTATTTAGTATTGAGAAAAAAAATTGCTACTATAAAACATATCTTTTATTTCTAGAGTTATTAGAATACTTTATTTTATCCCATTACTGTATATTTTTGAGCACAGTGTTGTAGAATATTATTTTAAGATATGTTACATTTGTTTATGATGGGGACATTTGTTAATGATGAAAGGATGTTGCTTCTGTTTATGCTGCATTTGTTTAACTCTGTGAAGCTGTGATTCTTTGCCAATCTAAAAAAATCTGAGGTCTAATAAAGAGCTAAACAGTCAATAGTGAGGCAGGAGACAGGATAGGTAGTGCTGGTAGTCAGAGAGAATAAATAGAAGGATAAATCTGGAAGAGAAAGAAAGAAGCAAGAGAGCAAGGAGAGGAGGATGCTAGGGCCAGGCACCCAGCTACAGTAAGTTATGAGGTAAGAATCAAAGCAAGATATATAAAAGTATGAGAAAAGGAAAAAGCCCAGAGGAAAAGGGTAGACAGATTAATTTAAGAAAACTTAGGAAGAAATAAAACAAGCTAAGGCTGGACATTTACAGTTAAGAATAAGCTGCCATGTGTGGTTTATTTGGGAGCTGGGTTGTAGACACCAAAAAGAGTAAAGAGTAAAAAACAACTGATGTGGAATTCCCCTTTATATGCTGTGAATACCATTGATTAATAAAGAAACTGACTTGACCTGTTAGAGCAGAGTAAAGCTAGACAGGAAAAACTAAACTGAATGCTAGGAGAAAGAATGTGGAGTCTAGGGGAGACATGTAACCATGTCAGAGACACATGCCGAAACTTTAATCGGTAAGCCACAGCCCCATGATGATACACAGATTAATGGAGTTGGGTTAATTTAACATATGGGTTAGCCAGAAATACACTTAAGCTATTGGCCAAGCATTATTGCAAATAATATGAATTCTGCATGATTATTTTGGTTCTGGGCAGCTGGAAACAAACATAAACTATATATATATATATATATATATATATATATATATATATATATATATCCAAAAGTTTTTTACTGGGGTTTAAGGAAAGCTGTTTCCTAATCCACTTTTGGGAACATATCCAAAGGATGCTCAATTGTGTCACAAGGACATTTGCTCAACTGTATTCATAGAAGCTTTGTTTGCCATAGCCAGAACCTGGAAACAACCTAAATGTCATTTGACTAAAGAATGGATTACAAAAATTGGTACATTTACACAATGGAGTAATACAGAGCAAAAAAATAACATCTTGAATTTTGCAGCAAAATGGATGAAGCTAGGAAATATTATTTTGAGTGAGGTAACCCAGACAGAAAGAAAACCATCCCACAAGCCATAATACCAAAGAACTTAGCAATGAGGACAGTAAGAAAGACTTACATAGATCTAATCTACATGGGAAGTAGAAAAAGACAAGCTCTTCTGAGTGGCTTGAGAGCATGGGGACCTTGGGGGAAGCCTGAATCTGGTAGGGGAGAAGCAGGGAGGGAAGCAGAGAAAAATGTTGAGTTCAATAAAAATCAATAAAAAAAAGAACAAAAAAGTAAAATAAAAAGACAGATTACAAACAGACAGATTTAAAAAAGTAAAGAAAAATAAGATTAGATAAATATGGAATATGTATATAAAGAGAATTTAGATTAGGTATGTTATTGTGTTTTCTTTGAATTTTATGACTTCAGAGAGATATTTTATTCTGGCTGTTTCTAAGTTAAACCAACAAAGAAGTATCTTGATTTTAAATTTTTTTTCTAAGAATTTGTTGCTTTGGAAAAGAGGTTCTTCTATTGTTTCCACAGACATTGAGAATGTGTGGATTAATTCCAGACTAATGTGGTTTTATGGACGAAGACCTCCTGAAAGTTTTCATGAACACCCCCAAAAATTAATTCACCCAACAAAAAGAAGAAAGCAGTTTGGAGAGAACTACACCCAAATTCTCTAAGTGATGTTTATAAATGTTTGTTTACATTTAAAAATAAGCCATGTAGGAAGTCCAAGGAACCCCCACCTCCATCCAGATCTAGTAAGTTGAGCATCCAAACTGCCTAGGCTCCCACAAAGCCAGTAAGTGCAGTAGGATCAAAACCCCATTGCCATTGTTCTTGAGTTCTCAGTAGTCCTCATTTTTGCTATGTTCAGCAAGTCCGGTTTTATCCCAGGCTTTTTCAGACCCAGGCCAGATGGCCTTGGTGAGTTCCTGATAGAACATCCCCATTGTCTGAGTGTGTGGGTGCACCTCTCATGGTCCTGAGTTCCTTGCTCGTGCTCTCTCTCCTTTTGCTCCTGATTTGGACATTGGAATTTTGCAGGGAACCCTGATTGCTCTTTGGGCTGACGAAGGAGGGGGACTTGGTTGGGGGAGGGAGAGGGTAATGGGAGGCGGTGGTGGGGAAGAGACAGAAATCTTTAATAAGTAAATAAATAAATAAATATAAAAAATAAAAATTATATGTACAATATAAAAAATAAAATAAAAATATGCCGTGGAGATTTGCATTGATATAGATCTTGGATTACTGGTGCAAATTTAAGGTCAATTTTGTTATTTGTATATTTTTTTCTTAATTAAGATATGTTGTTTGTGTGGCCCACTTAAATATATAATGTATAATTAAGAAGTTGGATGTCCCAACCATACAGAAAATCTTTGGGTGACTGTCCAGGTAGTGAGATATTTCTGTCAATTCTAGAGTTTTGTAAGTTGCTTAAAATGTACTTCTTGTTTACTAGATAATATTATATCTCTAGAGTCTTTGATGGAGTTGAAGAATTGATAGTTATAATTATAGTTTTCCTTAGTTATGATAAAAGATAAAATATATATAAATATTGTAACTATAATTCTTGCTTCATACCTGTTTTGTTACATGTAATTTTACTGTTAATGTTAAAGCCTCTTTTTTATTTAAGCAGAAAAGGGGAGGTAATATGGGATTCCCCTTTGTATGTTGTGAATACCATTGGTTAATAAAGAAACTGCCTTGGCCTTTTGATATGACAGAGTAGAGAGATACGCAGGAAAAACTAAACTGAATGTTGGGAAAAAGAAGGCAGAGACAATGAGAAGCCATGGAGCCACCAGCAGAGACAGACATGGCAAAATCTTTCCAGTAGCCCATGAGCCTCCATTAAGAATTTGTGCCTGCTGGTGAAAGCTTGAAGTGCCATTAAGTTAAGTAGAGACAAAAAACTGAATAAAATGCCTGACACAGTCCAAGTATTCACATTATAGAGCTCTAGGAAGGTTGAATACAGTTCTTACTCACTTCCCTCCAACCAAGCTGCAAGCTTTATGCTTTGCTTTCAGAAAATGAAAATCAGATAGAGACAACTGCTAAAGCACAAAGAGGATCTAAGTGTAGTTTAATAGTCTCAAGCTTATTCATGTGATGGAGGAAGGTCATTGGCTAATAAAGGAACTGCCTTGGCCCATTTTATTGGTTAGGACATAGGTAGGTGGAGTAAACAGAACAGAACGCTGGGAGGAAGAGGAAGTGAGCTCAGACTCAACAGCTCTCCTCCCTCTCCGGAGCAGACGCCTCAGAGAGACGCCATGCTCCCCACTCCAGGGAAGATGCACGCTATGAAGCTCCGACCCAGGATGGACAGAGGCTGGAATCTTCCCGGTAAGCACACCTAGGGGTGCTACACAGATGATTAGAAATGGGCTAAATTAATATGTGAGAATTAGCCTAGATAGAAATGGGCCAAGCAGTGATTAAATGAATACAGTTTGTGTGTTGTTATTTCAGGGCAAAAGCTAGCCGAGCAGGCGGCTGGGGTGTTGGGGACGCAGCCCCACCACCCATACTACATTCATGTGGTCAAAAAAGGCAAAACAATAAGCAGTAAAAGAAGTCCAGACAGAAAAATCCTCTAAACAGGTTCCAGGATGTTTAACAATGTTTGTAGTCTTCTGAAAGAAAGATAGACTGTCATAGAAATATATAAATAGCTTAAATACATTAAAGTTGTAAACAGACAGTAAAAATAATATAAAAGAAAAAAAGCCATGGAAAGATGGGCAATACACAGGGAGTCTGCATTGTGTATAGTATTGTGTTGAATTTGAATTTTTTGGTTGCTGAAAAGAAAGGACAGCTGCTAAGGGAACTAGAACTGAAATAGAGATCATTGATATAAACCAGTCTGATGTAGAATTTCCCTCTCTATGCTGTGATTGCCATTGGTTAATAAAGAAACTGTATTGGGCCTGCACAGGGAACAGAGCTAAGCAGGCAAAGCTAAATGTAATATTGGGAGGAAGAAAGCAGAGTCAGAGAGATGCTATGTAGACCCACTGGAGACAGACACTGGAACTTTAGCTGGTAAGCCACAGCCACATGGCAATATACAGATTAATAGAAAAGGGTTAAATTAATATGTAAGTGTTAGCCAATAAGAAGCTAGAGTTAATTAGCCAAGCAGTGATTTAATTAGTACAGTTTCTGTGTGATTATTTTGAGGCCAAGCAGCTGAAAACCAACAATTGTCTCTCCTCTCCTACACCACTGTATATACTTTAGAAATGTCTTGACTTTAAAAAAGTCAAAGAATGCATTTTTAAAATGGAACTTAAAAGATATATTGCTTTGGAAAAGTGCTTTTGCTTTTGTTTCCACAGGAAACAAGAAGCTGTGGATTCATTTTTTGTTAACATGTTTGTTAACATCTGGTTTGACCAAGGAAGACAGCCTGAAACTTGATAGGTAATATCTACCAACAAAGTGTAGGGTTAAGACAGCCCCCTTTAGAGGGCGGGGTTTGCCTCGGGCGAATGCCTGCCAATAAATGGGTGCGCGGAGAGGTGGCTCGCTCTCTTTTCCTCCCTACCTGTACTATGCTGGAACTTTGGTTCTGTAAGTTTATCATTAAAGTGGTAAATATTCTTTGATATCTGCATTGCATTTATTTTGCGTGGGTATAATTGGCGCCCAACGTGGGGCTTTGCCGAGAACCGGCCCCAAATCGGAGTCTCTTGCACCCTGGGCCGCTGCGGCGGTCTCTCTGGGCGCGCGCGGAAGAAGTTGAGATTCTGAGCAGTCTCTCTGGGCACGCGCTGAAGCAGCCAAGATTCTGAGCGACTCGATTTTCCCTGCTGCTTGCTAAAGTATCAAGCAGAGGGTTTGAAATCGACAGAGCCTTTTTAACAGCGCCTAAGTCTCTGTTCCGAGCCGCCCCGGCCAGAGCCACCTTTTTCCCATGCCCTCTCACGCCGGCGTGCGCGCTGCCTGACCGGGCTGTCTGTTCCGCTCCCACCTCTGCCAGCGCTCGGGTCACGTGACAGCGCCCTGAGAGCCGGCATCCCTTTGATTTGTTTACTTTGCTGGCTTTTCTTTACTTATCAGCCTGGTGTCTGTTTCAATTTTGTTTTTGAGTCATTTTATTTCAGATTTAGGACACGTGGATTCAACTGGACTCTTTCACCACCACTGGCAGGAACCAGTTATTATAGGTAAGAGAATTTTTTCTTTTATAAATAATGTCTGAGAACGTGACGATTTCAGATTTCATTAGCTTTTTTGAGTGCACCATTTGGGAGATCTTACAAGAGGTGTCTACCACACCACATATATGGATATTCCTGGGATTCTTAATTTTCCTAAGCACTATTTGGTTTGATAATAGGAAAATGATCAAATCTCTTAAGGCAGAGGTTGAACGTTTGAAAACTATTGAAAGCGACAACAATCTTCTCAAGAATCAGTTTGAAGTTCTCCAGGAAAAAAACAAATCTTTGTTTAACATGACTCGGTTAACTGAGCAAAATCTAAAAAAGGTATAGGCTGATGTTAAGGAGAAATTCATTACTATGGAAGAAGGAACAGCTGAATTAGATCGTAAGTTCCAGCAGTCCCTTTCTGTAGGAACTGAAACATTAACTGAGAGAATCAAAACTGCTGAATGTGACAATCAAATTTTGTCTAAAGCTTATGACAGATTGGCGGAAAGATTGTCAATACAAGAAGGCACGGTTTATGCCATAAAAATTATGTCCAAAGATGACAAGTTATCTCTACTGGACAAATTTCATACTTTAGAATCCTCAATAAAGGCTTTAGAACATAATTCTGGGCAGGAGATTCAGACATTACAAAAAGCAATGGTGAATAGAATTGAAAAGATTGAGGAATTTCTAAATTCTAATGAAGAAGAGCAAAGGGTAGAAAGGCAAATTTTAACTACATCTGTGGATAAATCCCTCCGGGACAATTTCCACAAAGCTCTACCTACAGCCCTACATGCCTTTCCTGTAATAACAACAGAAAAGGTGACAATGATTGAGGAGAAATTACAACAAGCACATGTGGACAGAGTGAATCCAGAGCTCGATTTTATTCTCGTCATATTACCATCAAAAATTTCTCCTACAGGAATTTTAATGCAGAGAGATGATATTATCTTGGAATGGATCTTTTTACCACATAAACCAAGTAAGAAACTGAAAACTTATGTGGAAAAAGTCTCTGAGTTAATTATAAAAGGCAAGCTGAGACTTCGTCAACTAGCAGGCATAGACCCAGCAGAAATTATAGTGCCTTTCACTGCTGATGAACTAAAGAAATTATAGGAAGATAATGAACCATGGCAAAGAGCTTGTGCTAATTTTTTGGGAGACATTAATAACAACTATCCAAAAAGCAAGCGGCTCAACTTCATAAAGAGAACTTCTAGGATCCTTCCTCGAATAGTCCGTGATGCTCCAATAACTGGAGCCCGTACATTCTATACTGATGCCAATAAATCAGGGAAGGCAGGTTACAAATCAGAAGACTTGGGTAAGGTGGAACAAAGTCCTTATGATTCTGTCCAGAAGGCAGAATTATATGCCATTCTTATGGTACTAAGAGATTTTAAAGAACCTATTAATATAGTTACTGATTCACAATATGCAGAAAGAGTTATTTTACATATTGAAACTGCTGAATTTGTACCTGATGATACAGAACTAACCTCATTGTTTATCCAGGTTCAAGATTTAATCAGGAACAGGCTTTGCCCTATGTACATAACACACATCCGATTCCATACGGGTCTGCCAGGTCCTCTAGCACAAGGTAATGCTAAAATTGATCAATTATTGATTGGTAGTGTGCTACAAGCCTCTGAATTTCATAAAAAACATCATGTTAATAGCAAAGGTTTAAAGAAAGAGTTTTCTATTACATGGCAACAAGCTAAGGAGATTGTGAAGAAATGCCCTACCTGCTCTTTCTATAACCAAACGCCACTGCCAGCAGGAGCTAATCCAAAGGGCACCCATAGAAATGAAATCTGGCAGATGGATGTGTTCCACTTTGCAGAATTTGGCAAATTGAAGTATGTTCATCACACCATCGACACTTATTCAGGCTTTCAGTGGGCAACTGCTTTGAGTTCAGAAAAAGCTGATTCAGTAATCACTCATTTATTAGAAGTCATGGCTATCATGGGTATACCTACACAAATAAAGACAGATAATGGTCCTGCTTATGTCTCTAGGAAAATAAAACGATTTTTTGATCATGACAATATCAAGCATGTTACAGGTATACCATACAATCCTACAGGTCAAACAGTCATAGAAAGATCAAATCAAACTATAAAGGATATGTTAAACAAACAGAAAGGGGTGGAAAACACCCCCCAAAATAGGTTACATAATGCTTTGTTAACCTTGAATTTTCTCAACGCTAATGAGAATGGAACGATGGCTGCAGAAAGACATTGGATAATGGAAAAGTCTGCTCAACTAAATCAACCAGTTTATTTCAAGGATGTACTGACCTCACAATGGAAGCCAGGAGATGTGCTGCGTTGGGGAAGAGGTTTTGCTCTTACCTCCACAGGTGAGGAAAAATTATGGATACCGTCAAAATTAATAAAGTTCGGTTTGAGGAAGAGAAGTCACTTGAAAAAGATAAATAACAATTCATTCACAAGGATGACCGACATTCAGATGGTAAGGATTACTGATAGGATGGGGGCAGGGTTCTTTTCTTATCTCCACAGGAAAATATTCATCTCCAAAGAATTTGAGGGACCCTGAATATTTAATTACTGATGGATGGAAAATAGTTACGACCCACTAAACATCAACAATAAAATTCTATACATATTGGAAGTATTGATTATATATATATATTGAACACTTCTTTATAAATGTGTAGAGCTGGTTTTGGAGTTGGACTATGGCTCAGTCCTTCTTCAATTCCAAGCCTGTTGATAAGAGATATTTCAAAGTTTCTGTCTCAGGTCAGGAGCCATGAAATGGGACAGAATAAGAATAATTTTATATTTGATAAACTTTCTTTGCCTTCCCTCACATCTGTGTCTTTCTTTATATGTCAGTACATGTCCTTGTTGTTAATGTTTAAATTTCCCATAACAAGCAACATATTTTCCTACAGTAATCTTTGAAGTTTCCAGGATAAAGATGGGGCCCCACAACATCAACTCAATCTGGTTTTTATGACGTCATGACATTTTTTTTAAGCACTAATTTTAGACCTGTTTTTTGGTACCAACTGCAAGAGACAATTTCATATGATGCACATTTTTGACAACGCTCTGGCTGGACCTTCTCAAAACACACAGAGACTAGTTATACTTTTCTTAAGTCAAAGGTTAATTTGGGAATTTTACCATCGTTTACTTTCACAGGGGCCCCTAAGAAGAATGTCACCCCCTTGTCAGCTAGAAGCAATCTAAGAGGACGACGTCCCCTCTCCCAACAGAGTTTGCCCACAGGGTTAGGGACATCTTTTAGTGGTTGGTTTAGGGTTGAGGGGATGGGGAGATATTGTATGGATTTAGGGGTATAATCTTAAAAAAAAAGAAGAGGGGGATTAACTGGTTTGATGGGATGATTGGTATTTGTGACTTACTTTCCCTTCCCTTTTACCACTCCTCACCTTCACCCTACCCCACTCCCCATCCATTCCTCAGAGAGAGAGGGATGCCTTCCATGGGGAGTCAAAAATATCTGCCATATCACTTGAGGCAGGACCAAGTACCTCCTCCTTGTATCTAGACTAAACAAGGCTTTCTCCCATAGGGAAGGGGCTCCAAAAAGCCAGTTCATACACTAGGAATAAATACTAAATCTGGGGCCCCACAAGCTGCTCAGGCCACATAACTGTTACCCACATTCAAAGAGTCTAGCTCTGTTCCATGCAGGTGTTCTAGCTATCAGTTCAGAGTCAGTGAGCTCCCACTAGCTCAGGTCAGCTGTCTCTGGGGTTCTCCCCATCACAGTCTTGACCCCTTTGCTCTTATTACCACTATTCTCACTCTACTACTATTCTCCTGGAGCTCAGTCCCATGTTTGCCTGTGGACCCCTGCGTCTGCATCTCTCAGTCACTGGATGAAGATTCTGTGATGTCAATTAAGTTAGTTATTAATTTGCTTACAGGGAAATGGATCAACCATTAAAAAATATATTCATCTTACATCTTTACTACAATAGGTCCTTGGCCACCTTTTTGTGACTGTCTGTTGCTGTCCTTATTTTTTTACAGCATAACTATGGTAAAATGGGTCTGCTTGGCAGATAAGAAACTTGGATTTAATACTTCACTTTCCAGGTTAGTCAGTTGAGAGAGTCTCTTGGTGGCGTCATTGAGGCTAAATTTTTATATGTTTATGAGCTATGCAAAAATAAAAACTAGATTAACCAGGGACAGTAAATGAAGTTATTGCTGAGAACTCACATCAAAATACATCAGAAAAAGCCTTTTAAATTAGTTCTTCTTCAGAGAAGAGGAGATCAATTAGTTAGTCATGAAAGCATACCAATGATATTTTACAAACTGAATAAGATATATTTATGTATTAAGATATGTACAAACATGCATATATATGTGCACACACATATGTACACATATATATATATATATATATATATGTATATACATACAAATATATGAAATTAATAAAATTGGTCCATGAATTTGACAGAGAACAAGGAAGAGTCGATTGGATGGCTTGAAGTGAGGAAAGATAGCAAAAATTAATGTAATTATACTAATCTCAATAATAAAATAATTTAAAAACAAAGAGTTCACTTTAAATAAAATAAATGTAGCATAGCAAGTATACAAATAAATAATATAGCCATTCATTACTGGTGTCAAAATTTTGAGACTGGAAGTTGTCTTTATATAAACTATACTTCAAATTAACTACACAGTAACTGAAGAGATTAAATGACCAATCCTAATACAATTTTCCTAAGCTCTCAGCTACTTAAAAGATATCCAAAGGGGCTAGAATGTTGCATAGAAATTTAACAGAGGGATAATAAATCATGGTTTGAAACATCATTGGGTGTTAAAGAAAGGGAAGGATAAGATGAAGTGGGCAATGACTTTGAATATGAAACAAGTCCATGAAGAGATGTTTTGGCTAATTATTGGTACCTTTATTCTTAGGAAGAAATATGTGTGACTTTAATGGAGGACTCTGAAAATACTGGAATAGGATGTGTAACAACTGCTTCATTCTTTTACTTATAATGATTTAGTTCTAGGCTTAGATTTAAAATAGTCTTTGTGGTTCATCAAAAATCATTGAATTATTATGTGGGACATAACAGTGTGTGCCTGTGTGAGTGCTTATGTATGTTCTTGTGTATGTGCTTGTGTGTTCAGCACTTTTGCTCAGGAGGAGTTCAGTGATGGGGGAATTGAGTAAATAAAGAACGGTATAGATGCATAATGAGAAATAATAAACACGACAATAAAAAATTACCAAGTCATAGGACAGAATGATCAAATTGTTATATTAAAACATAGATAACAATTTATAATATGTATATGGTAAACCTAACAATGCAATAGTGTCATGCATATCTTGGTTGGTTACTACTAACCAAGATTAGACTTAAGACTTGCTTAACAAGAGTAAAATTATGTCTTCTACTGGAAACCTTACCAACTACTCAGAGCTAATGAGATCATTAGTAAAATGGGGGAGAATCTATAATCACTGCTTTAGTAATATCTGTATCCCTAAATGCATTCTAAATATATGTTCTTATACCCAAAAATAAGTCTAGCCTGTAGATGGAGATTTATTTTTCTCCACCCTAGAGATCCCACTGGACTGGTTTCTCTCCACCAAGTGGGTCCATACAGCCACTTATGAAATAGCATCACTGAGGTTTAATGTTAGTTACAACTGTTTGGTCAATAACTTAGGAATCTTACTGGCTACTTCTCTCTTATAAATTAGCCCATTTTTACTGATCTGCATATTGCCACATGATTGTGGCCTTATCTCTGTTTGGGCATCTTTCTCCTTAGATTTCTGCTGACATTTCTTTTCTTGGGTGGCTACATGGTATCTCCTTTCTCTGCCTTCTCTCTCTTCCTATCCTTGTTTTGATTTCCTATCTAGGTATATTTTGCCTAGCCTTTGGCTATAACAGCTTTTTTATCAACCAATAAGAGAAACACATAATCACAGAGGGATATCCTCCATCAGTATCCATCATCATTCATTGAGGAAAAGTCTCCTTGAAACAGATGGAGACCCCTACAGAAAAGAATAATCAATCAAAATGCAGAGTTGCAAGACACAGTCCCAAGAGATAAATCTATGAACAAGTCCTGCACTTAAGCCTCAGGAAATGTTGTAAAAGATGGGGCATTATGATTATTAGATCCAGAGGATAAGGAAATTTGCTCTGAGACTGTCTCCTCATAATATGAGAATTATACTCAGAGGATCTTAGCAACAAGCCTAAAAACAGGCTGACCAAGGACAATAGACATGTCGAAGTAGATATGGGAAAGATTGAAGATTCAGTCTTCCACATAGAACTACAAGCAACTAAGAAAAGCTGTGAGTGGGGAAGTAGCTTTTTCCAGAGAAGAGCACAATGATTGCTTAACTAATGACAATTGTCATTATACATGCAAGTAACATTATACAGACTCAGAAGAAACATATATACCTATACATATATGTATGTAACAGCAATCCAAAAAGAGGTCATGTGTTTGAAATAGAACAAGGAGTGATATATTTGGAGAGGGAAAAAGGAGGAGGATGATGCATTTATTTTATAATCACAAAAGTCAAAAACAAAAGAAAACTAGAAATAACAGTCATTTTGATTTGTTTGGTTTTGTTTTGTTTTTCAAGACAGGGTTCTCTGTGTAGCTCTGGCCATCCTGGAACTCATTCTGTAGACCAGACTGGCTTAATATTAGGAGATCTTCCTACTTCCACATCCTAAATCAGGGATTAGAGATATGCACCACCAGCACCCAGTAAATTGATGTAATAACAGTTCTTAAATACAAATGTGTAAAAATGAAAATCTATGTAAATATTTGAATATTTCTATATTATATTGCAAGTTTCTATGTATGTGTGAATTATATATAAGATATATATTACATACATAAATATAAATTGTATGTGTGTGTGTGTGCACATGTGTGTGTTTATGTGTATATTCTGCTTTTGAGGAAAGTATACTCAGTTGGAAAGGTCAAATCATTTATATCCATCTCTATCTGCTTTTGCAAAAGACCATATTTAATTCATAACAGATATTCCTAATGTTCTTATGCTGAGCAGAGAAATTAACAAGCAAACATCTCTAATGTGGACATTTAAAAATTATACTTGAGCATATGCTCCTTCTGAGCTATTTTGGATTCTCTATAAACAAGAAATTTATTCTTCTAGATTGAAAATCACTGCAGAATGCTTTTAATAAACCCAGAATGGTCTGTGATTAATCATTTCATTCAGTCTTCACACTTTCAGAGTTTATTTCCACTTCTGATGATAAAAAAGACACTTTATTTCACTGATTAAAGGAACATGAAAGAAAGCAGGAGAAAACAAAGAGGAGGGGATAAGTGGTGAGCTACAGGACAGCTTGAGTGTATGTATTTTAATCTGGCAGTTGTCTTGTATAATTCTTTTGCCAAAAGACTGGTAATTTCACACAAAATTTAAATATTGTAGCAGCCACCCAACTTAAACATTTGGCAAATAGTTATCCTATTTTAAAAATAAAAAATATTTCTCAAATGCTTCTGTTTTCAAAATACTGTCTCACGCTATCCTTTATGTTTAGTTAATCAATTTTTATTCTCTAAATTTGGGAACACACATAGACACATACCACACACATTCATAGACATATACACATTGCACATGCAAATACATAAATATACAACATGCATACATACACATTCACACACACACACACACACACACACCATATTCCTTCTTTAAACCCACTGATTTATGCAGTTAGTACCAAGTGAAAGAGCCAATTTTCTTTGCTACATGCTTCTCTTATTCCCTTCCATTTTTCCTCCTTTTCTTCTCTTCCTCTCTGCCTTCCCACTTTTCTCTTTTATTTCTTTCATCTCTTCCTCTATTTCTTTGTAAAAGAAGTTATCCATAATTACTAAAACAAAGAAAGTATACAAAAAAGAAGCACATTTT
The DNA here is from genome assembly GCF_037038515.1 of Microtus pennsylvanicus. Lineage (NCBI taxonomy): Eukaryota > Metazoa > Chordata > Mammalia > Rodentia > Cricetidae > Microtus > Microtus pennsylvanicus. The sequence continues at coordinate 69,122,859 of NC_134584.1, read as the reverse complement.
TGTTAAGAAATATATAATTAATGAAAAAGCTTGAGAAAATGTAAAACTTCTTTTATACTTTCCTTAATTAAAAAATAAAAAACAAAGACTAAAACTCATTCTTCACAGGAACATGAAAACTAATAATTTTAAAGGTTAATCATCCCAAAAGGGTATTTGCTGTGTTCAAGGGTCTTTAGGTATCATATTCCCAATCTCATAGCTACTGTTGATTATTCCTGTACTCTTGCTAGGCTTCCTGAGCCTCCTTCTTCCCCAGGGAAAGGTGAGTATGATATCACCCATTCTGCAGCCCCACTACATAGGACACCCCATCCACAGTCCCGTGATGCAGGACAATCAGATGCAATAGGGAGTCCAGTCAAAGCATGAACTCTATTTATTACTGTAGGTGTCAGCTTATATATGTCAAGCTACATCCTGTGATGTGGGAGTTCCTCCAGCCAGTGAGAGGCAGCCAAACCCTCCCCCTGGATGGATGGTTGTCTACCAAGTTTTTGCTGTCTCATCCTCACTCAAACTCAAGCCAGGCTTTTCTCCGTCTACTGGCCTTGAAGTATAAGCCCTGAACTTGAGCCAGGCTTTTTTTTTTCTGTCCAATAGGTTTCAAGGTACAGGTCCTGAGATAACTTTGGTCCAACAAACTCTAATATTAGAGAAAAAAAACTATTTGCAAGAAAAATAATGTGGGGGTGTTGAAACTATACAATTTTCCTGCCCTACTTTTACTGTCAATTCAACAATAATTTCTAAAATTCCTAAGACATTTTCTGGCAAAAGTTTGATTTCAAATTGTTATCAAACATTGATAGACATGTTCAGAATATTTCACTGAAGCAAAACAACGAAAATTTGCATTGTAAATATGAAACATATAAATATGCAATATTTGAATCCATTATAACTTGCTTAGAGAATAAGTAATAGAATAAATTAAGTACAATATATTTTTCAAATGAACTCGGTATTTTTCCATTCTAAATTACATGCTTTTATCAAAATAAACAGTTTTCACAACTTTGATAGATTATATTTTTGTGTAAAAGCAGAAATTACAAAAGTATTTCCATGAATTGCCAATTATTTCCCTTTCCTCTTTAGTTATAAAAAGCCTGGTTTAGCTTAAATTCGTAAGTACAGTAGCTATTCAAATACAGATTAGAAATCTTTGCCGGGCGGTGGTGGCGCATGCCTTTAATCCCAGCACTTGGGAGGCAGAGGCAGGCGGATCTCTGTGAGTTCGAGACCAGCCTGGTCTACAAGAGCTAGTTCCAGGACAGGAATCAAAACCACAGAGAAACCCTGTCTCAGAAAAAAAAAAAAGAAATCTTTGAAAGAAAAATGACTACTTTCTCCTCTAATTATTCTTCAATAAATGTTGTTTTTTTTTTTGAGCTTTAGAGCACCTCATTTTTATTGATTTTTTTCCAATGCTCTGAGAATAACTGGGGGTATGATCCTTTCTACCTGCAGATTTGGAAAATCATATTTCGTCACTGTCAATTCTTTATTTAGTTTATTAGCACCAGTTGTTCAGACATGGCCAAATGTGTACAAGTATGGAGGTATAAAGATTTTAGTCACCCAGTAGTTAAAGTATACTAAGATCTCAAAAACTGACAGATGAAAAACCACAAAAAAGTATGGACCATAGACATAAACTGAAATGTTTACTTAGGTTTCTGTCCCTCCTAGTCCTGCAGTCCTGCAGTCCTTCAGTCCCAAAGAAATACACAGAGGTCTACATTAATCATAAACTAGGTTCCTATTAGCTCTGAATTCTTAATTAATTCTTACATCTTAATCAATAGTTCTTGTCTGTGTTAGCCACATGGATTTGTACCTTTCATCAGTGAGGCATTCTCATCTGCATCCTCTATGTTTGGGTGATGACTGTAGACTGAGCTTTCCTCTTCCCAGAATTCTCCTGTTCTAATTTCCCTGCCTTTATTTCCTGCCTGTTTGCCCCACCTATATTTCCTGTCTGGCTGCTAACCAATCAGTGTTGTAGTAAAATCCAAATGACAAATCTTTACAAAGTACAAATCCATTGTCCCACAGCACTGAGCACTGGGTATTTCTTTGGGACTTAATGAATGCAGGACCAGGTGGGACTTAAAGCTTGGTCAACAAATGGTGCAAACATAGACAACTGAATCCACTTAAAACCTAAGAGAGCTTAGGAAATAGTTTTAGACAAAAAAAGAAGAGAGTTAAACACAGCTTTTTGGTAGCAGTATTTTTTCATGTGGGCTCTCATTGCTAGAAACAAGCATATCTCATTTAAGAGAGCCTTACTGATTCAGCTTTAGCTGCAAAAACCTTGCAGCTCTTTTAAAAGGTCCCAACACCAAACATATAAATGGTTTTATGAATAACTGACAGCATGCTTCTAGATGATTGCAAGTACCTTGAAATGCCATAGAGGAGTGGCAATAAACATGGCTCTGACCAGTTCCTCTGCCATAAAGCTAGATTCTCAGAAAGCTAAGGGATAGACTTTATCCAGCCATCAATTCGACAGCTTTAATCCTAGTCATAACACATAGCAAGTTAAAGACTCATGTGGTTAGAATAAGAGAAATATACAATATAGATAAATTCAAATAAAGAAAACCTCTAAATGGTTCACAGTGTATTTAAAAATATATACAGGCTTGGGAGAGAAAGAGAATAAAGTCCTTAAAAGAAAAAGGAGAGTAGTTGGGTGTTGTGGCATATACCTTTAATCCCAAAACTTGGGAGGCAGAGGCAGGCAAGTCTCTGTGAGTTCAAGGACAACCTGGGCTATAGAATGAGTGCCAAGGTAGCCAAAGATACACAGAGAAACCTAATCTCAACAAAACAAAAATAAAAAATAAAAATAAAAAGTAGAGTTTAAAATAAAGCCACATAGAGATGGAAAACACACAATATGGATACTGTATTCTATTGTGTTGTCTTTGAATTTTTTTTTGACTGAGAAAGGAACAACAGCTGATAAAAGATGTTTGATTATAAATGCTGTTGGATTGATTCAACATATGTATTTTGAAAATACTTTGATGTTAAAATTTAAGTCAAATGACATTTTACTTTAGAGAAGAGGTTTTGCTTTTGTTTCCACAGGAAATGAGAGGCTGTGGATTCATTCTGGGCTAAGAAAAAATAGGTTTGATCATGGAATACCCCCTGAGAAATCTCTTAAGGAGCAGATGGCCCAGATGATCCAACATTTCAGAGGAACTCTGTTTGAGTTTCCTCTGAATTCTACATCCAGAACAGTCTCAAGACTACTAGCTGAGATGATCAAGCCTCACAGAATTTTCCAACAAGACATGACCATAATTCTAAATTTTCTTTAGGTCCCTGTAAGATTTTATCAGTATCCTCAGTTAGCAGGAATTATCCTGGAAAACTATGCCCTCATTCTCCCCCAAAATAGATTATGGATGTTTTTTTGTTTTTTTTAGAGTGCTGGTTAGAAGTTGTTATGGATAATTGTCAGGAAGAAAGCTAAACAAGGGAGATTAAATTCAGAATATTTAGTTTGAAAAAAAAGGTTAAATATTGTGGGACAATGGTCTTGTACTATGTCAAGATTTGTCACTTATATTTTAATAAAATGCTGATGGCCAATAGCCTCGCAGGAGGTTAAGTGTGGTTAGCAGGCAGGAAATAGAGGAATGACAATGAGAACAGGAGAATTCTGGGAAAAGGAAAGTTCAGTCTGCAGATGTCACCCAAATGTAGAAGATGGAGGTGAAAATTACTCGCTGATGAAAGATACCAAGCTACATGGATAATACACATAAGTATTTTGGGTTAAGATGTAACAATTAATTAATAAGAAGCCAGAGCTAATAGGCCACCTAGTTTATGATTATTGTAGATCTCTGTGCATTTCTTTGGGACTGAACGACTGCAGGACTGGGTGGGACAGAAACCTTGGTCAACAGTGAAAGTTCTCAACATTTAAAAAAATTTAATGGCATTATCTGTGGTCTCTGTGGCTTCCATGGCCAAAAGAATAAAGATCCTTGGCAGGCAAGAAGGTACTTTGGTTCAACACTAGTAAGTAGCCAGTGTTGGTTTAAACTTCCAGAGTCTAACACTGGGTAGTTTACTTTAGGAATATTTAAGCCCATGACAACTTTGTAAAACCTTTCCTGGAGAGAATTGGCTCAATCCCATGTCACAATATAGGTTAAGACATGACTATGTTATGTCCTATAATGACAGGTTCTATAGATTGACTACATATGACACATTCCATAAAGAAAGGTTCTGTAGTTTAACAAGTTCACAATAAGGGGATGTCGGAGGATCAGGAGTAGTCTTGGTTACACAGATAGGACAAAGGTCACAAGGCTATTAACAGTGTCCACTCCCAGCCGTCTGGGTGGATAACAGGTTATATGTCCTTCCTTCAAAGAAACAACATTGTGTCTTAAATGTTTCTTAGTGATTATCTGCTATCACAGAATTCCAGATGCTTCCTACAATTAGTGAACTGGGACATGAAGAATAAAACTGATTTAGATTCCATCTCCTCCCCCCTACCAACTGTAACACTCAAAAGAGCAGGCCCTGCACCTTGCCTGACAGTAAAATAGAGCCAACCTTGTTGGTATGGATAAGGCAGCTCTATCTGTTGCTTTCATTGGTTAATTAATAAAGAAAACTGCTTGGCTTGATAGGTCATAACATAGGTAGGCAGGGAAGACAGAACAGAATTGTGGGAGGAAGAAAGCAGAGATAGGATGATGCCATGAATCTCCTGCCCAAGACCATAGGTTAGGATCTTCCCTAGTAGGCCACAGCCTCGTGGTGATACACAGATTTAATGGAAATGGAAATGGGTTAATCAAGACGTGAGAGTTAGCCAATATGAAGCTAGAAATAATGGACCAGGCAGTGGTTAAATGAATACATTTTGTGTGTTGTTATTTGGGGTGTAAAACTAGCCAGGGAGCCAGTTCCCACCTCTCCTTCAACAGTAATATTATCAGTAATCATATAACTTTCAAATTTTACAATTTATGTAGCTGCTTTAGGTAATTTCATGTCAATTGGAGTAGGTGTAATAATCTGTATTGGCCAGCAGGTGTCACAGTTGCCGCCATGTGCCACAGGGACATGGAGGAAAGAAGTGAGCAGCTGGGGCTTCCACTCTTTACCAGACTGGTTCCACACATTCTGTCACCTACTTAGTTGCTAACAAATATGCTTTGTTTAACAAAATAAGAGCAGCTATTGAGTACAGTTGAAGCTATTTTGTACATAAAATTGTTGTCCAGAATAAGAAGGATACCCAAAACTTCCGCTCAGTTGCTAGTCCCTCAACATCAGACTATGACAGGAAATGTCAGGTTCCTAAGCAGTGGCAGGAGGGCTGTGGACAAGGCAAGAAACATGGTGACTGGTGAACCAGAAATGTGGTGGGGATAAGGATTCCTGGTTAGCATGGACTCGACCCCACTTTGGGCACCCAGATGAAGCAGAGTGCACCAGATAGGGGGAATGCAAATCAAATAATCCCACACTATCTCCAAGCAGGGAATACTAACGTTTTTCTTTATTCAAAGGGAAATTCATGAATCACAATGAGGAAACAAATACAGGGTCCAACATTCAAATGTAGCAAGCAGGAAGAGGATGAGCAGGTGGTTCTGTGGGCATTTTGGTGCCCAAATGTCATGCCCAACCTAGTTCACCCCCTCAAATGCCATTGGTTGAAAGAGATATTTCATTAGAGATGTCTTGGGTTTCCATTGATGTGATAAAATACCATTCTCAAAATAATTTGGGAAGGAAAAAAATTGTCTGTACTACATATCTCAGGTTTTGTTTCTTTGGAGAAAATAAAAGTGGAAACTCCCCGTAGAAACCTGGAGGCAGGAACTGAAGCAGTATCCATAGAGGAGTATTACTTATGTGATTATTCACTTTGCCTTCTTGTCTACACCCTGGCGCTCACGTAGCCAGCTAAAATTCATGTAAAATTTTAAAAAGCTTAAAAATTAATTCTACACACAAAAAAGATCAGAGTTAAGTTTGGTTTACTAGTGGCATTTTCTTGTTTGGGCTCTGTTTGCTAGAAGCAAGCGAAGGCATGGCTCCTTTAAGAGAGGCTTCGATTTCCTGATTCAGCCATAATGGTAAAAGGGCCATACAGTTTTAAAATGCAGCAACCTGGGTCATTCTGCCAATAGAAAGTCATAAAAATAATGTTAGTGCTTTTTAAAAAAAGGTAAAGTCTTTAAAGAGTCATAGTAAAGACAGTCATAGATTAAAGGAGTTAAAATATTAAAAAGTAATAGAGTAAAAACAAGCCACATAAAGATGAAAAATTTACAGAGCATCTGGATTTTGTATATTATTGTGTCTTCTTTGAATTTTTTGACTGTGAAAGAGCTAATACAGAGAGACATTTCATTGTATGCGCTGCTAAGCTAAACCAGATTATATATTATAAAGGTATCTTGACTTCAGAATTCGGGTCTATGGATAAGTTGCTTTGGAAAAAAGGTTCTTCTTTTGTTTCAACAGAGGATGAGAATTTGTGGATTGCTTCTAGACTGGTGTGGTATGATGGAACAAGGCCCCCTGAAAGGTCACTGTGAATACCCTCAAAAATTACTAGAACATGTAACTGAGATGAAACTTGTACACAGAATATACCATGGAAGACCTAATTAACAGCACCCCTCAAACAGCAAGAAGCAATATGAACAGATATATGCATGTATTCCCAAATATTGTCCTTAAATGTCTGTTTACATTTAAAGGGGAATATGCTATGGAGATCTGCATTGGTTTAGATGTTAGTTTATTGATATAAATTTAAGGTCAATTTTGTTATATGTATATGTATTTCTGATCTTGATTAAGGTATTGTGATTGTGTAATTTATTTTAAAATGTAATATATAATTAATAAATATAAGTTAATAGATAATCATTTATAATAGTCAAGTTTGTAGTTATGTTAGTTAGATTTTGTAGATGTATGAAAATATGTTTCAGTTAGATAGGTATTCTTCAAATCTTTCAGATACCTTCAGAATATACATTTAAATATTTTAAAATTTTAGCACTTTTCATGACAGTGAGACACATCTACTCTTGGCAGAACCAGTTACTTCAAGAGGAAGATGGGCATGGAAGAGGCTCCTTAGCCATTTGGAGAAGAAACTACTCTTGCCTGAACTGCTTCACTGGACATGCAGTATCCATAAAGAGATTACTGCTAAACTTGCCTAAAGGTGAAATGATCTTTCAGGATTCCTGATTCATGAAAAAGTCTGCCAGACATTCTGCAGAACACAGAAGAAAGTGACTGAACTGTCTTTGAAATTTTCTGCTTCATGGAAAAGTCTGCTGGATGCTATGGGCTGAAGATGGAAGCTCCAACAGTAGAGAAGAACTTTGGGTGACTGTCTAGGCAGTGAAATGTCTCTGTCAATTATAGAGTATTGGAAGTTGTTTATTATGCACACCTTGCTTACTTAGGTAATATTATATCCTTCTGGAGTCTTTGATGTTCCTTGGGCAGCTGAGAAGAAGGAACCTGAAATGGCCCTATCCTATAGCCATACTGATGAATATCTTGCATATCACCATAGAACCTTCATCTGGCAATGGATGGAGATAGAGGCCTACATTGGAGCACCGGACTGAGCTCCCAAGGTCCAAATGAGGAGCAGAAGGAGGGAGAACATGAGCAAGGAAGTCAGGACTGCGAGGGGTGCACCCACCCACGGAGACAGTGGAGCTGATCTATTGGGAGCTCACCAAGGCCAGCTGGACTGTGACTGAAAAAGCATGGGATAAAACCGGACTCTCTGAACATGGTGGACAATGAGGGCTGATGGGAAGCCAAGGACAATGGCACTGGGTTTTGATCCTACTGCATGTACTGGCTTTGTGGGAACCTAGCCAGTTTGGATGCTTACCTTCCTAGACCTGGATGGAGGGGGGAGGACCTTGGACTTCCCACAGGGTAGAAAACCCTGACTGCTCTTCAGACTGGAGAGGGAAGGGAAAAGGAGTGGGGGGAGAGGGAGAGGAATGGGGGGAGGGGGAGGAGGCAGAAATTTTTCAATAATAAAAAAAAAAAGATCCAGTTCCCTTAAGGATTCCAGGGAGTGGTTTGCCTACAGAATGTTTTGGTCTAGGGTATGTATAAGCATGACTTGTTTTGTTGTAGCAACAGAATGTCTAACTATGAATGACCTCTGATCTTCAAAAAAAGAATTTATAGTTATAGTTGTTGTTTTCCTTAGTTATGGCAAAATATAAAGTAGATAAATATTGTAGCTGCAATTCTTGCTTGATAACTGTTTTGTTATATGTACTTTTACTATGTTAAAGTTAAAGCCTTCTTCTTTGTTTAACAGAAAAGGGAAAATGGTGTAGGACGTCCCCTCTGTGCGTTTCTTGTATTAGTTAATGAATAAAGAAACTGACTTGGGCCTGGCAGTGGTGGTGCACGCCTTTAATCTTAGTACTTGGAAGTCAGAGACTGTAAGTTCAAGGCCAGCTTGGTCTACAAGAGCTAGTTCCAGGACTAGATCCAAAACTACAAAGAAACACTGTCTCCAAAAAAAACAAACAAACAAACAAGAAAAAAAAAAACAAAAAAAAAAAAAAACAAAAGAAAAAAAAAAGAAAGGAAGAATCTGCCTTGGCCTGATAGGAAAGAATTTAGGTAGGCAGAAAAAAAAAATTGAATTCTGAGAGGGAAAAAGCATAGTTGGAGAGACATCAGAGAGATGCCATTGTTCTGTGGACATAGATAGACTTTTCTGGTAGTCCACGAACTCATGGTGATATACAGACTAAGAGAAATGGGTTAAATCAATCTGTGAGAGTTAGCCAATAAGAGACTAAAACTAATGGGCCAAGCAATGATTTAATGAATACAATTTCTGTGTGGTTATTTCAGAGCTAAGCTAGTCAGGCAGCCAGGATGAACAAGCAGGTCCTCCTTTCAACAACACCGAGGTATTGCATCACCCAGAGTAGGCTAGACCCTTCCATATCAATTATCAAACAAATAGTGATACCATAATCTTACAGGCCAAACTATAAGAGAAAAGAAGCATTTTCTCAATTAAAGCTTCTTCTTTTCAAATGACTCTAATTTATGTCAAATTGACCCCTCCAAAAAATTCTAATCATGATAAATAGGCCTTGTCCTGTTGTTTCAATGTATTCAGAATATTTTTGATTTCCCCATGTTCTTTTATCTTACTTTTATTATTTTTATTTTGTTATTAGTATGTATTAAAATTTTATTGCAGAGGTCTTTTACTTTGATGGTTCAATTGATTCCTAGGGTTTTTTTTTTTTTTTTTGTGTGTGTGTGTATGTGTGCATTTAAGTTATTTTATTTCTGTTTTGGCCTTTCTTTTCTTTTCCTTTCCTTTCTTTCTTTCTTTCTTTTTTTTTGTGATAGGGTTTCAGGCTTGCCTCAAACTAACAGGGATCCTCCTGCTTCCTGCCTTCAATTCCTGAGTGTTGGAATTAAAATTGTGTGCTGCCACCACCCGGCTATGTTTTGGTTTTACTATATTCGGCTGTTATAAATGAAATTGTTGTCCAAATTTTGTATTCCATTTACTTTTCTGAAAGTGTTGACAAGATCCAACAGTCTACTCTTAAAATATATTATTCAGGGTATTTATTTGTAGGACCCAGGTCTACCCTTGTTCTTGGGGTTCATCTTGAGGACAGTTTCTGGTCAGCCATCTAAAACATTCTGTTTGTTCCTGTGCTCCCTTTGCCCTGCCTGGTGATTAGCTGTAGGGCATTGTTGACTCTATCTTTGGTGTGGTAATTTCCCACCTGCCTGGGTGGAAATCCTTGTGCAGCAGCAAGGTATATAAGGATTTCCCTAAGGTTAAATAAACGGCATTTGGCTGATCTCCTTTCAAATGACCCAGGTCTCTTTGTGTGTTCTTTCAATCTCCAGGTCCTTGCCCAACTCGCATATGGTACAGTGGCGTGTGAACTGTACCAAGGGGGTAACACAGAATTGGGTGTTATATTTATTGATATGATGAAATACTGATAAAAATAAAACTTGGATAGGAAAGAATTTATTTGACTTATACTCTATATCCTATTTTGTCATTGAAAAAAGTCAGGGTAGAAACTCAAAGCCAAAACCTGAAAGCAGGAACTGAAGAAGGAGCCACAGAGAAACACTGCTTACTGTCTTGTTATGTAGGGATTACTCAGTAATTGTTTTAAAAAAACAGTTTAAGACCACTGCTTGAGTCTGATACCCCCTGACACACACACACATCATGAACTTTGTCCAATTACATCAATCAATAATCAAGAAAATGCCCTACAGTCTTGCCTACAAGCAATATAATGAAGAAATTTCCACACATGAAGTCCAGCTTGTGTCAAGTTGGAAAAAAAGAGTGAAAATCTGTAGCATCTTTTACATTCAATCATATTGTTTGCAAACAAAAATATTTAGGTTTCTTCATTTTATATTTATCCTTTATATTATTGCTGAAGATTTTATTAATTTAGTGAAAATGAAGTAAAGATTATGTTTTACTAATTCCTGGTTTTAAAATTTAAATGTTTGATTTTCTCTCATTTGATAAAGTGTTAGATCTTAATTTATATAGAAGTTATTTTAAATGTGTTTCTGCTCTTCCTACTTTTGTAAAAATTTTATTGTGAAGGAAGTGTTATTCTTTTGGTCTCTGGTCCCTTTAAAGGACAAGCCACACCTACTCCCAGCGACCTCTGACCCCTGCCCTGCCATTTTGAATCTCTTTCTCTGGCTGTTCCCTCTTGGCTTACACGCACGTGTCTCTCTGTCTCTCTCTCTCTCTCTTTTTCTCTCTCTCTAAGTAATAAAGGTTCATTTCTGATTCATACTATGTGTCTGTCACATGTCCCTACCCATAGGCTCACTGGCTGTTCAGACCCGGGACCTGCCATGAGCTGCTCCAGGGCCTGGCATCCTCCCTGCTGCTTTGTGAGCCTGCTGGGGACTCTCTAGCTGCAGGGAGAACTGCCCGGGGATCTTGGAACATTAGGAAGGCTGAACTGGATCAATGCTCTTATCTACACCTATTGAAATGATCATATAATTTCTATCTTTTTATTCAGGTATTGTATTACATTCTTATTTATGCATGTGTTTGCATGTCTGAAATTAAAGTAATTTGATCATAGGTGGTTCTTTTGTGTTTATTTAATTTGGTATCTCGATATCTTATTGAGAATTACTGTGGGCATGTTCATCAGGAATAATGATCTATATTTTCTGTTTCCTTATTAGGTTTGAGTATAGAGTCAATTACTGTTTCATGAAATCTTAAAACTGAACTACTCAGTTTCAAAGATTTTGATGACTGATAATCCATTTTTATTTTTTCCATTTTCTTATATTTTCTCTGGTTTCATCAATGACCCACTGATCAATTTAATTTTTTTTTGATTTTTATATGTTACTAGAATATCTATAATGAATTAATTTGCTTAATAGTTTATAGGTTTTAGTTTTACTGCACTATGATGTGACGAAATACAAAAAAAAATGTGTTTGTTTTTGTTTTTTAAGAAAAGGTTTTCTTTTGTAACAACCCTAGATATTCTGGAACTCACTTTGTAGATCTGACTGGCCTCAATTTTACAAAATTTTGTCAGCCTCTTCCTCCTGAGTGCTAGGATCAAAGGTATGTGCTACCTTGCCTGGGTTTTTATTTGTTAATACTTGCTGTATGGCAAAATGTCATATATTTTAGAGTAACTTCAAAGGACTTCTATGAAGACATTTATATCACAGCTCTGTTGAGTGGAATATTTCCAGAATTGTGGTAAGTCATTTGATCCGAGATGAAGTTCACCTCTCAACTTATTTGTAGGTTATTTCTGTCTTGATTACCACCTGTTTTAGACACTGGTCTATTGTTCTGAGGAGACATAATGGCCAAGGTAATTCTTGCAAGACAAAACATTTAATTGGAAACTTGATTACAATCTCAGATGTTTAGTTCCTTATGATGATGGTAGGGAGAATGATGACAGATAGGTAGGCATGATAGCACTTCAGTAGCTAAAAACTTTAAATCTTAATTCACAATCTGCTTCTGGGGAGAGAGAGAGAGATTGGGGCTGGTGGTGGGCTTTTGAAACCTCAAAGTCCACACACATGGACATACTTCCTGAAAGAAGGCCACAGCTCTTAATTTCTTCCCTAACAATTCATTATTTATACATACAAATAAGTGAACTTATGGAGGCCAATCTCATTCAAACTGCTACATCTATCTATGGATGTGAATGAAATATTAAAATCAACAACTATTATGTGGTGATTTTTCTATACCTTTATTTCCAGTATCTCTCAAAATAATTTTGCTTTTAAATAATACTGCATTTGCTAATCTCCAGTAAAATGTATTTATAAACATTACATTATCTTAAAGACTGCTTTATTAATGTGTAATAGCCACACATATCTCTAGAAACTAATTATGGTTTGAGTTCCACTGTATTGAATAAAAACACAGAAAGATCTGGATAAATTCAGACCCCTCTAGCAGAAAGAGTAGAGCCAAAATAATCTAGCAGGGAGAGAAGAACCAAAAATCTAGGTTAGCTGGTTCAGTCACTCTGTTCCAGGAACTAGCTGACCATAAAGTTAGATTATAATCTTGAGAAACAGGGAGTTACCCCCTTGTGATTATCAATGGTATTTTTGGAATTTTCCAATGATATATCCTCCCTACCCTTTTGGGGTTTGGGGGTTGTGGTTTCTTCTCTTAAATACTCCTTCACCCAGCTACTAGGGGTCAAATTTTCTACCCCTGTGTGGGAAATGAGTGTCAGCCCCGGTGCACTGGTTCCTGTCTTTTCAATAAACTTCATGTGATTGCAGCAAGGACAGTCTCTCATGAGTTCCTGTGGGGTCGTGTTATCCCGAGATTTGAGTGAGAGTCTCCCCACTCTGAGGATCTTTCAGTCCTTGTGATTTGCTTCCATTTCCTTGGTATCTATTCTCAATCAACTTGTCTTTATTTTTTTTTATTTATGAACTGTACTTCTTAAAAACAAAATTTACTGGAGAATAGTTATTGGATTATTGCTTAATTTTTGTTTTCTGTTTATGTCTTTCATGTATACTTACTGAATTGATTTTTGTCCTTTGATTATATCATTTGTTTTCCTTCTGAAGCCATTGGTTTTATAGACATAGACATTGTTATTGTTTTTTTGTCTCGAATTTTACTAATAGGGACTATTTATAAACAGGAATAATATCAGTCAGCAGAAACAGGATGAAATGGGAGAAAGAAATTTGAGGATTAAAGAAGATCAAATATACATTTAGAAAATACATCTTGTACAATTACTATATACTTATAAATAAGCAAACAAAAATTACTACTTTGCCCTATAGCCACTTTTATAGAATTGCAACTTATTTATCAAGTTATCTAGTTAACTAATGATTCCATCATTTACAAAATATTTGAAGGTTATATTAGTTTTCAATTTCTACAATAAAAATGACCAAAAAATTTTCAAATCTAAAACAGCATTGACTTATTATTTCACAATTTCTAGAGGTCATAAATTGGTATGCAATGTGAATCACTTGGCAGATAAAGACTGAAATTCATTATTGATATAAGCTCCTGTCTGAAAACTATAGAAAGAAATATGCTTTTAAACTTATTAAAATTTTAGTAAAATTCAGGTCTGTAAAAGTGTAGGACACTGCTTTCCATACCTATGTGATATTCGTCACTTTTCTGTTGCTATGACTTAAAAAAGCTGGCAAAAATTAAGTCAAGGAAGAAAAAGATCATATTGTTTTACACTTCCAGAGGGGATGAAGCTCATCATGGTAGGGCAGGTATGACAGCAGTGGAATGAGGTTGTCAGATAATATTTCATCTGCATACAAGAAGCAGATAGAGAAACAGAGAGAGAGAGAACAGGAAGTAGGCTTAAGGCATAAATCCTAAAAGCCCACCACTAGTGATATATTTCCTCTAGAAAAACTCTAACTATACATTTCTATGTACTCTCCAACAGAACCACCACCAGATTCAAACTGGAGATGTTCCATCTTAAAGCTACAGTATTCTGTCCCTGGCCTCCACAGGCACCTGGTCATTCCATGATGCATAATTCATTTAGTGCAACTTCAAAATTCTTCTTATTTTTTAACAAAACACTTCTCAAAAGTTCAAAATCTGAAACCTCATCTGAGTTTGAAGATTCTCACTTAGTGTGATACCATATTAAACATTTTTGAACTTTCAAATTTCAATGGCACATAGTATACTTTCCTATTCCTAATGGGAAGAATGGGGACCCAGAGAGGACAAAACTGAAACCCAGAAGGACAAACACCAAATTCTGAGTACCATGTCTGGTAGCTGTTGTCTCTGCTCCTTCAGCTTAGGTATTTCTGCTTCTCTGGCTTTGCTGGTCCAACATACTCCTTTTCTTGGGCTAGTACTACTTCCTGTATGCAGCCCCCCTTGACAGATGTCTCATGGCTCTAAAATCTCTAACATCTTTGCATCTCATTGGAAAGCAAGACTTTATGCTCACAGTTTCATATAGTAGCATCTCAATCTCTTCTATTAGGAACTCCAAAACTGACACGAGCTGCATAGCCTCAGCCACTTTATAAATCTAAAACCACACCAATGTGGATACCTGTGCCACATCTTGCTACCAGCTCTGCTTGTAGCCTGGCCTCCTTGGAACACAGGGGGAGGAGTTCCATATGCTGAAACTAGTGAAACCTTCCATAGATATTTGCTCTCCAGGAGCAAGAACTTCCATAAGCTCTCTCTTTCTAGAAGTTGAAGCCCTCACAATGCATTTCCTGTTGTGTAGAGAAAAAGGCTTCTTAACAGCACCATTTTTTTAAACAATTATAGCAGCTTTAATTTCAGTGCCTGTCTCAGATGCAATTTTAGAGTTTATAGTAATATTTTTCCTTTCCAATCTGTATTTTTAACTTATTTCTTACCCACTTGTTCCTGTGACTGATGTGGACTTGGTGAAGATCTTTTCCCATTTTGTATGCTGCTGTTTTGTCTTGATTACTGCATCCTTTGCTCTACAGAAGCTACTCAGTTTCAGGAGGTTTCATTTATTAATTGTTTCAGTGTCTGGGCTACTGGGGTTATATTTAGAAAGTGGTCTCCTGTGCCAATACTCTCAAGTTTACTTCCCACTTTCTCTTCTATGATTTTCAGAGTGGGTTACTATATGTTGAGGTATGTAACCCATTTGAACTTGAGTTTTGTGCATGGTGATAGACATGAGTCTATTTTCATTCTTCTACATGTTGATATCTAGTTATGCTAACACCATTTGTTAAATATGCTTTCTTTTTTCCATTTTATATTTTTGACTTCTTTGTCAAAAATCAGGTATTTTTAGGTGTGGAAATTAATGTCTGGGTTTTCTATTTAATTCCATTGGTCCTCCTGTCTGTTTTTATGCCAGTACCAGGCTGTTTTCAGTACTGTAGCTTTATACTAGAGTTTGAAGTCAGGAATTGTGGTGCCTCTAAAAGTTCCTTTATTGTACAGAATTGTTTTGGCTACCCTAAGTATGTTGCTTTTCCATATGAAGTTGAGTACTGTTTTTTTAAAAATCTGTGAAGAATTTTGATGGGATTTTGATGGGCATTGCCGTGAATCTGTAGGTTGCTTTTCGTAAGATTAAAGGTTTCACTATGTTAATTCTACCTACCCAAGAGCAAGGAAAATCTTTCCATTTTCTGGTGTCTTGTTCAATTTATTTCTTCAAAGATATAATGTCCTTCTCAAACAGGTATTCCACTTGGTTGGTATGAGTTACTCTGAGATATATTTGTGGCCATTGTGAAGGGTGATGTTTCTCTGATTTCTCTCCTAGTCCATTTATCATCTGTGTACAGGAGGGCTACTAAATTTTTTTTTAGTTAATCTTGTATCCTGCTACATTACTAAAAGTGTTTATGAGTTGTAGAAGTTCCCTGGTAGAAATTTTGGGGTTGCATATGTAAACTACCATATTATGAGCAAATAGTGGGAGTTCGACTTCTTTTCTGATTTGTATCCCCTTGAGAGTGGACAACCTTGTCTTTTTCCTGATTTCAGTGGGATCACTGTGAGTTTCTCTCCATTTAGTTTGATGTTGGCTGTTGTCTTGCTGTATACTGCTTTTATTATGTTTAAGTATGTTCCTTATATCCCTGCCTCTTCAAGATATTTATCAAGATGGGATGCTGGATTTTGTTGAAGGCTTTTTCACCATATAATGAGACGATCATGTAGTTTTTATTTTTTAGTTTTTAATATCTGGTGGATTACATTGACAGATTTTCATATGTTGAACCGTCCCTGCATGTCTGGGATGTGGGCAACTTCATCATAGTGGATGATTTTTCAGATGTATTTTTGGATTCATTTTGTTAGTATTTTAGTGGAAACTTGGTTTTGAAATAAGATCTAATAATTCTCTCTATTTGCTCAATGCCTGTTGTTATATCCCCCTTTCCATTTCTGAATTTGTTAATTTGGATATTCTGTCCCTGACTTTTGGTTGGATAAATGCTTATCTATTTTGTTGATTTTCTTGAAGAACCAACTCTTTGTATGACTGATTCTTTGTATTATTTTCTTTGTTTCTATTTTGTTGATTTCATCTTTCAATTTGATTATTTCCTGCCATCTAGTTTCTCTTTGATAAGTTTGCTTCTTTTTGTTCTAATGTTTTCAAATTTTCTGTTAATTCACTAGTGTGGGATTTTTTTCCAGCTTCTTTTTGTGGGCATATAGTGCTATGAATTTTCCGCTTAACATGGCTTTCATTATGCCCTATAAATTTTAGTATGTTGGGTAGTCATTTTCATTGATATTTAGGAAATCTTGAATTTCTCTCTTTATTCCTTCCTTGACCCATTGATAATTCAGCTGAGCATTGTTTAATTTCCATGTGTTTGTGGGCTTTCTTTAATTAGTGTTATTGTTGAATTCTAATTTTAAGTCATGTTGATCCAATAAGATACAAGGTGTTATTCCAATTTATTGATTCTTTTGAGTGTTGGAGAGAGAGAGAGAGAGGGGGCTGCTTTTGGTTCCCTGTTGCATAGCCCCAAAATAATCACACAAGACCTGTATTAATTAAAACACTGCTTGGTCCATTAGCTCTAGCTTCTTATTGGCTAACTCTTGCATATTTTTTAACCAATTTCCATTAATCTGTGCATTTTGCTTTGCTTTCCCTACCTAGCTGTGTTCCACTATAGCTCTGATATATGCTCAAAGCAGTTTCATTATTCATTAACCAATAAAAGCAACACATACACAGACAGACCTCCCACACCATTTCTGCTTTTCTGTTTAAACAAAAAGGAAGGCTTTGGTTTTAACATAGTAAAATTACATATAAAAAACAGGTATCAAGCAAGAATAACAGTTACAATATTTCTATCTACTTTATCTTTTATCATAACTAAGGAAAAGTATAATAATAACCATTTTTATTCTTCAACTCCATCAAAGACTCCAGAAAGATATAATAGTACCTAAGTAAACAGGAAATGCATCGTAAGCTATTTCCAAAACTCTAAAGATGACAGAGACATCTTGCTGCCTGGACAGTCACCAAAAGCTCTTCTGTAATGTTGGAGGATTCATCTTCAGCCTACAGGCCCATAGTATCCAGCAGACTTGTCTATGAAGCAGGAAATTTCAAACACAGTTCTGCGTATATTGGCACTTTCTTCTGTGTCCTGCAAAATGTCTGGTAGACTCTTGCATGAAGCAGGAACACCTAGTGATCGTCTCACCATTAGGCAAGTTCAGCAATCATTTCTTTGTGGGTCCTTCATGAAGTAGTCCATGTAAGGGCAGTTTCTTGCCCAAATGGCTATTAGACTCTATAAGGAGCCTCTTTGATGCCCATCTTCCACTTGAAGTAATTGATGCTGCCAGGAACAGATGCATCTCATTCATAAAAAATCTTAAGCTCTTTAAACATTTTAAATGCTATATTTTGTAGCCTTTGGAAGGTTTGAAGAATATCTATCTAACTGACATATGTCTCTATGTATCTAGAAAACCTAACTAATATGACTACGAGCTTGACTATTATAGATGATTATCTATTAACCTATATTTCTTAATTACACATTACATTTTTTAAATGAGCTGGACAAACACAATACCTTAACCAAGGGCAGAAATATACAAATAATAAAATTTACCTTAAATTTGCATCAATAAACCAAGATCCATAACAAATGCAAATCTTTATAGCATATACCCCTTTGAATATAAATAAGCATTTATAAACAATATTTGAGAATATGAGCATACTTCTGTCCAAATTTCTTCCTTTTGTTTATTGGGCAAAGTAATTTTTTTGAAGGGTGTTCAAGGTGACTTTTCAGGGGATCTTTGTCCATCAAACCATATTAGTATATAAGCAATCTACAGGTTCTAAAACCTCTGTGAAAATAAAAGAAGAACCTCTTTTCTAAAGCAACATATCCTTAGACCCAAATTCTGTAGTCAAGATATTTTTGTTTAGCTTAGCAGCACATACAATAAAATATCTCTTTGTACTTAACACTTTTGAAATCAAAAAATTCAAAGAAAACACAGTAATACACATAAATCAGACTCTGGTTGAATTTTCTATCTTTACGTGGCTTATTCTTTGCTTACTCCTTTTAATCTATGACTGTATTTTGTTTCTATAAAGACTACCTTTTTAAAACCACTTACTTCTTTTTATAACTGTCAATATTCTTTTGGTTCTCTTTACCAAGCCTACGTACATTTATCCAGCACTATAACCCATTTATAGATCTTTTTATTTGGATTTGTCTTTATTGCATATCTGTAATTATTTTCTGACCAGAAGCACTTCTTAAACTGCTAAGTGGTTAAGAATCTAAGCTACAACATTACTAGGGTACCTATGGTACTATCTGTTTGCAGTGCCCATTTCAACATGGCAGAGCTGCTCACTGCTTCAGTGAGCCACAATCACTGCCCCACTTCCAGGCACACAGCCAGTCCACTTTGACATCAAGAAAACTGCACCATGTTTCTCACAAACTCCATTAATATTAATATAAAAATGAGACTGCATTTCTTATTCTGAGTATGTTAGGTTGCTTATGTAGGAATATATGGGAACTTTCTAGTTTTTGTAAGTTGTTATGCTACTTTGTAATTAATAATAAAATATATCACTACTTTGTATTTTAACAGAATTTAATCATCAGCTATATTGACTATAAAATGTTATCCCATATTATTGATACTTAAAATGTGGAGAAAATATTGTATTCTTTATTCTATAGAGAGTAACTAATTGATTTTGAGAAAAGCTCTGAAGTAATTATTTTAAACTTTGGGAATATTTGTATTCATTGCAACCACTCACTTATGTTATTGTAACATGAAAACAGAGAAAGAGTGTAGATATACATGTATAAAAGAAACTTCAGATATTAAAGTAAGTGGCATTTCAAATTTGGCTCATGAGTGGAAGAGGTCATTTGAGTGAGTCAAATCCCTATAAGAAAATTCCAAATTTGTACCTCTATGCCATGTCAAACACACTTTCTTTGTACATACAGGATGATGTCCATCATTGTACATTTTGTGGCATTGTCTTGACTTCAGTTAAGATTTGATTTAACAAGTATAAGATCCTATTTTTAGAAAGGGCAGTTTCTTTAGAGCTTTGACAGTCAGGACCAGTGACATGCCTAAGTGGGTAGAGGTACTTGCATTTAGGCCTGGTAACCTGAGTACAGTCACAGATCCCAGCCAATAAGCAGGGAGATACAATTTTAGAGAGCTGTCCTCTGACCCATACATGTGCCCTGTGGCATGCATACATTAATCACCCAGAGGAAATTTTAAAAAATGTTAAAGTCAGTACGATACTAACAATGACCACATGAGGCTATCCACATGAGAATTTCCTTTAAAATGAAGTATTTAAAATATATAAGTGAAACTATTTGAATAATGAGTATGCATGATTCATCAGATGGCAATGAATGCATGAATTATTATGTTTTACTTGTCTTATAAGAAATATAAACTCAAGATAGATTATTCCTTAATTGTTACATTTCTGAACCTTGGGACATATTTATTTCTGTAGTTCCTTTAAAGCTTTTCTCACAGGAAATGTGATTTTAGAGATCTTTTAGAATCCTTACAAATAAATTACAAAGAAATACATAATGGTAGAATTATATTTAAATTCATATTTATTGTTGGTCTTTGTGAAATTATAATATTTCTGCTCATATCTTATTTCAATATATTTATTTCCTATATTTTCTAAGATTTATTAATTTTCTACATACCTATAAATTGAAAGTTCTTTTATGTATTTAACACAAAATAGGTTATCTGTATGGAATTGTATGTCTTTATTTTAATAAATTTGTGGTAACATTTATGACATGCATCAAAGTTTCTCAGCAGTGAATTCCTGACATTTTGAACTGGGAATTCTGCAGAGGGGTACAGCCTCCTGTTCTGTGACACACTTAGCAGCATCCCTAGCTTCTGCCCACTAGATGCCAGTAGCACATTCATGAAATTTAGAGAAACAAAATGTCTCTATTAGATTATAGATGTCCTCTAGGGGTATGGGTAGAGTTGCTTAGACTTAGTGATTTAGTCAGACAAGTCACATGTTTTTATTAGCAACATTGATGAATTCTCAAAATATGAGTACACTAAGATAAAGACTGGCAGACAAAAAGCATGTGACTACTAATATATCACACATGACCCACCTTCTGTTTTTTTTTTTTTATTGTTACTACCAAACACCAATGGTAAATGCTTTTCTGAATTAACATTGTAGATTCTTATTATGTTTTTATATGTGTGTAAAATGAGTTAACACAGAATTTACTTTTGCAGATTTTACTCAATATTACTCTTATAAGGGTTTTTTAATGTTGGCATTGTGATATTTTTTTTTCATTTAAATTACCATATGGCATAATTGACTCATTTAATATGGAGGAAAATCTGGACTTTTTATTTGCATTTGAAAGCAGGTTTTAATCAAATTATTTATCTTATTATGTCTTACTACTACTTGTGTTATTTTTCTGACATTGATTTTTTTTTTTTTTTGAAGAATTTGTAAAGTTTCTTTTTTTTCTGAAGTGTTTTCATGGAATAGTTTTTTCAAAATAAAATATATTGAAGTTTTAGTTACACTAAAGTTTGGAACTATGTCTCCTTTTCCATTTGTGATATCAGCAAATTATATTTTATAAGACCATCTTGAACATAATTTTAGTATTTGAAACTTCAATTTTCCTAAAATAATACAGTGCTTGAATATATTTTGAATTGTGATGAGATTTCTTTTACTATCATACATTTTGTGAATTTGGGGAAACTTTGGATGTAATAATTTTTAAATACATGTTCTGTTATTAACTGCATTGTTCCAACAGCACCAACCAGAACATATTGACAAATGTCTCTTCTTTTTATCTTGATTACTGATATTTGTCTTCTATCAGAAATGTAAGAAGCCAGAAAGTCTTCTACCTTGATTATTAATATTTCTGCAACTATATTAATTTTTGCATTGTTTGCAGAAAATCATTCTTTGCTCCCTTAGTGAGTACTAAAGCATTTAGAATGTTTTATGGATTATTCATTTATTAAATGCTATGAATTTATCAACTTTAAATCTGGCATGATTTGTTAAGTCTAAGTCTAATTTGTTCAGACATTATTTTTTCAAGAAGAGTTTGGTCATATCTTTTCTATTTAATATATTAGTTAGGATGTTTCTTCATTTCTATATTTAGAATAGAACTCTTAGACACCATGTAATTATACTTTTTATTTTAGTTAATTCTTGACATTTTAAAATCCATCTATTAAGTTTATTTATGTCTGATGTAAATGTTCATCTTCTTTTCCTTTATAGCCATAATTCAGTATTTTCATAATTCCCTCTAATTAAAACATTTTCTTTTTCATCCTTTGCTAATTCTGACAGTCCTCCCAGCATCTCTCTGCAATGCTCCCTGAGCCTTGAGAGGGCTTGTAATATGTATCTTCATGTTAGAACTGAATATTTAATGTCTGTTATTCTCTTCACCTTCATTAGTTTTGAGGCACTGTGTCACCATCTACAACAACAGAAACTTCTTTTTTAAAGCTGATTTTTAAAGAGTTATACATTTTTCTCTGTTCCCCTTCCTTCCGGTCCCCTTTACCTTAACCTTCTCCTGTGGTCCCCCTGTTCCCAATTTACTCAAGAAGTCTTGTCCTTTTCTACTTCCCACGTAGATTAGACCCATGCATGTTTCTCTTAGTGTCCTCATTGTTGTCTGGGTTCTCTGGGATTGTGATTTGTAAGCTGGTTATCTTTGCTTTATGTTTAAAAAGCTCTATGGGTAAGTACATATGATAATTGTCTTTCTGGGTCTGTGTTCTCAATATGATGTTTTCTAGATCCATCTATTTTCTTGCAAATTTAAAGATGTCCTTTTTTTTTCTGCTATGTAGTACTCAATTTTGTAAATGTATCACATTTTCCTTATTCACTTTTTGGTCAAGGATCATTTAGGTGTTTCCTGGTTCTGGCTATGACAACAATGCTGCTACAAACATAGTTGAGCACGTGTCCTTGTGATACATTTGAACATCCTTTCAGTATATTCCCAAAGGTGGTATTACTGGATCTTGAGGTAAGTTGTTTCCTAATTTTCTGAGACGTTGTCATACTAATATTCAAAGGGACTGTACCACCTTGCACTCCCACCAGAAATGCAGAAGTGTTTCCTTTACTCCACATCTACTGTGATGAGGAGCGGTAGGCTGCGTTCTGCCTCCCAGCTAGCTTTACCCGAAATAATTACATGGAAAATGTATTCTTTTAAACATTGCTTGGCCCATTAGCTCTAGCCTCTCACTGGATAACTCTCACATCTTGATTAACCAAATTTCAATTAATGTGTGTAGCACCATGACGTGGTGGCTTACCAGGAGGATTCTAGCCTATGTCCATCTTGGAGAGGAGGAGCTATGGTGTCAGCTTTCTTTCTCCTAGAATTCTGTTCTGTCTTTTCTGCCTACCTATGTTCTGACCTATCAGGCCAAGCAGTTTTCTTTATTAATTAACCAACGAAACACATCCTCTCCAGTATAAGTTGTTATCAGTGTTTTTGATCTTGGCAATTTTTACAAGTGTAAGATAGAATCTCGAAGCTGTTTTGATTTGCATTTCTCTGAAGGCTAAGAATGTTGAGTATTTTTTAAGTGTCTTTCAGATATTTTACATTACTCTGTTGAGAGTTCTCTTTTAAGTCTGTACTTCATTTTTTATTGAATTATTTGTTTTTTTGATGTCAAATTTCTTTGTTTATTTTCAGAATCACACCTCTGACAAAGAGTGGATGAAGATATTTTCTCATTCTGCAGGCTGTTGTTTTGTGTTATTGACCATGTCCTTTGCTTTACAGAAGCTACTCAGTTTCAGAAGGTCCCACTTATTAATTGTTTTCCCAGTGTCTTTGCTAATGGGGTTATATTTAGGAAATGGCCTCCTGTGCCAATGCATTCAAACGTAATTCCCAATTCTCTTCTATGAGGTTCAGTGTGGGTGGCTTTATGTTGATATATTTGATCCATTTGGACTTGAGTTTTGTGCATGGTGATATATGTGGATCTAGTTTTTTCTTCTACATGTTGATATCTGGTTATGCCAGCAGTATTTGTTAAATATGCTTTCCTTTTTCCATTTTATATTTTTTGCTTCTTTGTCAAAAAACAGGTGTTCATAGGTGTGTGGATTAATATCTGGGTCTTTGATTTGGTTCTATTGCTCTACCTGTCTGTTTTTGTGCCAATACCAGGCTGTTTTCAGTACTGTGGCTCTGTAGTAGAATTTGAAGACAGGGATTGTGATGCCTCCAGAAGTTTGTTTATTGTACAGGATTGTTTTGGCTATCCTGGTTTTCTTTTTTTTCCATATGAAGTTGAGTAATGTTCTCTTCATTTATGTGAGGAATTTTGCTGGAATTTTGATAGGCAGTATGATGAATCTGTAGATTGCTTTTGGTAAGACTGCCTTTTTTTACCATGTAATTCTGCCTATCAAAGAGCACGGGAGATCTCTCTGCTTTCTGGAGTCTTTTTCAATTTCTTTATTCAAAGATTTAAAGTTCTTCTCATACAAGTCATTCATTTGTTTGGTTTGAGTAACTCAAAGATATTTTATGTTATTTGTGGTACTGTGAAGGGTGATGTTTCTTTGGTTTCTTTCTCAGCTCATTTATTATCTGTTTAAAGGTAGGCTACTAATTTTTTTTTTTAATTAATCTTGCCTCCTACTGAAAGTGTTTATGAGTTGTAGAAGTTCCCTGGTAGAATTTTTGGAATTGTTTATGTAAACTATCAGCAAATAATGAGAGTTTGACTTCTTCTTCTTTGATTCATATCCCCTTGATCTACTTCTTTTGTCTTACAGCTCTAGCTAGGACCTTAAGAACTATGTAGAACAGATATGGAGAGAGTGGACAAACTTGTTCCTGATTTCAGCAGGATCACTGTGAGTTTCTCTTCATTTAATTTGATGTTGGCTGTTGGCTTGGTTTATATTGCCTTTATTATATTTATGTATGGTCCTTGTATACCTGTTCTGTCCAAGACCTTTATCATGAAGGTATATTGTATTTTGTCGAAAACTTTCTTGGCATCTAATGAGATGATCATATTCTTTTTATTTTTCAGTTTGTTTATATGGTGGATTATGCTGACAGATTTTTGTATGTTGAACCACCCCCATATCTCTGGGATGAAGCCAACTTGGTCATAGTGAATGATGTCTCTGATGTGTTTGTGGATTTGATTTGCCAATATTTTATTGAATATTCTTGCATCAAAGTTCATGAGTGAGATTGGTCTGTAATTCTCTTTCTTAGTCATGTCTTTCTGTGGTTTAGGTATTAGGGTAATTATATCCTCATAAAAAGAGTTTGGCAATGTTTCTTCTGTTTCTATTGTGTGGAATAATTTGAGGAGTATTGGCATTGATTCTTTGAAAATTTTGTAGAATTCTGAACTGAAACCATTGGTCTTGGGCATTTTTTGGTTGGGAGACTTTTGATTACTGTTTCTATTCCCTCAGCAGTTATAGGTCTATTTAATATACTTATCTGGTCTTGACTTAATTTTGCTAAGTGATATTTATCCAGAAAGTTGTCCATTTCCTTTAGGTTTTCCAATTTTGTGTAGGACATAATTTTGAAATATTACCTGATGAATCTCTGTATTTCCTCCATTTCTGTTGTTATGTCCCCCCTTTTGTTTTTTGATTTTATTAATTTAGATATTCTCTCTCTGCCTTTTAGTTAGTTTGGATAAAAGTTTGCCTATTTTGTTATTTTATCAAAGAAGCAACTTTGTCTCATTGATTCTTTGTATTTTTTCTTTGTTTCTAATTTGTTAATTTCAGATCTCAATTTGATTATTTCCTGCCATCTAATTCACTTGGTTGTTTGCTTCTTTTTGTTCTAAAGTTTTCAACTGTTCTGTTAATTCACTAGTATGGGATTTTTTTTTCCAGCTTCTTTATATAGGCATTTAGTGCTATGAACTTGCCTTTTAACACTGCTTTCATTGTGTCCTATATATTTGGCTATGTTGTGTGGCCATTTTCATTGAATTTTAGGAAGTCTTTAAATTCTCTTTTTATTTCTTCCTTGACACATATATGATTCAGGTGAGCATTGTTTTATTTCCATTTGTTTGTGGGCTTTCTGGAATTAGTATTGTTGACTTCTAGTTTTAATCCATGATGATTTGATAAGGTACATTGGGTTATTCCATTTTTTTTTTTATTTGTTGAGGTTTGGTTTGTTAATGAGTGTATATTCAACTTTTGAAAAGGTTCCATGAGGGGCCAAGACAAAGGTATATTCTTTTCTGTTTGGATGGAATATTCTATAGATGTCTATAAAGTACATTTGGGTCATAACATTTGTTAGTTCTCTTATTTATCTCTTATTTTTTTTTGTCTCACTGACATGTCCACTATATTTTCTCATAAACTTTGTCAGCAACTAATGAGATCATCATGTGGTTTTTATTTTTCAGGTTGTTTATATGGTGGATATAAATATTGATATATTTTCATATGTTAAACCATCCCTGAATCTCTGAGAAGAACTTAACTTGATCATGGTGGATGATAGCTCTGATGTGTTCTTGGGTTCATTTTGCCAATATTTTATTTAGCATTTTTGCATCACTGTTCATGAGTGAGATTGGTCTGTAATTTTTTTTCTTAATAATGCCTTTATGTGGTTTGGGTATCAGGGTAATTATAGCCTCATAAAAAGAGTTTGGTAATGTCCTTCTGCTACTATTGTGTGGAACTATTTGAGGAGTATTGGTATTCTTCTATGAAAATCTTGTAAATTTCTGAGCTGATATAATCTCATCCTGGACTTTTTTTTTTTTTAATTTGGGAGATTTTTGATGACTGTTTCTTTTTCTTCAACAGTTATAGGTATATTTAATTTGCTTATTTGGTCTTGATATAGTTTTGGTAAGTCATATTTATCTAGAAAGTTGTCCATTTCCTTTAAGTTTTTGAATTTTGTAAATTTTTTTTGAAATATGACTTGATTATTCTCTGTATTTCCTCCATTTCTGTTGTAATGTCCCCCTTTTCATTTCTTATTTTGGTAATTTGGATATTCTTTCTCTGCCTTTTGTGTAGGTTGCACAAAGGTTTGTATATTTTATTGATTTTCTTGAAGAACCAAATCTTGGTCTCATTGAGTGTTGATTTTGTTTTCTTTGTTTCTATTTTGTTGATTGCAGCTCAAATTTGATTGTTTCCTACTTTTTAATTTTTTTGGGCGAGTTTGCTTCTTTTGGTTCTAAAGTTTTCAACTGTTCTGTTAATTCACTAGTGTGGGATTTTTCAGCTTCTTTTTGTAAACATTCAGTGCTATGAACTTACCTCTTCACACTGCTTTCATTTTTGCCTCATACATTTGGGTATGTTGTGTAGTCATTTTCGTTGAGTTTTATGGTCTTGAATTTCTCTCTTTATTTCTTCCATGACCAATTGATAACTCAGCTGAGCATCATTTAGTTTCTAAGTGTTTGTGGGCTTTCTGTAATTAGTGTCACTGTTGAATTCTAATCTTAACCAATGGTTATCTGATAAGATACATGGGGTTATTCCAATTTTTGTATCTGTTGAGGTTTGTTTTGTTACTTAGTATGTGGTCAATTTTTGAAATGTTCCATAAGTTGCTGAGAAAATCATATATTCTTCTATGTCTGGATGGAATGTTCTATAGATGTCTTATTTTTCTGTTAAGTTTCTGTCTGGCAGTACTGTCCAGTGGTGGGAATAGGGCATTGAGGTCTCCCACTATTGCCATGTGGAGTTTAATGTATAATTTAAGCTTCAAAGTGTTTCCTTTACTTATGACAGTGCCCTTATATTCAGGACATAGATGTTCAGTATTGACATTTCCTCTTGGTGGAGTCTTCCTGTGACTGATATGTAATGTCTTTGTCTGTTTCTTTTGATTTAATTTTAGTTTGAAGTCTGTTTTGTTACAGATAGCTACACCAGCTTGTTTCTTAGGTCCATGATTAAAAATTTTTCCCAACCCTTTACTCTGAGGTGATGTCTGTCTTTGAGGTTAAGTTGTGTTTCTTGTATACAGCAGAAGAATGGATTTTGTTTTTGTATCCAATCTGTTAGCCTTTCTCTTTTTATAGATGAATTGAGTCCATTTATATAAGGGATATTAACTACTAGTGACTGCTATCTCCTGTTAATTTACTTTTTATTGTTGGTGATGTTAATTTGGGCGTTTTCCCTTTTGGGGGGAATTTGGTGCTGTGAGATCATCAATTGTCTGTGTTTTTGTTGATGTAGCCAACTTCCTTGTGTTAGAGTTTTCCTTCTAGTATTTTTTGTAATGCTAGATTTGTGGCTAGGTGTTGGTTAAATCTGGTTTTATTATGGAATATCTTGTTTTGTCCTTCTACGGTGATTGAAAGTTTTGCTGGTAATAGTAGTCTGGGCTGGCATCTGTGGTCTCTTAATGTCTGTGTAATGCTTGACCAGGATTTTCTGGCTTTCCTTGTTGCCATTGAGAAATCAGGTGTAATTCTTATAGGTCTGCCTTTTTATGTTACTTGGTCTTTTTCTTTGTAGCTCTTAAAATTCTCTTTTTATTCTTTATGTTTAGTGTTTGGATTAATATATGGTGAGAGGACTTTTTTATCCAATCTATTTG
The DNA here is from genome assembly GCF_037038515.1 of Microtus pennsylvanicus. Classification (NCBI taxonomy): domain Eukaryota; kingdom Metazoa; phylum Chordata; class Mammalia; order Rodentia; family Cricetidae; genus Microtus; species Microtus pennsylvanicus. The sequence continues at coordinate 69,094,536 of NC_134584.1, read as the reverse complement.
GTGTTCTGTAAGCTTCTTGTATCTTCATAGGCATATCTTTTTTAGGTTGGGATAGTTTTCTTTCATAATTTTGTTAAATATATTTTCTCTGCTTTTGAGTTGAACTTCCTTTTTTTCTTCTATACCTATTATTCTTAGGTTTGGTCTTTTTATAGTGCCCCATATTTTTTTGATATTTTATGTTAAGCTTTTGTTAGATTTAATGTTTTCTTGACTGATGAGTCTATTTCCTCTATTGTATCTTCAGAGTGTAAAATTCTCTCTTTCATCTCTTGTATTCTATTCTTTATGCTTGCATTTGTGGCTCCTGACTTTTTTCTCATGATTTCTGTTTCTATAAGTTCCTTGGCTTGTGTTTTCTTTATTGTCTCTATTTCAGTTTTCAAGTCATAAATATTTTCTTTCATATGTTTGATTGTTTTCCTTGGTTTTCTTTAGGGGATTTGTTGATGTTTTTCAATTTTTTGTTTCTTTTTTTCTTCCATTTCTTTGAAGGCATTTCTCATTTCCTCTTCAAGGGTCTTAAACATTCCATCCTAAATTTATTTTTGTGGTCATTTTTCTTCTGCTTCATCTATATTTGGTTGTTCAAGTTTTGCTATTGTAGAGTCACTAGGTTTAACTGTTGTCCTGTTGTTCTTTGTGGTGTTGTGTGTTCTTACCTTGTGTACCAATCTTTTTCTCAGATAGGAGTAGTCGGGGCTATCTGTGACTCTGGTGATCAGTCTTCCAGTTACCAGTGGATACAATGCTCAGAGATTGCTCCTCATGTTGCAGTCAGAGCCACAGTTCCAGTTACCTCACTAGTCACTTCATGTTCCAGGAGGTTGCTTGGCGCTCCCAATGTTTGCTCTGAAATATGAGGGGTTGTTTGGACCTGTGCCCAAAGAGATTGCTTGTTTGGGGCTCTTCTTGCTGAAATTGCTGCCTTGGGCCTGCTCTGGCAGAGGTCCTGGCTCAGGAATCAGCAGTTCTGGATTTGCACCCCAGACCCACAGAAGTCTCTGGTTCCTGCCTACTCCCTTTCAATATATATCTTGTATTTAGTTACCCAACTCTTATCTATTATAAAGAAAATAAAAGAAATGAGAAAACAGAAAAAAGCAAATCTCACATGGGAAAAGCTACTCTTACAGGTTGTTTCAGTAGTTTCAATATCTTATTTGTTCTATTTGGATTTTGGGTTGTAAAAATTCTTTGTTCTTCTATGTCCCTGACTGCTAAATTTTAAAATGCATTATACATTTAAAACTAAGTTTGAATTTTAATTTTAATCTAATTTTTAACGTTGCAATATTTTATAATTTCAGTTATGGATTAGTTTTTGTTTTAACAATGAACTTTAGGACTTCTAGAACATCAATATATGTAGTAACATTTAAGTAAGGCAAGGCTATGAAGTAGTATTAAATGTGCTAAATATTAGTGTTATAATACACCATATATTTTTCTTCTTAATGGGCAAATTCCATTCTACATTGATAGAAAATCCAGGATAACAGTTCTCAAGTAATGAATAGAATTTGGGTCACAAATTAAGCATGTATTCATGGAAATCTCAGGATTTTCAAAACTGTATTGCAATGAGATGAATCTCCTTCTCAACTTCTCTGAGAGTTATTGCTTTTACAAAGAAGTATGTGCATTATCCCAAACTAACTGGAAGGGAAATTAAAAAGCGTAGTGCATAGTTGGTGAGTATTAGCATTTGTGCCAAAGGAATCACCTGTCACACATATATAAAGAGTTAGTATTATTAAATATGTTAACTACATAAATCATATGCACAAGAAATATTGAATGAAGGGTATGAACTTTATGGTCAGTAAAAATGTCATGGATAATTTTAATGAATTAGATAAAACTATAAATCTTTGTTCCCATTGGTAGAATAGAAAATATCAAACTGAAGAACTTAGGAAAGCCTTTGAACCTTTATTTTCTAGGATGTGTTGATATGATCATGCATCAAATATTACTCTGTTACATGCTTTTGGGACCATTCCCTCCTACTAGGCTGCATTGTAAATCCCAATAAGAGGGGAGGTGCCTATTCACACCATAATTTGATCTGCCATGGATGATGGGTATACCTGGAAATCTGTCCTTTTCTAGAAAAAAAAAAGGAGGAGAAATGTATGGGGGAGGGGAAAGAGCAGAAGTTTGGGAAGGGACTGAGAAAAGAGGAGTGATGGAGGGGAAACTGAACAACATGGTAAAATTAATTAATTAATTAATTAAGAAATACTTTAAAAAGTTGGATCCAATATAGTCATAAAGATTATAGTTATAAATAAAAATAAGAGTTCAATATCAAGTAACTCTTAGGTAAGTGGTTCATAGATTAGCTGGGTCTTTTGTTTTTGTATTGTATGTTTTAGTAAACTAGTAAAAAATTCTCACATTATTGTTGTTCCTGTAGGTAAACATGTGGACAAGAATAGGAATGCACTGTAGTAAAATTCTGAGTGAGGTAACCCAAAACTAGAAATAAATAATGGCTCCTACATCCAAATCTTTGAAAGTGTGTAGATAACCTGGGGCAAATACAAAAATCCAGGAAATGAAAAGGGGACCATGTGGATAAATCTTAGACTGAGTTATAACAGGAAAGAAGTGATATGAAAGAATAAATAGCAAAAATAAGAGTAGGATGCACTTTGACTGGGAGTGGGGCAGGAGACTAACAAATAGAGAAGGAGAAGGATGAAAAGAAGGAAAACAGAAATTCGTGTAAAAGTCAAAGAATTATATTATTTTTATTTACCTGAAATTACATATCATATATACATGTTACGTATATGTGTGTGAATGTATTTGTATTTAAATGCAATTTTCCTACCCTAGGTGATAGTGTATCGCCCAAGAGCCAAACAATATCTAACAAAATACCTAAGTTGTTGGTCAAGACACTCCAAGAGACTCCTAAGTAATATAGGCTATTGCTATTGCTTTTCATTGCCTCTCAGAACTTGAAGGTACATCTTTAATGCTTAGACAAGGACCTGGAAGATCTGGTCTGTTTCTGCCATGAACGTCTCCTCTCTGAGGTCTGTCTTTCTAGTACTTGGAGGTGTTAGAAAATCATCCAAGGATGGGCAGGAATACTATGAAGTAGTTATGTCTATGAACCCCAGTGACCAACATGTTACTAAAGATGCAATAGTGAAATGCTCAAAAAAACAAAAACCTAAAAAAAAAAAAAAAAAAGATGCAATAGTGACACTCCGATCTTGGAAGTAACTAGCAACTTAACAAAAGGCAAATCTTGCTTAGTAATGTAAACCTAAGCAGTGATTCAGGACTAATCAATCACGGATCTTAGAAAATGACCTAGAACCACAACTTTACTAAACCAGCATAATTCCAGTTATGTTCAAAATGCTTACCTTTATACCCACAAATCAGTGTAGTTCCCTCCCATCTATTTTTAACATAAGAAGGCCATTAGAGAAAATCACAAATTCGGAGAAAAACTGATCTTGATTTTCCCAGACCTATTGGATATATATTATAATGTCTGCTCCATGGGGTCAGGGGAAATTATGTCAATTATGATGGAAAGATTGTAAGATTCAGAGGACCAGCAAGTATACTGTGAGTCAGTATCTCCTAGAAATGACAGGAAGAATACTTCCATGGTAGTTCAACAATATGGCTGCCTAAATCGGTTCGGAATATTGACTACACCAATAGACATGTTATGTGAAAGTGAGAAATCTTATGCATCTCTACTTCTAGACAAAACAAACAACAGCAACAAAACAACTACAGGCAACTAAGTATTGCTAAGAGAGGGAGGATTAGTCTCAGGAATAAGCCTCCTTATTTACCTGAAATAACATACACACAAATGTATTGCATATATGCATGTAAATTTGTTTGTATTCAAATGCAATTTTCCTACCTTGGCTAAAAGTATATCTCCCAAGAGTCATACAATAATATCTAACAAAATACCCAAGTTGTTGATCAAGAGACTACAAGAGACTCTAATTTTTTTTTTTTTTTTTGCTTTGACTTTCGTTGTTGTTTTTGTTTTGTTTTTTCGAGACATGGTTTTGCTGTAGTTTTTAGAGCCTGTCCTGGAACTAGCTCTCGTAGACCAGGCTGGCCTCAAACTCACAGAGATCTGCCTGTCTCTGACTCCCGAGTGCTAGCATTAAACGCATGTGCCACCAATGCCTGCTTTAGACTCTAATTGTCTACCCAATTCCAAGTGATCATCTATGATATCATATATGTATAAGAAACCCTAATTGACTTTGCAGGTTGTATTTATATATGTGTGCATATACAAATATGTAACAATAAAAGTTAAAGAAAAGAGGACATGAATTTAAGAGGTAATCATTGGATTATACAGAATGGAGTGATATAGGGGAACAAAAATATGATTATATTTTAATTTTTAAAATAATTTTAAATATATTTGAAAAACTAAGAAAAGTTATGATTCAAAAAAGAGTTCTTAAGAGCCTTTTGTGTTCTTGCAGAGGACATAGGTTTGGTTCCCAGCACCCATGGTGGTTTACAACCATCTGTTACTCCAGTTCCAGCATGTATAGATAATTCTTCAGCTGTCTCCTGATACCAGGCATACATGGTACACATGGACATGTGCAGATAAACTTCCATGCACATAAAATTTTCTTAAAATTGCAAAAAGAGAAAATGTCCTAATGACATGCAAAGTAATCAATGCGATTTTCAAATTTGCAATGTATTACTCTTATGAATTATTTAAAATATTTGAAGAAATGTTCGAATGTTTTTGAACTCCCTTTTTAATGTTATTTTTTACTGAAAATAAATTATTTTCTCATCAATGCATCAAGACCACAGTTTTTCATTTTTCCACTCCATTCAGCTCTGCCCAACCTTCCCTCTCTCCAAGATACATTCCACACCCTCTTTTCCTCTTCAGATAAAAGCAGGCCTCCAAGAGTTGGCAGGCAAAGCGGGGGATAAAAGATACAATAAAATGAGTGAAGATCCTTCATATCAAGGCTGTATGAGGCAACCCAACAGGAGAAAAAGATACTCAGAGCAGCCAAAATAGTCAGAGATATACCCAATTTAAATGTTAGGAGTCCCACAAAAGCAGCTCTAATATGCAGGCCCTATGCATGCTGATGCAGTTTCTATGAGCCCATGTGAACCCTGACTAGTTGATGTTCTTCTGGTGTCCTCTATACCATCTGACTCTGACAATCTTTCTGCCCCCTCGTCCATGGGTTTCTCTATAAATTCATTTTAATTCAATGAAATATGCCAAGTTTCAAAAGTGAGGAATGATATTGTATAATGTCAACAAGTCCTTTAAAAACAAGGGAACCGACAACAATGAATTCAATCACTCACACATTGAAATCCTTCAGTTCTTAATGAACTTCTTGCTTAGTCGATTATTAAGTCTGGTTTATAGCCCGGTTTTGAATTATTTTTGAACATTAACAATAATGTTTCACGAATCTAATCACACAACATCATAATTCAATTTTTAAAATGGTACAGTGCTCTTTTCCAACTTAGTGCATATTTAGGGAAGATTCCTTTGAATTAAAAGAGAAAAAATATTTCCTGTTTATATGGGTGAGATGTTTATCCTTTGCAGTCTGAATATTATAATTTTGATACAATGCTATTTGTTGAAATAGGTGCGGTGGGGCTGCGTCCCCAGCACCCCACCGCCCGCATGGCTAGCTTTACCCGAAATAATTACACGGAAACTGTATTCCTTTAAACACTGCTTGGCCCATTTCTATCTAGCCTCTTCTAGGCTAGCTCTCATACCTGGACTAGCCCATTTCTAATAATCTGCTGTAGCCCACCAGCTGGCTTACCAGGAATGATCTTAACCTCTGTCTGTCTGGAGTGGGAGACTCATGGCGAATCCTTGACTCAGCTTCTTTCTCCCAGAATTCTGTTCTGTTTACTCCACCCACTTAAGGGTGGGCCTATCAAATGGGCCTAGCAGTTTCTTTATTGCTTAAGCAATGAAATCAACAGATTGATATATGACACTCCCCCATCAGCAATTATTTGCTTTACATACTACAGGAATACATATTCTTAGATGAGTGAATTGGTTCATAATTTTCTGGGTCATGTTTAAAGTTTTCAGTGACTGTATATAAAAAGCATATAGGTATATTTTCTGAAATGTTTAAATTGCAGAAACCATTTAACTGAAAAATACTCAATTCCATTATCTGACTTTCAATAAGCTAGAAAAACAAAACAACAGTTTAATTCCAATTATCTAGGTGGAGTCAAGGATTATTAGTTTGAATGGAGAAGTTAAAAATCTTTAAAATATTCAATAAAAACTTTGTCTCATTAGTATGTATATGTATGAAAATTTGAACATGCATATAGGAGAAATATATGGGAGAAATGTAGCAATTCAAGCTTTTTGCATAGCAATAATTAAATATTTATTTTTAAAATTTGGGTTTTGATGCCTGTGTGTGTTGCACAAATGTTTTAAACCCCAAATATGTTTATAACCTCTAAAGACAAAAGAGTAAAAAAAAAATCTTGCAAATTAATGAAAGTCTTTTGGGGTCTCATGAGAATCATTGTTAAGCATGAGATTTGTACCATAAAATAAAAGTGGGTGATGAAGGTCATAATAATTGGAAGAGTGTAATAAAATTGAAATAATGTTATTTTAATGCCCCAATTCAAGACATCAGCTTATTCCTTCTCACACAAAATCATAAAACCCGGTTGTCCCAAATATTCCACCATTTATTAATTGTTACTCTGGTCACATTTCTCACCCTTAATCCTACTCTTTGAATCATATTTAAAAAAATCTGTGGAGCACTAATTATTTAACCTTGCTTCCTACCTGCTTTCCCTCTTTATTCTGAGGTTTCTTAAGGGCTATAATGAGCTATCCCCACACAAACAGTCCAAATTAGTAGATAATTACTGCTGGGCCTGTGAATGTTCTCACTCCCCCTTCTTACAGTTTCACAACATTACCAGAATGGTCTGTCACCTCCCTACCAATTAGGAACAATTACTACTTTATAACATTAGTGGTGGCAGGCTTATTATGTTGGAGGATATGTAAACGCAAAATGTGAGTAGAGGAGAAGGACAAGGCCAAAAGGTCATTGTCATATAACAGAGGTCTCTGAATTATAGCCTCAAAGATTTATAGTGATTCTCTAAGATGAAAGCAACATTGTATATAGCCATTGTGTGTAGCCAAAGCTGTGCATTTCTTCTTTTATATATGATAATTAATTTTGGTGGCTTCAGTTTTCAAACTAAAGAAAATGGCTCTTAATTGCCCAATTGGAAGAAGATTTTTTTTTTCACAGAGATGCCACATTACTGAGGATATCTCTGGTACTCAGATTTAGTTCCATAAGATGAACCAGCACTGCCATCAATATGACCCAGAACAATTAAAGACGTTGCTTTCCCATTTATATTATAGGTCAAGATTTATCTTCATAAGTGTTCTAACATATGTAACAAAGAGTGCTAAAGGCATTAAAGATCACTATTTTTGAACCAAAATTCTCAAGCTATGTTTTTTTTTCTGTGAAACTATTTTAATTTCATAGGTGGAATTTTGTAGATATTAATTATATTTATTTGGGGTATGCGTGAATACAGTCTACAATATCAGAAAAAGGGCATCGCTTGGTGATGCATGTTGATACTTTCTTTTATATTTGGAAAGAGTCTAGAAAGTATAATGGAACATAATGACTCAGCTATTATTGTCCCTTTCAGTTCTTGGATCCTGCTGAGGTACCATTGTAAGAACTGAGAACATATTCTTTTTTTTTTTTTATTGAGAAAAGGAAAAAAAAAAAGACAAGTTTCTGCCTCCTCCCAGTCTCCCATTTCCCTACCCCTCCTCCCACATCTCTCCCCCTCCCTCTCCAGTCCAAAGAGCAGTCAGGGTTCCCTGCCCTGTGGGAAGTCCTAGGTCCTCCCCCCTCCGTCCATATCTAGGAAGGTGAACATCCAAACTGGCTAGACTCCCACAAAGCCAGCACATTAAGTAGGATCAAAACCCCGTGCCATTGTCCTTGGCTTCTCATCAGCCCTCATTGTCCGCCATGTTCAGAGAGTCTGGTTTTATCCCATGCTTTTTCAGTCACAGTCCAGCTGGCCTTGGTGAGCTCCCAATAGATCAGCTCCACTGTCTCAGTGGGTGGGTGCACTCTTCGTGGTCCCGACTTCTTTGCTCATGTTCTCCCTCCTTCTGCTCCCCATTGGGACCTTGGGAGCTCAGTCCAGTGCTCCAGTGTGGGTCTCTGTCTCTATTTCCATCCATCACCAGATGAAGGTTCTACGGTGATATGCAAGATATTCGTCAGTATTGCTATAGGATAGGGTCATTTCAGGTTCCCTATCCTCAGCTGCCCAAGGAACTTAAACCTATCTCAAATAGCATCTTTGCTATCCTAGCTCATTCATGTTTCAGAGGAAACAGAGTTTTTTTTTTAATGGAATGGAGAAGAAGCTGCATCTTTAATATTTACTAGAAAAAAACTGAAAAAAATTCTGAAAACCATTGATGAGAAATACATCTTTCTCACTTGGGATTGGTAAAAAAAAAAAAAAAAAAAAAAACTTGCAATAGTACCGGAAAATAGAGTAGAGACATTACTACCACTACAGAACAGTGGACTATGCTGATCAATATTGCAGTTGTCTTATTTTCTGTGAGCTAGATGGTATATAAATTTCATGGAGATAGAAAAATATAGGTAGATATAAACTGGAATTTGTGACTATAAGTCATGAATATGAAAAGTCTGGTAGTTAAGAAGAGAAAGAGATTCCACAGTTGTAATAAAATTATTTTGCAGAATAAAATTTTTGTATTTTGGAAGACAAAATAAGAAAAGGAGATGCTCAATTAAAGTGGGCCAAAAAAAGTGAAAAAAGTATAAAGTCAAGGGCATATATTACCTTCCAAAATAGAGACAAAGTATGCAGCTTTTTATGTTGAATGAGGAATAATGGAAAATAAGAATGCATATAATACATTGAGGTAGAGGGATGTGCAGAATGTGTCCTCATTCCTTTCAGTCATTTAGAAACCATAGTTATTTCCCATTTCAAAAATTGCCACAGAAATTCTATATGGGGAAAAAAGTTACGTAAATGATCTAGTTTTGACTGAAAAATAACAAAATAGACCGAGTAAAATATGATTCTTATCTGGTTATCTAGAACTAATACACAATTTAGCTAGCTGGTCAATGACAACATAAAATAAAATAAAAGTATGCTTTATAAAATATGGCAATGTTTAGTTGGTAGACTGAATTTTCCATTTTTAGACAGTATCAGTTTGTGTTCAAATGCTCATGATCAAAATACTGTCCCAAAAGGAGTGGAATAAGTACAAGACACAGTGTGTGATAGTCAGTTTAGAAGTTATAAACATAAACTTCTTGTCATGTGTACGGTAAACAATGAACACAAAAAAAAATCCAGCAAAATTTAAGGAGAAGCATAAAATTTATTTTATAATTCAACAATCAGACAAAAATAAAAGTAAACATTTTACATTTTGCTAACTGATATAAATTATTTGATATTCCAAATGTTGAACATATTTTATTACTCAAATTATGAACAGCTAATTGTAGATGTGGATATTTTTGATAAATGCTTTACAGTGTAAGTTAAATAAGTTAAGAAAATTAGTAAAACGTGCTTCAAAATAAAGAAAGCAATGTATATTTTATGTAAGAAAATGTTCTATGTGTCTGTCTTTTAGTTAATTGTTTCCAAAGGGATCCTAAAATTTCCTTTTATGCAATTATATAATATTTTAACTAATTTATTAATTTCAATTATATTTTTAAGTTTGCCCAAAGATAATAAAATATTACCCTCATACAAAAATCCTGTATATGGATATTTCTCCAACATTACTCGTGATAGTTTAAAATGTGAAATTACTGACATATTCTTCAGTGTGTGAAAGATTAAACAAACTATGGTTGTTGCATGATTTCTAATTGGTCTTAATAATAAACATTCTCAGCCAGCTCTCTGAAGTGTTTGAAGCCAAGCTGTCTATCTAAATGATATTTGTTTTACTATGAAAACGCACCTAATAGGACTGTACGTTTAATTGATTACTGAACTGCAGTTACTTTTTATCCTAAACACTTGTCAGTAATAACTTTCAAGAACTAGAAATTTGCATTACATTGTTTAATGAGCTTTATGGTTACAAGATTAGACACATATGTACAGTATGTTTTAACAAACTTAATCTCAAATTTGTATCCATATACAAAATTTGTATGCAATACACAAAAATCCAATCCAATGTAAAATATTTAAAAATAGTAGTTGTTTTTTAAAAGATTTAATAATCTACCTTTTTATCTTATCATATCTATATCTTCCCAATTTTTTCTTTTCAGAGTAGATTCAATAATCTACCCTTTTTCCCTATCATATTTACATTAACGTTTTATGTCTTCAAAACAAGAAGCCTGAATCTGATATCCTTTGTTTAGCTTTTACCAATAACATTATTAATAACATTGACCATTACCAATTACGACTTGCAATCAATCCCACTAAACAATGAAAATATCCATAACCCATTGAATGACCAAAACCAACCTACCCAGCCTCTTAGGAATGTGGATGTAATGTTCTTAAATTTATTTCCTGATGTCTAGAGTTGAAGGCATCTTTAGGGGATCCTGAAAAGTAAATTTGGGTTAATTGTCAAGTCTGGGGAGAGGTAGCTGTACCAATTATTGTCCAGTCTCTGTGTAATAGGAAGGTATCAGGAAGACTTGTCTCAAGTCCTGGCTAGTCTGTGAGGCTAGATCATTTCAGCTAGCCAACTCGAAACACTTCTGAGCAGTTTGTATTCCAAAGTTGTTCTTTAGGTGCCCCCCCCCCTTTTTCTTTAGCTTAGTAGTGTTACCATGGTCCTGGAGAAATCATTGTTCTGGTATCCCATCATCTTTTTTTTTTGGTGGGGGGGGGGGACTTCAGAGATAACCTTATAGTTACATTATTCCTTTTCTTTTTAATTTTTTTTTGGGTAGTTCTCCCTTCTTCTTTGGATGTTTATTTACCTAAAGGTTTTTAAATTCATCAAGTTTATTGTTTTTATTATACTAGAAAGACAAAAACAAGACCCTGCTCCAACCCCAACTGTGGGGAAGTTCCTAATGTAACCTTTATTAATTTTGATTTGTTATTTCACCTGAAATTTTTGCATTATCTTCTAAAGGTATTCTGTCATCCAGAGCAGTATGATTTTTTTTTAACAATAGGCATTAAGTTTTTTTCTTATTCTGGAAAGGAATTTCCTCCATTGTAGAAGGAGCTGCAGGCTGCTTTCCTGCAACCCAGCTCTCGGCTGCCTGGCTAGATTTGCCCCGAAATAACAACATACAAACTGTATTCATTTAAACACTGCCTGGCCCATTAGTTTCAGCCTCTTACTGGCTAACTCTTGTATCTTGCTTAACCCATTTTTAGTAATATGTATAGCACCACAAGGTGGTGTCTTACCAGGAAGATTCTAGTGTACGTCCATCTTGGGCTGGAGCTTCATCACATCTGGCTCAGAGAGGAAAGGCATGGCGATTACCACACTTCCTCCCAGGATTCTGTTCTGTTTACTCTGCCTACCTAATTTTCTGTCCTATCAAGGGCCAAGGCAGTTTCTTTATTAACCAATGAAATCAACTCAAAACAGAAGACTCCCACATCACTCCATGATGACAGGAAACTACTAAACTAAAATTGACATTTACACACACACACACACACACACACACACACACACACACACACACACACACACATATTCAATTGATTTGGGAGTTGAATAAAGGCTTTATGCTTTTCTAAATCCAAGCTTGTTGTTAAAAGGTACATTCAGAGTTTCTATTTCATATCAGGAGGCATCTGGTATAAGACAGAAGGAAGACTTTTGGAAAAAAATTACTTTCTCCATCTCTATTTTATCTATATCTTATTCTTCATTGAATGTATGTTTATGTGAATGATGTTTAAGTTTTCCATGATGAACAATAGATTTTCCTACAGATCCTTTTTATGCAGTATTCTTTGATGTTTCAGAAAGAAGATGGAGCCCCAACAGCAACAACTCAACCTATTTGAGATGACATCATGATGCTGATAGTCCTTCTATGAGACCGGATTTTTGGGTACCAGCTGCTGAAATGGAGCACCTTCTCATGATGTTCTGGCCAGAACTCCAGATAAGAACCTTGGAAAAAAACCCTATTGACTGCTCAGAAATTGTTTGCATCTATACTAGACAGTAATTTTAAAACTTAACCATCACTTTACTTTTATAGGATCCCATTAAGAAAACATTGCCCCCATGACAGTGGGAAGCAATCCTAGAGGACAATGCCCCCTATCTGAAAACAGTTTGTCCTAAGGGTTGGGAACACCATTTAGTGATTGTTGACTATTACTTGTACTAGATAGAGGGTTGGGGTGAAAACTGTTTCTTCAAAAAGGGGGATAATAGTGGGTAATACAGTGAATACTTGTGAGCTATTATTTACGGATAATTACATTGGTATACTGTTACAAGTTCAAATTATATTTGTTATTTTTGTTTACATTATTTGTACACCTATTCAAAGTTATTTTGTGAGATTGTATATATGCATGTTTCTACCTCTGTTTGGACATTTTGTATATTGAAACAACTTTTAGGCTATATTTTCATATTGCATTATATATTACTCCTACCTCTGATCAAAATACTTATACATTGTTTACATTTTGAGGCCATTGTCCTCATTTGTTGTGCACTCGTTTACAGATTATTTAATATTCTGACATGAAATTTTAGTAATACAGGTATTAATATTATATGTCAATAGTTGTTCATGTTTGTTGTACATACAATTAGATCAATTAGGTTCTTTAGGTACATAGAGATTGTATTCTGTCTAAACAGGTAATCTTCAACCACTTCAATGATCTGTAGAATATGGCATTTAAATAACTTAGGGTTCTGTTGACATGAGACATTATTGCTCCTGAGAGCACCAATCTATTCCTGAGAGAATGTTGAGCACTGAAGACACTCCACTCAGAGTTTGTTATCTTCTTGGCACCATTGGCTTTTGTGCAAGGAACTACCCATAACTCAACCACTGACAAAGTACATGGTATCTGGAAATGGATAAGCAGGACACAAGGAAAAAGAATGTCAAATCTTGCTAAGATAGGGTAGATGGTTCTGAAATGTTTTCTGCCTCTGAAAATGGTCTGTCAGTTATGCTAGACCTTAGCCAAAATTGGTTGCTTCAATGTTACAAATGAGACTTTGGGTGATTGTTCAGGTAGCTAATTATTTCCATCATATATTGCTCACTTTGGAAGCTGCTCGATTGTACTTCTTGCCTGCTCAATTATTATATCCCTTCTCAAGCCTTCAATGGTGTTGAAGATTAGATAGTGTGGTTACTGTACTCTTATAATCTAGCCAAGCCATTTCCTATCCAAGATTTAGAGCCCACAAGATAAAATGTTTATTAAAACATTTAGCATACATTCCTTGCTTAATATTGTTTATGCTGATTATAAATCTAATTATACTTGATATCTGTTCCTTGTGTATATAGTTTTGTATTGAGTTTGGAATTCTCATATTTAAACAAAAGGGGGATGTGCTGTGGGAGCACATTCTGCTCCTTCAGCCAATAGCCTTTTATATACCAGCCTGCTTGGGTGTGTTCTCTGATACTGTAAAAGCAGATGTAAAGTGTGTACTCACTCTCTTGCTTCTGGCTCCCACTTCCAGCTGCTAGACTTGGTTCTTGTTTGTGCAGAGGATTGTTTCTAGGACACTGATCTTTAAGTTTTCCATTAAACAAGCAATCCTTTTATTGTTCGTAATTTTGAACTGGTGTGGAATTATTTTCTGACTTCTGTCATCAACTTAGGCTGTTCCTCTTTAACCTTATAATGTAGTTTTCAAGAGTAATTACAAAATAAGCTGGCATCCTAAGACAAATGGGTAGTGTTTCAGATTCTTCTCAACCACCCCTTCAAAAAATTTTCCCCAACACCTTGCCCAGTGTATCACATTATCTGACAGGGTCCATAGTTATGAGTTCATTCCACCTGACAATAGGTGAGAGAGTTGAAGCACTTCTGTTCCTTCATGGTTATTGTCAACAGTTCAAGTAACACATGTGGCTAATGTCTAGACCTGGTATTTCAGGTATTAAGAAGTAGATATGTTTCTACCTCTAAGGATCCAACAAGGTTCCTATTTCCTTAGGGAGATAACTATGGATTCCACCCAGTGAGTGGTTTGCTTACAGAATGTTTTGTTTAGGCTGTGAGCATTACATGTCTTGATCTGGCAACAGAGTGTTTAACTAAGAATATAGCCTGTAATCCTTCAACTGATTTATTCATTTCCTTGTACCACATTAATGCTGTCTTTATCTTGCTCCTATATTTTGTGGTTGAGATATTTGAGCAACTGGAAATTAAATGCAAGCAGATTTCAGTACTCACTGGAACTCCCTCCCAGTTCTATCCTATGTTTCTCTTATATTATTTTCACTGGCATCATTGTTTTCTTACTTATTTTTTTTAATGCACATTACCCTACACTGCTAAGTGGTATCCTTGTTGAAGCTGGTCTCTGACAGTGATTCTAAAGTTTTCAACTCAGAGTGTGCTTCTTTTTAGAATCCCTCTCTAGGGTGCCAATGGGGCATACCCTGAAGCTCCTCATGAACCAAACAACCTTTTACATTTTGGTGCAGTAGTTTACACTGAATCTTAGACATCTATTTCCCAGTACTATTCATCAATTAACAAAACATCTTCTGGAATATGCTATATGTCATGTTTCTTTCTAAATGAATTCATATAAATTTACAAGTACTGATATTGAACCTATATTTCAGAGAACATGTAAGAAAAGAATACAAGGAAAGATGATCATAAGGTGAGCTACAAAGATGCCAAGGGGTAATCCTTTTAAACCAGTGATTTACATATAAAAGCAATAGCACAGAGTACAATGCAACCATGTAAAATAAATGTTTTGGACTTTATAAGATGCTAAATTTCAGTATCAATCAAAAACTTATTTTGGGATTTAATTAAATTTAATACCTTCTAACATAAACATTGTTGAGGTAAATTTGGAAATGCATGCATATTCATTCCTAACAAACCATCTTCTAAAATCACTGTCTTGTACTATAAGCATTCTTTTCTCTTTTCTTTAAACAATTATGAAGATAGAAGTTTCATCAAGAAGCTGAAAACTCCAAAATAAAGCTATCTATATGATATAAACAAGGCCTACTTGACCCCCATCCTATTAATCAGACCTTGTAAGCTACAAGTTCCACTCAGCCCCCAAACCTTCCTATCAGAGAAACTCTGAAATACAGGCTGCAAATACACAGAAAGGACCAAGAAAGGAATTCTGAAGCATAGGCTATGACTGCATAAAATTGAAAAAAAAAAAGAGCAGATCAAGAGAGTGGCCCAGGACAGTGGGCCATGAGAGTCTGCAAAGACTCCTTAAGACACAGACATTGACAGTACTGAGCAGGTTAAGAACAGTTCCCAAAGATACAGACAGCCACTGCAAGGATTGGACCAAGAGGCAAAGACACTATTGACAATAATTGGAGGAAGGTTTCAATGTAAGAAATCATATAACAAGCCAAAAAGAAGGGTGGTAACACCAGAAACCCAGTGGTCATAAAACAGAAAGATTTAAACATCCTAACCCAGAAGAAGCAGAAGTAAACAACCTAAAACATAACTTTATGAAGATGAAAGAGACCCTTCAACAGGAAGACAAAAGCTCCCTTAAATAAATGAAGGAAAAGAGAGACAAAAAAATTGAAGAAATCACTAAATCTCTCAATGGAACCCAAGAAAACCTAGGGAAAAAAATCAAAAACTGAGGCAAACAGTTCAAAATTCAAGATTTAAAGATTGAAATATGGGGCAATAAAGAAAACACAAACTGAGAGAAATATAGATATGGAAAATCTGGTTAAATAAACAGGAACTACAGAGACAAGCATAACCAACAGAATAAAAGAGATAGAAGAGAGAAGCTCAGGTGTTGAAGATATTATAGAGGAAACAGATTCATCAGTTACACACAAAAAAATTAAATACAAAAGTTCTTTCAGGAAATCTAGGACACCATGAAAAGACAAAACCTCAGAAAAATAGGTGTTGTAATAGGAGCAGCGGGCTACGTTCCTGGCACCCAGCCACCCACACGGCTAGTTTTATCTGAAATAATTTCACGGAAACTTTATTCACTTGAATGCTGTCTGGCCCATAGTTCCAGCCTCTTATTGGCTAGCTTTTACATATTGATCTAACCCATTTCTAATAATCTGTGTAGCCTAGGAGGTAGCTTACCAGGGAAGATCTTAACCTGCGTCTGTCTGGAGTGGAAGAATCATGGCGACTCCTTCACTTGGCTTTCTTTCTCCCAGAATTCTGTTCTGTTTACTCAGCCTATCTAAATTCTACCCTATCAGAGGGCCAAGCAGTTTGCTCTATTACTTAACCAATGAAAGCAACAGATAAGATACAACACCCACCTCCATCATTTCCCCTTTTTCTGTTTAAACTAAAAAGGCTTTCATTTTAACATAGTAAAATTACAACAGAGTGGCACCCAGCGTGGTAACCAAATCCACTTAAAAACCTGAGAAGGCTTAAAAATAAGGTAGAGAGAGTTTAACACAGATTTTTGCTGTTTGTTGATGGCGTGCTGTAGAGAGATTTCCTGATTCGGCTACAGCAGCAGAAAAAAAGCTGCATCATTTTAAAGCGTGGCTTCCTGGGCTGTGCCGCCAGTGCAAACTCTAGCTTTAAAGCTTTCAATGGCTTTTATGGGACTGGATGTTTGTGTTCCCACTTGGGATCTGAAGGGGAGTGCTCTGAGACCGTGCTGATGGCTCAGTGCTCCCCGCCTGCACCTGGGCAGATAGCAGAATCAGGCTTAGGCAGGCAGAAGAGCATGGCGGATTCCTGCCGCCATACAGAGACGTGTTTTCAGACTGCACAGTGCTCTGCGTGTCAGATTTGGCTGTAACTTGTATGAAAAGAGTTTCTGTGCCGCACGCTCAGTCTCAGAGTTAAACTGCTGAGTGGGGCTCCAATGTGGAGTTGCTGTGTGCCTGGAACTGTGTGCAGCTCAGGGGCACCAAATGGATCTGAGAGGCAGGAGCGGCTGCTCCATGCTGAACTGTTCTGATCTCAGTCAGGAACTACCATAATTACTGTAATAATAGCACAGTTAAGGTTTAGACTGGGCAGGACAAAGGCAGTATCGTAATACCCGTACATGGTGCAACTTAAATTTTTAAGAACTGCTTAACATTTAAGAAATGCTCCTGGATATTAAAAAAATTACAGATTCACAATAAAACAGATTCAGACATAAAAGACCACAGTGTTGGATGAGTGTACGTAGGCTTGAGAGAGAGAAGAAAAAAAATATATAGAGAGAATAAAGTTAATGCCTTTAAAAAAAAGGTAAAATCTTTAAAGAGACAGAATAAAGGGCTAGAGTAAAAATAAGCCACGTAAAAATGGAAAATTCACAGAGAGTCTGGATTCTTTCTATTATTGTGCTTTCTTTAAAATTTTTGACTGTAAAGGAGCTAAGTACAGAGAGACATTTCATTATATGGGCTGCCAAGTGGAACCAGAATGGATATCATGTGGGTATGACTTCAGAATTTGGGTCTAAGGATATGATGCTTTGGAAAGGTTCTTCTTTTGTTTTCACAGAGGATGAGACCCTGTGGATTTCTTCTATTTTAATATGGTATGATAGACCTTGCCTTCTTGAAAGGTTGCTGTGAACACCCTCAAAAAATTACTTTGCTCAACTGCCGACTGAGATGAACCTAGCAGACAGGTTATCCCATAAAAGACCTGATTAACAGTGCCCCCATTCAGCAGGAAGCAGTTTGGAGAGAAAAAATTGCGCCCATGTTCCCAAATATGGTTTATAAATGTTCTTTTACATTTAAAGGGGGAGATGATATAGATATGAATAATTTGCATTGGTATGAATTTTAAGGTCAATTTTGTTATATGTATATACATATTTCTGATCTTGATTAAGGTATTGTGATTGTGTAGTTCATTTAAAAATGTAATGTATAATTAGGAAATATAGGTTGTTGATGGATAATAATAAATAATAGTCAAGCTTGTAGTCATGGTAGTTAGATTTTCTAGATATATAGAGAAATATTTCAATTAGATAGACATTCTTCATATCTTTCAAAGACTGCAGAATATGGCATTCAATGTTTTAATAACTTAGGGCTGTTCATGAGACACAACTGCTCCTGGCAGCACCAATCTACTTCAAGAGGAAGATGGGCATCAAAGAGGATCCTTATGGAGCTTGATAGTCATTTGGGCAAGAAACTGCTCTTGCCTCAACTATTGCATAAACTGGACAAAAAGAACCCACAGAGTGAGAACTGCTGAACTTGCCTAAAGGTAAGATGATTCTTTGGGGTTCCTGACTCATGAAAGAGTTTGTGAGACATTCTGCAGGACACAGTAGAAAGTGACTGAAATGTGTTTAAAATTTCCTGCTTCATGGAAATGTCTGCTGGATACTATGGGCTTGAAGGCTGAAGATGGATGCCTCAGTGGTACAAAAGAACTTTGGGTGGCTGGCCAGGCAGTGAGATGTCTCTGTCATTTCTAGAGTTTTGGACTTCTTGTTTGCTTAGGTAATATTATATCCTCCTGGAGTCTTTGATGGAATTGAAGAATGGATAGATAGTTATAGTTTTCCTTAGTTATGATAAAGATAAAATAGATGTAAATATTGTAATTTTACTTGATTGTTTTGTTATATGTAATTTTGCTATGTTAAAGTTAAAGCATTTTCTTTTTGTTTAAACAGAAAAAGGGAAAATGATGGAGGAAGGTCATTGGTTAAGTAATAAAGAAACTGCTTGGCCTCATAGGTTAAAACATAGGTGTGAGAAGTAAACAGAACAGAATGCTGTGAGGAAGAGGAAGTGAGCTCAGAGGCCATGCTCCCCTCTCCTGGGCAGACGCGATAAAGCTCCGACCCAGGATGGATGTAGGCTAGAATCTTCCCGGTAAGTGCACCTTGGGGTGCTACACATATTATTAGAAATGGGCTAGTCCAGGTGCGAGAGTTAGCCGAGAAGAGGATAGATATAATGGGCCAGGCAGTGTTTAAAAGAATACAGTTTGTGTGTTGTTATTTCGGGGCATAAGCTAGCTAGGCGACCAGGAGCTGGGGTGGCAGGAACACAGCCCGCAGCTCCCACAACAAATAGGGATAGAAGAAGAAAAAGAACTCCAGCTCAAAGGTAAACAGATTATACTAAACAAAATTATAAAAGAAAACTTTCCCAACTGAAAAAAGGTGATTCATAGGAATGTACAAGAAGTTTACAGAACACTAAATAGACTGGACAAAAAAAAGTTTTCTTGCCATATAATAAACAAAATATTAAACATATAGAATAAAGAAAGAATATTGAGAGCTGCAAGGAAAAAGGTAGACCTATCAGAATTATACCTGACTTCTAAATGGAAACCCTGAAAACATGAATATTCTGGGCAGATTAATTTTACTTCAGATGCCATGGATGCAAGCCCAGACTACTATACCCAGCAAAGCTTTCATCACCATAGACAGAAAAAAATATATATTCCACGAGAAAACTAGACTTAAGCAATACCTATCCACAAGTTCAGTCCTACTAGACAGAAAACTACAACCCAAGGAAAATAGCTGCAACCACAAAAGCACAGGCAACACTAGGATACTCCAAAGAAGGGAAGCATATAAACACTACCATAAAAAATAGGAGAAATTAAAAATAAATTGTTATTAAGACCTTTTAATATCAGTGGACTCAATTCATCTAATAAATGAAATAGGCTAACAAAATGGATATAAAAGCAGGATCCAGCCTCTGGCTGCTTACAAGAAACACACCTCAACCTCAAAGACAGATACTACCTCAGAGTAAGGGATTGGGAAAAGGTTTTTCAATCGAATGGGCCTAAGAAACAAGTGGGAGTAGCTATCCTATTATCTAACAAAATAGAATTCAAACTAAAATCAATCAGAAGAGATAGGGACCCTTCATGCTCACTACAGGAAAAATTCATCAAGATGGCATCTCAGTTTTGAACACCTATTCCCCAAATTCAAGAGCACTCTCACATGTAAAAGAAACATTATTAAATCTTAAATCACACAACAAACTACACACACTAATTTCGGGAGACATCAACATGCCACTCTCCACAATGGACAGGTCAACCACACAGAAACGTAACAGAGAAATAACAGATTTCATGACTCAAATGGACTTTATAGACATCTACAGAACATTCCATTCAAACAGAAAAGAATATGCCTTCTCAGTATCTCTTGGAACCTTCTCTAAAATTAACCACATACTCTGTAACAAAGCAAACCTCAACAGACAAAAAAAAATGGAATAACCCATTGTATCTTATCAGATCACGATGGTTTAAAGGTAAAATTTAACAACACTAATTGTGGAAAGCCTATAAACTCAAAAAAACTGAACAGTGATAAATTGAATCATCACTGGGTCAGTGAAGAAATAAAGAAATTAAAAGACTTCCTAGAATTCAACAAAAATGAAGGCACAATACACCTAAACCTATTGGACACTATGAATGTAGTGCTAAGAGGAAAGTTCATAGCACTAAGCGCCTACATAGTAAGTGGAAAAGTCTCATGCTAGTGAAGAAGCAGACTCACCCAGGAGGAGTAGATAACAGAAAATAATCAAATTGAGGACTGAAATTAATAAAATAGAAACAAAGAAATCAATATAAAAAATCAATGAAACAAATCATTGGTTCTTTGAGAAAAATCAACAAGATATAAAAACCTTTATCCAAACTAATCGAAAGGCATCCAAATTAACAAAATCAGAAATGAAAAGAAGGACATAATGATAGACACTGAGGAAATCCAGAGAATCATTAAGTCCTACTAAAAAATCTGTACTCCACAAAATTGAAAAATGTAAAATAAATGGACAATTTTCTATATAGATACAATATACTAAAATTAAATCAAGAACAAGTAAACAATATATTCATCAAAATCTCCCAACCAAAGCAAAGCCCAAGGCCAGATGGTTTTATTGGAGAATTCTATCAGAACTTCAAAGAAGAGCTAGCTATTTTCTATACTCGTCAAATTGTTCCATACAATAGCAACAAAAGGAACATTGCCAAACTCTTTTAATGAGGCTACTATTACCCTGAGGCCAAAACCACACAAAGACTTAGCCAAGAAAGAAAACTACAAACAAATCTCACTCATAAATATAAATGCAAAAACACTCAATAATATACTGGCAAACCAAATCCAAGAACACATAAAAAAAAATCATCTACCATAATCAAGCTGGTTTCATTCCAGAGTTGCAGGGGTGATTCTACACTTGAAAATCTATCAATGTAATCTGCCATTTAAAAAAAATGAAAGAAAAAAACATATGATCTCATTAGATGTTGAAAGAGCTTTAGACAAAATTCAACATTTCTTCAAGATAAAGGTCTTGGAGAGATCAGGGATACAAGGAATGTATTTAAATATAATAAAAGCAATATACAGCAAGCCAAAATCAAATTAAATGGAGAGAAACTCAAAACAATTTTACTATAATCAGGAATAAGACAAGACTGCCCCCCCCCTCTCCATATCCATTCAACATGGTACTTGAAGTTCTAACTAGAGCAATAAGACAGTAAAAGATCAAGGGAATGCAAATTAGCAAGAAAGAAGCCAAACTTTGACATTTGCAGATGATATTACAGTATACATAGTTGACCCCAAATATTACATTATACATAAGTGATCAGGGAATTCCTACAGCTGACAATACCTTCAGTAATATAGCAGGGTTCAAGATCAACTAAAATAATCAGTAGCCCTCATATATACAAATGATGAAGGGAATAAGAAAAAATTTCAGAGAAACCTCACCCTTTACAATAGCCACAAACAACATAAAATATCTTGGGGTAACACTAACCAAACAAGTGAAAGACTTCTTCAACAAGAACTTTAAATCTTTGAAGAAAGAAATTGAGGAAAATATCAGAAAATGGAAATTTCTCCCATGCTCTTGGAGAGGTAGAATCAACATAATAAAATAACAATTCTACCAAAAACAATCTACAGAATTGTCCATCAAAATCTCTACACAATTCTTCATAGACCTCAAAAGAGCAATACTCAACTTTGTATGGAAAACCAAACAAAAACATTCAGGATAACCAAAATAGTTCTGTATAATAAAGGAACTTTTGGAGGCATCACCATCACTGACATCAATCTCTTTTTAGAGCTACCATAGTGAAAACAGCTTGTTGTTGGCATAAAAAGAGAAAGGTAAACCAATGGAATATAATTAAAGACCCTGATATTAATCCATACACCTATGAACACCTGATATTTGACAAAGAAACTAAGATTATACAAAAGAAAAAAGAAGGCATCTTAAACAAATCTTGATGGCATAAGTGGATGTCAACATGTAGAAGAATCTATATCTATCCCAAATGGATCCATATCTATCTAAATGGATCAAAGACCTCAATATGAATCCAACCACACTGAACCTTGTGGAAGAGAAAGTGGGAAGTACCCTGCAACCCATGGACACAGAAGACCACTTCCTAAACATAAAACACCAGTAGCACAAATACTGAGAGCAACAATAAATAAATAGGACCTTCTGTTACTGAGAAGCTTTAGTAAAACAGAGGGCACAGTCAATAAGACAAAACAGCAGCCTACTAAATGGGAAAAGATCTTCACCAACCCCACATCAGAGAGATGACTGATCTCCAAATATATAAAAACTCAAGTAACTAGACATCAAAATACCAGGTACCCCAACTGAAATAAAGGAGTGCATAACTGAACAAAGAATTTTCAACAGAAGAATTACAAATGGCCCAAAGACACTTAAGGAAACATTCAATGCCCTTAACCTTTAGGGGAATGCAAATCAAAATGACTCTGAGATTCCATCTTACACCAATGAAAATGGCTAAGATCAAAAACACAATAATAGCTATGCTGTAGAAAATGTTGAGTAAGGGGAATACCTCCATTACTAATGGGATAGCAAAAACTTCTACTGCTACTTTGAAAATCAGTATGACAGTTATTCAGAAAAATAAAAATCAGCCTACATCAAGACTCAGCAATACCATTCTTGGTCATATATGCAAAGGATACTACAGGGACATTTGCTCAAGTATGTTCATAGGAGCATTAATTGTAATGGCTAAAACCTGGAAACAACTAGATTACCCTCAACCAAAGAATGGATAAAGAAAATGTGGTCCATTTACACAGTGAAATTCTCCTTAGCAGAAAAAAAAGATATCTTGAAATTTGCATGTAAAAGGACTAATCTAGAAAAAACAATGCTGAGTAAGATAACCCAGACACAGAAAGACAAACATTGTATTAACTTACTCCTAAGTGAATAGTATATGAAAAGCAAGGGATAACCACCCTTAAAATCCATGGCCCCAGAAAAGCTATATAAAAAAGAAAACCCTAGGAGAAACATACATGGATTCCACAGGGAAAGGAAAATAGGGAATATATTTTGAGAAAATTGGAAGCCTAGGAGTCAGGGGATAAGAGGGGGTCAAAGGAGAGGAGAAGGAGAGAAGGGTAGGAGGAGAATTACATAGCAAACAGAGTATTCCAGATGGAGGAAAGACAGAGAACCAAGAAACAGGTATCATGAATGTGGGAGCTGCTATGTGGTATGGGAGGTCCTTCTGTCTATGTGTTGCTTTTATTGGTTAATGAATAAAGAAACTGCCTTGACCTGTTGATAAGGCAGAACTTATGTAGGCAGGAAAAACTGGAATGAATGCTGGGAAAAGGAAGGTGAAGAGAGAATAGTCAATAAGTTGCTGTTTCCAGAAATAGATGTGCTAAAACTCTTCTAGTAGGCCATGGCCTCGTGGTGATGCACAGATTAATGTAGATGGGTTAAAGAGAGATGACCACTGAACTTGCCTAAAGGTGAGATGGATCTTCAGTATTCCTACTTCATGAAAGAATCTGTGAGACATTCTGCAGGACACAGAAGAAAGTGACTTTCTGTCTGTGTTTAAAGAAACTGTCTTTAAAATTTCCAGTTTCATGGAAAAGTCAGCTGGATACTATGAACCTGCAGGATGAATATGGGTACCCCAACAGTACAGAAAAACTTTGGGTACATGTCCAGGGAGCAAGATGTCTATGTCAATTTGAGAATCTTGGAAGTTGTTTATAATGTACTTCCTGTTTACTTAGGTAATATTATATTCTTCTAGAGTCTTTGATGGAGGTGAAAAATAAATAAAGTTAAAGAATAGATAGATAGTTATAGTTTCCCTTAGTTATAATAAAATATAATGTAGCTATAAATATTATAGCTGTAATTCTTGCTTGATAACTATTTGTTATATATAATTTTACTATGTTAAAATTAAAGCCTTCCTTTTTGTTCAAACAGAAAAGGGGAAATGGTGTAGGAGTTTCTCCTGTTTGTGTGTTTCTTTCATTGGTTAATGAATAAAGAAACTGCCTTGGCCTAGTTGATAGGGCAGAACTTAGGTTGGTGGAGAATGCTGGGAGAAAGAAGAGGAGAGTTAGAGGGAAGCCATGAATCCTCCACCAGAGATGGACACCAGTTAAAATTTCCGAAAGCTACTGCCATGTGGCAGCGATACACTGATTAATGTAGATGGGTTAAACTAATATGTAAGAGTTAGCCAATAAGAAGTTAGAACAGTGTTTTAATTAACATAGCCTCTGTGTGGTTATTTTAGATATAAGCTAGCCGGGCAGCCGGGAGAAACAAGGGGCCCACTCCTTGTAACAACATCCCATTTAATATTGTGTTTTCCAAGGTTTTTCACTCTCTTCACCTGGTCTTTTTATAGGTCTCTGCATTAGTTTCCATCTATTGCAAGAGGAAACTTCTCTGATGACTGTTGGGTGAAATATTTTTCTATGGTATTTTAATTAGCATTTTATTGCTGTAAAGAGATGCCACAACCAAGACCATTTTCATATAAGAAACAATTTAATTAGGCACTTGTTTACAATTTTAGAGGATTTGCCTATGATTGGCATGGCTTGAAGCAGTGCTGGAGAAGTATCTGAGAGTTTTACTCCGTAATCTACAAACAGCAGGCTGAGATCAGAAAGACTGAATCTGCTTCATGACTTACAACAAATTTAAATTATGTAACAAAGTTTGTGACAAAAAAACAGTGGAGTAAAGCAAAGTCACACAGAAGAAAGAGATGTTCCTAAACATCTTTCCTGGCCCCTCACTGGTAGAGCTTACCTCTAAGCTGACTGTTGAAAGTTTAGTTAGTGGTTTCAATTAGAGAAAAGAAGAAAATTTTGACATATAAAGCTATGAAAATTCAAAGCCCATTCTCTATCAAGCCCACACTTCCAAATCCCCTAAAGACTTACACTTCCTGGTAACTAACCATTCAAATGCACGAGCATTTGGGGGAAGTATACAATCAAACCATCAAATTGCATTCTACTTCCTGTCCCTGTAGGCTTGTAACCATATTATAATGCAAAACATACTGAATACAACTTCAAAATTCCCAATAATCTTTCCCAGTATCAGCACTCTTTAAAAGTTCAAAATCTCTTCCATGACTCAAGGAAATCTCTTAACTATAATCACCCGTAATATCAAAATAAAAAGGTAGATCACATGCTTCTAACATATAGTGACAATTTATGTATAGTACAATTCCAAAAGAGAATGGAGAAGGCATAGTGCATAAAATAGAGAACACAGAGGAATAACTGAATTGGACCATGAAATGAGGAGAACAAGAGACCTAGGAAATCTCAGACCTTTTATTTTTATAGGATGCCAAATTATCTGAGTGTCATTCTGCCTTGGGTTTATTGCACCCTTTATTTCATTTTACATCGAGCTTTTTGATTTTTTAACTTTTAATATCATCTCCTTAAGCACAAAACTTGGCTCTTTTATGTTTTCCCAAGGAAAATCCTTTGTTTAGGAACATTATTCTCAGCACTGTCACTTTGGAGGCACTGTATTATACCTAATAGTGAAAATATGCTGGAAAAAAGCAAGCCCAAATTAGCATGGTTAGCACATACAGTTAGAACTCCAAATTCTACAACTTCATGTCTGATGTTAAAGGCTTTATTAAACAGCTCTCCCCTTTCCAGTTTTGATTGAGGGCAAAACAGTTTTTGTTTGTTTTTTGTTTTTTTATATTGGCTGTTATTCTTAAGGACTCTCCTTGCCACGTATCCTACTCTTCTGGTATTTCAAGGAGTGGGGATTGAAATAGCTATGTAAAATGAGAAATAATTGTGTTTTAAAATTCTTAATGAAAAAAATGAGAAGAGAAAAAGAAAATTTTCTCAGAGACTATATTAGCACAATTTGTCCCCAAATATATGTTTATAATTACTATCTACAGTACTTTTTAAGATGTTGGTTTTAAATATAGATCCCTATTCTCATCAAACCAAATTGAAATAAAATAAAATTATTGAACTGGTTTCTGGTTTTCTTTTCTTCTTTCACCTGCTCTGATCCTCTAGTCTGGAAGCACTCATTACTCTGATTCTACTACATATCCGGGGGTAATTTAAAAATTAACTATCATATGTAAATAAGTTGGACTAATGAAAGTTCATGGACACATGAATACATTACATAGAATTCTAAGTACATTAAGTCAATCAACTTATTTCTTTCAAATTCCTAATAGCAGTCTTATTAAAATTTAATGCAGGCCTCAACAGTTCTTCTAAATAATAAATATTACAGTTTTGAACACAGCAATCTGAGGAATTTGGTGTCTGAACAAGAGTCTTTCTACTGCCAGCTTCATGTCCTCTGTGGTCATTCTACCTCCATCAACAAGTTGTTTTAGACAGTCCCTGGCCCATTGACAGGAGCACTCATGGTGAAATGATATGCTCTTGTTTCACACTATAAAATTTTGCCTGCCAGACAGTGCCATGGGGAAATGGTATTATTGATAGGGGGCTTATTTCCTTGATGCTTCAGTACCTATTTCTGTTGAAGGTGCTTTGTCCTATTTTACAAGTTCGTCTCCTTTGCAAAAATCTGCTTTCCTGAGTCTTTCTTCAGTCTCATGGTCCAGAGTTCAATCCTGTCAGTTCTCAGGTTGAAAGCCTATCACAGAGTAATGTTCAAACATAATTAATTGTGATAATTAAACTTCTTTTTCTCCCGTTGCACAGAATAACTAATTGTAAAAATTGGCAGTCAGCCTGCCATTTCAAAGTAAAGAAAACATCTTGTTTTAACATCTGAATATTTTTTTGTAATCTATAAACAATTGGACCATATGTAGTGTGATAGGAAACATTAAGGCTGCAACAGAACACCACAGAAGAAACCCCATTTTTAATCACTGCTGTTTGATTCAATGAAACAGCAATTGCCTTTAAATTTCTGGGTTTTACCATTATTTTAAGCAGACAAATTTTTATTTTTGAAATCAGATAACCCTGACAATTTGCCAAGAGGCAAATAATTCCACTATGTTTAAGAAGTAAAAATGTTTTAAAGTTATTTAAACTGATAACAGATATCATCATGGACATTACAGTCTTTGTTTTGGCCTGAAATACACTTCAGCCATACAGAGTCTCCACACAATATGATTTGTCACTTAGAAGGTTAATATTTTCCTGGACAAGTTCTCTTAATTCCACTGAAGTCAAGCACAATCATTACCTACTCTGGTTAAATGAAAACCTTTTAGAACAGTGAAGTCATCATTTCTTGTATTTTTTTTTTTTTGGTATTCCAATTTTTATGCATATCCTTAGAAAAATAAATATATTATTTTTAAAAGATTCATAGCCGGGCGATGGTGGCGCACGCCTTTAATCCCAGCACTCGGGAGGCAGAGGCAGGCGGATCTCTGTGAGTTCGAGACCATCCTGGTCTACAGAGCTAGTTCCAGGACAGGCTCCAAAGCCACAGAGAAACCC
Source organism: Microtus pennsylvanicus (assembly GCF_037038515.1). Lineage (NCBI taxonomy): Eukaryota > Metazoa > Chordata > Mammalia > Rodentia > Cricetidae > Microtus > Microtus pennsylvanicus. Next base: position 69,066,386 of record NC_134584.1, on the reverse strand, counting down.
TGTCTCGAAAAACCAAAAAAAAAAAAAAAAAAACCAAAAAAAAAAAAAAAGATTCATATAATTGTTGAAAGTTTTATGTGTTATAACAGGTCCTGTGATGGTCACACAGGCAGTAGTCTGTAACATGGGGCAAAGAGAAATTTGGGGCTGGGGTAATATGGACTTCTCTGATTTGTCTGTATCTCATATTTTCTGTCATTAATTCTATTTTCTTGTATCTTGGAGGTCTCTTTCTTAAAATTAGCTTGTTTTATAGGATTAGAGAGAATAAGCAATAAATCAGAACTTTGTTTTTTTTTTGTTTCTTTATTTATTTTTACTTAAAAATTTCCACCTCCTCCCCTCCTCTTATTTCCCTGCCCCTCCCTCTTCCTCTCCAGTCCAAAGAGCAGTCAGGGTTCCCTGCCCTGTGGGAAGTCCAAGGTACTCCCCACTCCATCCAGGTCTAGAAAGATGAACATCCAAACAGACTAAGCTCCCACAAAGCCAGTACATGCAGAAGGATCAAAACCCATGCCATTGTCTGTTGCGGGAGGTCCTCCCATTCCTCCAGCCTATAGCTGCTGAGATACCAGCCCATTGGGGCATGATCTCTCTCTCTTTAAAAAGCGGCCACTTCCCTCTCCTCTCTCTCTTTACTTCCTGCTCCACCAGTGACTAGACTCCCTTCCTGGTTGCGCAGAGGGCTGACGGTGATCTGTAACTTTTTCCCCCTTTAAATAAATACCACCCTATTAATCATAATTCCAAACTGGTGTGGCATTGTTTATGACTTACGCCTTCAGTTGGCACCCAACGTTTGGTGTTAGGACCTCTCCTTCCTGCGCTCGGCTGCCGGCCGTGAGTTTGGCTTGGTGCGAGCCTCCCTTCCTCAGGTGCCATGGCAGGCAGGTGGCCTTGTGGCCTGTGTCTTGTCCAAGGAGCCAGCAGCTTAATATAAATCATCACGCACTGGCTTTTATTGCTGCAGTTCTTTATATTTTCTCTTTAGACACCTCAGATTGACTTCCAGTCCCCACACACCCTATCGTCTGCCTCCTTACGTGGATTTAAACTCCACCGGCCTGCGTAGTCTCCGCATGCATGGTTTGCTCTTTTCTGAGTCATTTTTAAATCTCCCTTGCAAGCACAGCTCTTAAGTGGCATGAAACAGAGCACGCGGTTGCTGAAAGCTGCAACCCCTCAGGGTGACTCTGTCACATGGAGGCATAAGCGGCTACCAGGTTGCTCTTCTCTACCCCTGGATTCTGGGTTTCTGGTTCAATCTCTGGAATTGATTTAATTACATTTACTTTGTTGAGCAACTTACATTTTCCAGTTTTTAACAAATACTAGGCAGACTCTGAAACAGGACCCTGTTTTCGTCGCTACTTGGCAACAGCGCCACCTGCTGGATAATAGGTAATATGGCAGTTTTCGTTTCCAACTCGAATTTTACTGTTCTGGTTACCAATACAATGGGTTATATCATACAAGGTTTATATGACTATGGGGATAACTTAATTTACTGGTTACAAGGTTTCAGTATTCTTTTGCATAGTCTATCATTTAGGAAGAACATGGCACTCCTAAGAACCATACAATCTTTACTAGATACTCATGCAGGTCAGGAGATTTAGGATTCAAAAGAGACAATAATAAAGACAATAATAAAAAGACTTGAAATGATTGAAGAAATGATTGGAGCTGGTGAACAGAGTAATAAGGCACAAGGACAGGATACAATGCCAACACCAGCTATTAGAACTGGCTTACCCAAGGTTTTAGCAGCATACGATATCCTTAATTCTGACAAAGCGTCAACTTCTAAAGGCTCAAAGGGAGTCAGAGAAGCTACATGGATGCCAATAGCAATGAATGATCTAAAAGAAATTAAGCAAGCTATTGTTAATTTTGGCTTGCACTCTGTATATGTAAAGGAAATGATAAGGACTTGGGCTTCTAATGCTAGAGCTACCCCCCTTAATTTCCATCAGTTAGTGTCTGCAGTTTTAGATAATGGACCTTCCTTGATGTTTGGAATTTATTTCAGAGAAGAATCCAAACATATGGAACAGCAAGGAAGAGCAAAAGGTGTCGAGGTTTCCCAAGATCAAATTCTTGGTGCAGGAGAATATGCTGATCCACAGGTCCAAGCTCTTTATGACGATGAAGTACTGTGTCTATGTCACCAAGCAGCTTTAAATGCTTGGAATAGGATACAAGATCCAGCAAAAAGGGTTGAATCATACACCAGAATTAGGCAGGGACACAGAGAACCCTTTATTGACTTTTTGCAAAGATTAATTAAGGCTCTGGACATAGGGGTAACAGACCCAGAAGCTAGACGAATACTTCTTGAATCTCTAGCTTTTGAGAATGCAAACATAGAATGCAGAATAATTGGGGCTTTAAAGTCTAGATCACCACCTATGGATGAATGGATTCAGCATACGATGAATGTTGAGACGTTTAGCTATAATGATGAATCTTGGGTAGGAGAAGCGATTTCCACAGCAATGAGGAGACATCAAACTGCCAGGTGTTTTAACTGTGGTAAATTAGGACATCTGAAAAGGGATTGCAGGCACAGAATTTCTAAGAATAATATCTCCTCTGGGAAGGAGAAAAATAGGAGACGTAGGCCTTCAGGTATACGTAGGAGATGCAGTAAAGGCCGACATTTGTCCAACGATTGCAGTTCAACAACAGACAAACAGCGCAACCTGATACCGTCAGGAAACTCCTTGAGGGGCCTCTCACAATCCCCCAAGCCAACAGTGGCCCAGTCATTCCCAGTCTCAGTGGAGAACGTGCCTCACCGAGAAAATTAAAAGCTCCAATTTCTGCTGAAAGAAGTAATTTTGGTCTACATGATGAATTACGTCTGGAGAATGAGTCAAAAAACCCAGTAGGACAGAGTAAACGTATATTTTGGCAGACTTCTATTAACGATCAAAGACCAAAGCTAAGAGTCTGTATAAATGGCACTTTGATTGAAGGCTTATTAGACACAGGTGTGGATGTAAGTATCATTACCCCTGAATCTTGGCATCCGAATTGGCCTCTTCAAGAGGTAGATGATCAGTTCCTGGGAATTGGAACCCTATCTTGTGTAAAACAAAGCACAAGATGGGTTGAATGCATAGGGCCCAAAGGGCAAATAGGAAGACTAAGGCCATATATAGCCAATATTGCCATAAATTTAGGGGCCGTGACCTGCTACAGCAATGGAATACCCAGAATAACATTTCTGTAGTTCCAGGAATTCATAATTCTGGGAAGGATATGATGAGGTATTATGGAAAAAGGTCACCAGCCATTCAGGCTGTACAAGAACATACAGCAAATACCAAACCTTTAGAGGTACCAACAGCCCTACCTTTAAAATGGCTAACTGAGAAGCCAATATGGATCAAACAGTGGCCTTTAGCTGAAGATAAACTACAGGCATTGGAACAGCTGGTGCAAGAACAACTAGATGCTCACCATATTGAAGAATCAACCAGCCCTTGGAATTCTCCTGTGTTTGTTGTAAAAAAGAAATCTGGTAAATGGAGAATGGTGACAGATCTAAGAGCTGTCAACAAAGTAATTCAACCTATGGGCCCACTACAATCTGGAATTCCTTTGCCTTCTCTGTTACCAAAAGGATGGCCTCTTATAGTTATTGATTTGAAAGATTGTTTTTTCACTATACCGTTACAAGAAAAGGATAGAGAAAAATTTGCCTTCACAGTGCCTACTAATAATAATTCTCACCCTAATAGGATGTATCAATGGACTATCCTTCCACATGGTATGCTCAATAGTCCTACATTGTGCCAATATTTTGTAAGTAAGCTATTGGAAATAATTCGTAAACATTTCCCCAAGTCCATAATTTATTATTACATGGATGACATCTTGTTATCTGATTCAAATAAAGATGCTTTAGAAAGGATGTTTGAAGAAGCAAAGAAAGTCTTGCCTAGGTGGGGATTACAAATTGCCCCTGAAAAGATTCAAAAAGGAAATTCTATTAATTACCTAGGTTACAGAACAGGGTTAGAGAAAATTAAAATGCAAAAGGCACAAATTAGGAGGGACCCATTAAAGACTCTTAATGACTTCCAAGATTGTTAGCAGACATTTCCAGTCTATGACGAGATGTTGGGATAACACCTGGTCTAATAGTTCATTTAAACAAAACCTTAGATGGTGATAAAAATTTGAATAGTCCAAGAAAACTGACAGCTGAAGCAGAAAAGGAACTGACAATGATTAAGGAAAAATTACAGGAGGCACATGTGGATAGGGTGAACCCAAATCTTAGCTGCATCCTAGTTATATTGCCTTCCAGAATTTCTCCGACAGGGATTCTAATGCAGAGGGAAGATATTATTTTAGAGTGGATATTTATACCTAATAAACCAAGTAAAAAATTAAAAACGTATGTGGTAAAAGTCTCTGAATTAATTATAAAAGGTAAGCTGAGACTTCGTCAACTAGCAGGTACAGACCCAGCAGAAATTATAGTGCCTTTTACTACTGAAGAAATAAAAAAAGTTATGGGAAGACAATGAACCATGGCAAAGAGCTTGTGTTAATTTTTTGGGAGAAATTAATAGCAACTATCCCAAAAGTGGTAGACTTAACCTTATAAAAAGAACTTCTTGGATTCTTCCTAGAATTGTATATGATGCTCCAATAACTGGAGGCCGTACGTTCTATACTGATGCAAATAAATCAGGGAAAGCAGGTTACAAGTCAGATGAATTGAGTAAGGTGGAACAAAGCCCTTATAATTCTGTCCAGGGGGCAGAATTATATGCCATTCTTATGGTGCTAAGGGATTTTAAAGAGCCTCTTAATATAGTTACAGATTCACAATATGCAGAAAGAGTTATCTTGCATATTGAAACCGCTGAATTTATACCAGATGACACAGAGTTGACTTCATTGTTTATCCAGGTACAAGACATAATCAGGAATAGGCTTAGTCCGATGTACATAACACACGTCTGGTCCCATACAGGTCTGCCTGGTCCTCTAGCCCAAAGCAACGCTGAGATTGATCAATTATTGATTGGAAATGTGTTGCAGGCCTCAGATTTTCATAAGAAGCATCATGTCAATAGTAAAGGCCTAAAGAATGAATTTTCCATTACTTGGCAACAAGCTAGGGACATTATAAAGAGATGTCCTACTTGTTCTTTCTATAATCAAACACCGTTGCCTGCAGGGAGTAACCCAAAGGGCACTAAGAGAAATGAAATCTGGCAGATGGATGTGTTCCACTTTATGGAATTTGATAAATTAAAATATGTACACCACACCATAGACACATATTCAGGTTTTCAATGGGCTACTGCCCTGAGCTCAGGAAAGGCTGATTCAGTAGTCACACATTTATTGGAAGTTATGGCCTTCATGGGTATACCTGCACAAATAAAGACAGATAATTGTAGAGCATATGTATCTAAGAAAATGAAACGCTTTTTTTGATTATTATAATATAAAACACATTACAGGTATACCAAATAATCCTACAGGTCAGGCAGTTATAGAAAGATCAAATCGTACTATAAAGTATATGCTGAACAAACAGAAAGGGACCGAAAATACCCCCAGAAATAGATTACATAATGCTTTATTAACCTTGAATTTTCTTAATGCTAATGAGAAAGGAATGACAGCAGCAGAAAAGCATTGGATAATGGAAAAGTCTGCTGAACTAAATCAACCGATTTATTTCAAAGATGTGCTGACCTCTCAGTGGAAGCCAGGAGATGTGCTATGTTGGGGAAGGGGTTTTGCTCTTGTTTCCACAGGAGAAGAAAAATTGTGGATACCATCAAAATTAATAAAATTTCGATTTGAAGAGGAGAAACCTCTTGGAAAGGAGAAATGACAACTCATCCACAATGATGATATTCATACAGGTGGTAAGAAAAACATATAGAATGGGGGCAGGGTTTTGTTCTTATCTCCACAGGAAAACACTCATCTTTGAAAAATTCAAGGGACCCTGGATGTTTGGATACTGACAGATGGAAAAATACCTGCCCAATAGGAAATATCAAGAAAACTGAATGAGTTGTGTAAGTAAAATATATTAAACCGTATTTCTAAATTTATAAAGCTGGTTTTGAAGTTGGACTCTGGCTCAATCCGTCTCCAATTCCAAGCCTGTTAATAAGAGAAAAACCCAGAGTTTCTGGAGTTTCTGTCTCATATCAAGAGCCATGATATGGGACAGAAAGAAATATGAGTTTAGAAAACATCTTTGCTTTTCTTCATATCTATCATACTTTTCATTGAATATATCTATCATGTCTTTCAGTGAATATATATATATATATATATATATATATATATATATATATATGATTAATGTTTAAGTTTTTCACAATGAACAATGAGTTTTTCCTGAAGTGACATTTGAAGTTTCCAGGAAGCAGATGGGGCCCCATAACAACAACTCCCCCTGGTTGATATGACGTCATGATACTGATAGGGCTACTACAAGACCTGCTTTGGGTACCAGCTGCACAAGACAGTTCCAACTTGGTTAGCTGAAATGGTGCACATCTTATACAACATTTTGGCCAGACCTGCACAAAATATTCAGAGACTATTGTCAATTTTAAAAGACATTGATCTTGAAATTTAACCATCATTTTACTTTCACAGGATCCCCCAGAATGAACGTTGCCCCCATCACAGCTGGAAGTAATTCTAGGGGATGACATCCCCTCTCCCAGTAAAGTTTGACCTTAGGTTTAGGGACATCATTTAGGGGTTGATTATAATTAGTATACGATTGAGGGTTGGGGGAGGAATTTTATAAGCTCAGGGATCATTTTGGAAAAAAAAAGAGGGATGATGGGATAATAGATTTATAATTGTGAGTTACTGTTTTTAGACAAATATATTGGTATAGATTCTTGTATATTGATACAAAGTTAAATTATATTGACTATTGTATGCATGCATGTTTCTACCTCTGTTTAAAACATTTTTATGTATTGACATATATTGTATTGATATATTTGTATAGTATATATTTACCATATTGCAGTGTACATTTCTACCTCTGATTAAGATACTTATATAATGTTTGTGTATTGATATATATTTACATACTGCAATGTATATTTGTACATTGTTTATATTTGGAGGTCGTTGTCCTCATTTGTTTCACCGTCGTTTATTGTCTTAGTCTTTAAGTTAGATAGATATTGAGAATTATATAGACTAATAGTCATCTAAGTTTGTCATTTATAATTAGACTAATCAGGTTCTTTAGATATATAGAGATTATACTCAGTATAGATAGATAATCTTCAACTTCTTCAAAGAGCTGTAGAAAATGGCCTTTAATCTAACTCAGAGTTTTGTGTTAGTAAGACACAATTGCTCCTGGCAACACCGCTCTATTCCCAAGAGGATGTTGAGCACCAAAGACACTCCACCTGGAGCCTTTCTTTTTGGCAGAACTGGCCTTTGGGCAAAAAAAATGCCCATACCTCAACCACTGACAAAGATACAGAGCGTGCATCAATGGATAAAACAGGACTGTCATATGGGTAATATAGTTTTGAAAAGTTGCTTGCCTTTGAAAATGGTATGTCAGTTATGTTAGGCCTTAGCCAAAGTTGGTTGCTTCAAAGCTGCTAACGTGACTTTGGGTGATTGCCCAGGTAGCTAGTTGTCTCTGTGATTTGTTGCATGTTTTGGAAGTTGTTTTACTGAACTTCCTAATTACCCAGGTAACATTATTTCCCTTCTCAGATCTTTGATGGGGTTGAAGACTATATAAATGTAATTACTTTCTCTCATGACTTGGCCAAGTTATTTATTATACAAGACCTAAGCTAGTTAGAATAGGATATTTGTACTTATTATATATAATTTCATAGTAGGTTTAGAACTCTCTTATTTAAACAAAAGGGGGAGGTGTTGTGGGAAGTCCTCCCGTTCCTCCAGCCTATAGCTGCTGAGATACCAGCCCATTGGGGCATGGTCTCTCTTTAAAAAAGCGTCCACTTCCCTCTCCTCTCTCTCTTCACTTCCTGCTCCGCCAGCGACTAGACTCCCTTCCTGGTTGCGCAGAGGGCTGAAGGTGATCTGTAACTTTTTTCCCCTTTAAATAAATACCACCCTATTAATCATAATTCCAAACTGGTGTGGCATTGTTTATGACTTACGCCTTCAATTGTCCTTGGATTTTCAGCAGCCCTCATTGTCCACCTAGTTTAGAGAGTCCGGTTTGATCACATGCTCCATCAGTCCCAGTCCAGCTTGCTTTGGTGAGCTTCCATTGGATCAGTTCCACTGTCTCCACACCCCTCACGGTCCTGACTTCCTTGCTCATGTTCTCCCTTCTTCTGTTCCTCATTTGGGCCTTGGGAGCTCAGTCCAGTGCTCCAATGTTAGTCTCTGACTCTAGCTTCATCCATCACCATATGAAGGTTCTATGGTGATATGCAAGATATTCATCAGTATGGCTATAGGATAGGGCCATTTCAGGCTCCCTTTCCTCAGCTGCCCAAGGATCTAGCTGGGGACATGTCTATGGACACCTGCGGCACCTCTAGAGTCAAGTCTCTTGCCAACCCTAAAATGGCTCCCTTAATTAAGATATATAGATAGATATATAGATATAGATATATAGATACAGATACAGATATAGATATAGATATAGATATAGATATAGATATAGATATAGATATAGATATTTCCCTGCTCCCATATCCACACTTCCTTCATCCCAACCGTCCCATTTCCCCAAGCTCTCCCATCCCCCGCTTCTCACTTTTTTTCTCCCCATCTCCTCTTACCCCTACCCCTCTCCCACCCTAAAGTTTCCAATTTTTGCTGGGCAAGCTTGTCTCCTCCAATATCCTGGAGGATAACTATATGTTTTTCTTTGAGTTCACCTTCTTATTTAGCTTCTCTAGGATCACAAATTACAGGCTCAATGTCCTTTATTTATGGCTAGAATCCACTTATGAGTGAGTACATACCATATTCATCTTTTGGGGTCTGAGTTACCTCACTCAGGATAGTGTTTTCTATTTCCATCCATTTGCATGCAATTCAAGATGTCATTGTTTTTTACCACTGAGTAATACTCTAATGCATACATATTCCACACTTTCTTTATCCATTCTTCCATTGAGGAGCATCTAGGTTGTTTCCAGGCTCTGGCTATTACAAATAATGCTGCTATGAACATAGTTGAACAAATGTTTTTGTAGTATGATAGAGCATTTTTTGGGTATATTCCCAAGAGTGATATTGCTGGATCCTGGACTTTGGGAAGAGCTTTGCAAAACCTTAAGGCTTTCTATTTTTTCTCCTGTTCTTTATTTCCATGTATTTCCCTCACCGAAGAAGAAAAAACTACTACAAGGGATCCAGTGTCATAAATTAAAAGTAAATTCAATGAGAGAATCTCTGGCTCAGGCAATCATTTCATAATAGCATTTTTGGCAATACTGAAAGTTTAAAAGAAACTTATTGTTGGGCGGTGGTGGCACATGCCTTTAAACCTAGAACTTGGGAGGCAGAGGCAGGCAGATCTCTGTGAGTTCAAGACTACCCTTGTTGACAAAGAGAGTTCCAAAACAGGCTCCAAAGCTAGAGCGGAGAATCCCCATCTCAAAAAACAAACAAACAAAAAAGATGTGTTGGCTTATATAGGACTGAGCAGGTTTTTGCTTGATGAAAGTTTGGTTTCTTTCAATTTTATGTTTTAATCTTATATTTGAGCTCCACAATAAAATTAAATCTGATTACACATTATACATGTACTGGAGTTGTCCTGTAAGCAACTTATGCCTCAACAGTCTCCCAACTTCATTCTACTCTAGAAACTTGCACTTAAGTCTCAGCGAATAAGCAAACATGACAAAGGAGCATTTCCCTTCTTCGCTGTAAAAGTTGTATTTACTTTGTTTCTGTAAAACTAACCTTGTTTCCAAGGAAACAAAAACAAAAAGGAAGTGGGCAGCTAGCATTTGGGACTTAGAACTCTCACAAGTCAATTTCACCTGCTGGCTCCTAGCTCAAACCTGAAAACACCGGGTATTAAAATCACCTTCCAATTTTAACATACAAAAGAATATTAAGTTCTTAATATATAAATAATTTAGCATACTTGAAAACCATTCAAAATACACTTGAAATGGAATGACAAAGTTAATGTGTTTCAATTATTAGAAATAATGTATAGTACATTTTCATTTGAAAACATTAGACAGATATATCGAAAGTATTTTTTAATTTATTTTATTTGTTTCTGTCACTGTTCTAAAATTTTACTGACTCTTTTCTTATTATTTACTTTGCATTTAGCTTCTTATTACCAAAACTTATTACATGTTTACATGAAATTATTAAACAATGGATGAGTATTGCTAAAAAGTAAGACAAAATTAAATTAAAAGAAATGAATTCCTTTGAAATACAGGGTTTGTTTGAAAAAGGGTGAGAAATCAAATAGAAAATAGTCAGGCTGAATAGGAATGAACTTCATAGACTCATATGTTTGAATGTTTGGTCATAGGGAGTCACTATTAGAAAGTGTGGCCTTGTTGGAGTAGGTGTGGTCTTGTTGGAGGAAGTATGTCTGTCACTTTGGGGGTGGGCTCTGAGGTGTCAGATGCTCAAAGCAGGTCTAGGATGACTTTCTCTCTCTGCTGCTGTAGGCAGATGTAGAATTCTCAGCTCCCCATACTTCCAGACATGATGATAATGGACTAAACCTTTGAACTGTAAGCTAGCCTCAACTAAATGTTTTCCTTCATAAGAGTTGCCATTGTCATGGTGTTTCTTTATATCAACACAGATAGAAAGATTGATATGTAACTAGGAAGACAGAGAGTCAAATTTATGCAGAATCTCTGTTTTTGGTTATATTATTTCAAGTTACTCTCTGGGATTATCAATTTTAGCCTAAAATATCAATCCTTTAGGCTCTTTGTAATAATTATGGAACATTTTACACACTAGTGTCCTTGCACTCCATGGCACCTATGAAGAAAAATCTTGAAAGGTATATATTGAGTAATCAATTGAATTTTTAATGTGGACACATTACATCACTGATCTTGATAACAGAATATGAGATATGTTTTAATAATTTTGGAAATTGTTTACATGTAAGATTTATAGGTAAACTTTATCATAATGTAGGCTTTCCCTCTGTATGCTGTGATTACTATTAATAAATAAAAGAACAGCTTTGGGCCTATAGCAGAGCTACAGGGGAACAGAGCTAGGTAGGGATAACTAAGCTGAATGCTGGGAGAGAGAAGGCAAAGTCAGAGAGAAGTCATGTAGCCCCGCTGGAGACAAACACCAAAACTCTAGCTGTTAAACTACAGTCATGTGGCAATACACAGATTAATAGAAATGGTTTAAATTAATATGTAAGAGGTAACCAATAAGAAGCTAGATCTAATGGGCCAAGTAGTGATTTAATTATTACAGTTTCTGTGTGATTATTACAGTTCTGGACAGTGGGACAAACAAGCAGAGAGCAGCCAGGAACCAACAAATGGCCTCCCTCCACCAGATTGGTGCCCATATGTTCAACTAAGAATCACTTAAAACCTTAGAGGATTTGATAAAAAATTCTAGACACAAAAATACAGAGTTTAACACAACTTCTTGCTGTCTTCTGGCAGCATGCCATACCACTTTAAAGAGAAGTTTTCCTGATTCAGCAGTAGCAAAAAAAAAAAGCCACACCACTTTGAAATGCCAGCTTTCTGGGCTGTGCACAAGCATGAACTCTGGCTCTTTCAGGAGTTCAAGCATTTAAATGGGATTTGTGAGCAACACACTACAAGTTGCTTAATGGCAACATAGACCTGCTGTGTGCTTTAAACTGAGGCAAAGTGCACAGCTTGCAGAGGTAGTGAATGAACTTCCACCATGTTGAACTGTGCTGTACAAGCAGAAAGCATGGTATATACACAGCTTGAGTTTTTAAGAAGCATTTAACATTTTAAGAAGCACTCCTAGACAATAAAAATTACAGATACAAAATGATGACATATTCAGATGGAAAAAACCTTTAAACGGGTCACACAGTGTTGGGTAAATGTTCACTGGCTTGGCAAAAAGAAGAAAAAGAATACAGACAGTTATAAAAAAAGAAAAAGTCTTTAAAGAGATTGAGTATAGTCAGTCATAGATTAAAAGGAGTAAAGAAACATAATCCACATAAAGATGGAAAATTCACAGAGCATTTCATTGTATGGGCTGCTAATCTAAATCAGCATGTATATTTTAAAGGTATCTTGACTTCAGAATTTTGGTCTAAGGATATGTTGCTTTAGAAAAAAAAGTTCTTTTATTTTCATAGAGGATGAGAACCTGTGGATTGCTTACAGACTGTTATGGTTTGGTGGACCAAGATCCCCTGAAAGGTTGCTGTAAAGACCCACAAAAATTACTTAGCCCAACTGCTGAGTGGAATGAATCTAGCACACAGGATACACCATTAAAGACCTGATTAAAAGCTCCCCTCGATTATCAGAAAGTAGTCTAGAGAACTATACCCACATTCTCAAATATTGTTCATAAATGTTTGTTTAATTTAAAGGGGGATATGATATAGAGGTTTGTATTGGTATGGGTCTTGTTTAATTAATACAAATTTTAAATCAATTATGATACACTGTGTATATGTATTTCTGTTCTTGATTTAAAATATAATGTATAATTAAGAAATATAGGCTAATAGATAATCATTTATAATAGTCAAGCTTATAGTCACGATAGTTATATTTTCTAGATATGCAGAGATGTATTCCAGATGTATAAGCATTCTTCAAGTCTTTCAAAGACCAAAGAAATATGGCATTTAAAATGGTTTAAGAACTTAGGACTTTTCATGACAGTAAGACACATCTGCTCCTGGCAGCACCAAGCTACTTCAAGAAGATGATGGGCATCAAAGAGTCTGTTTATAGAGTTTCTTAGCCATTTGGGCAAGAAACTGCTCTTGCCTAGACTGCTTGATTACATAATGTATAAACTGTACATGCAGGCCCACAGAGAAATGACTGCTAAACTTGCCTAAAAGTGAAACAATCCTTTGGGGTTACTACTTCATGAAAGTATCCACTAGACAATCTGCAGGATATAGAAGAAAGTGACTGACAACTGCCAATATAGGCAGACATGTCTTAGAAATTTCTTGCTTCATAGAAAAGTCTGCTGGATACTATGGGTCTATAGGCTGAAGATAGATACACCAATGGCACAGAAGAACTTTGGGTGATGGTCCAGGCAGTGAGATGCCTCTGTCAATTTTAGAGTTTTGGAAGTTGTTTACAATGCACTTCCTGTTTACTTAGGTTATATTATATCCTTCTGGAGTCTTTGATGAAGTTGAAGAATAGATAGTAATAATATAGTTTTCCTTAGCTATGATAAAAGATAACATAGATATAATTGTAATTCTTGCTTGATAACTGTTTTATGTAATCAGAAAAGAAGTCGAATTCTCATTATTTGCTGATAATATGACAATATACATAAGTGACCCCAAAACTTCTCCCAAGGAAATCTTACAACTCATAAACACCTTCAGGAATGTAGCAGGATACAAGATTATTTTTAAAAATCAGTAGCTCATATTTATACAGATGATAAACAGTGTAAGAAATATTACCCTTACAATAGCCACAAATAACATAAAACATCATGGCATAACTCTATCTAAGCAAGTGCAAGACCTATATGACAAAAACTTTAAGTCTTTGAAGAAGACACCAGAAAGTTGAAGGATCATCCATGCTCTTGGATAGGTAGAATTAATATAGTAAAAATGGCAACCTTAACCAAAAGCAATCTACAGATTCAATGCAATACCTAACAAAATCCCAGCTAAATTCTTCACAGACCTGGAAAAACAATATTAAACTTCATATAGAAAAATAAAGCAATGAGGATATCCAAAGCAATTCAACTTTGAAAATTCTTCTAGGTTGTTGGACTCTAGGCAAGCTGGTAGAGCACAAAGATATCAGTTTTGTTAATTCCACATAAAATCCCACAAACATATAGAAATATAGACTGAAAATTTCTAGTCAAATTAAAGTGAACACGATAGTCAATACTATGCTATATAATTAGGTTAACTTGAAACAGGACTGAATCTTCTAAGAGGAGGGAATCCCAACTTTGAAAATTCTTCTAGGTTGTTGGACTCTAGGCAAGCTGGTAGAGCATCCTCTTTATTAGTGATTGATGGAGGAAGGCCCAGCTCATTGTAGATGGTATCATCCTTTCTATTATGCTTCTGGGTTCTCTAAGAAAGGACACTGAGCATGCCAGGGGGAGCAAAACAGAAAACATCCTATCTCTATTGCCTCTGTACCAGCTCCTGCCTCCAGTTTGAATTTCTGTCACAACTTTCTTCAATGATAGGCTGTGCTCTGGAAGTGTAAGCCAAATAAACCCTTTTCTCCCCCACCTTGCTTTGGTAATGGTGTTTTATTACAAAAATAGTAACCATAATTGAAACAAATGTTTTCCCCCAACTTGCTTTGGTAATGGTGTTTTATTACAAAAATAGTAACCATAATTGAAACAAAAAAACATAACATACAAGCAAAAGACATGAAAGATAAAAAAAAATATTTTATCCAAACAAAGTAACATGGAGCTGAAAAGTCTCCACCATTGAGTTGATGCTGCCTTGGACATCTACTGCTGGGTGTAGGGCTTCCCTTACCATGTAGGATTTATGCCAAGTATAATGCCATTGGTGAAAGCTAATTTTTCTTTGCTAGCCTTTGTCAATAGGAGATAACTTCTTGGTTAGGAATGGGAACACATGTTAACACCCACTTTGTCTCTTACAATTTTTTTTTGCCTCCAGTGCCCCATAGTTTCATAAGCCTTGTGGAGGGGGATATAATGAAAACATTTCCTTTAGCACTGAGTGCTCTAAGTCCTCTCACTCTCTGCACACTGTCAAACTGTGGGTCTCTGTATTTGTTCTAATCTACTTCAGGAGAAAGCCACTCTGTGGATGGCTGAGCAAGACACTTATCTATGGGTACAGCAGAATGTGTGAGAACCATATTATTGTTACACTTCTTTGGCATAATAATAGCATTTGTCCTTTCCATAAATTTATAACCTACTGAACTCGGGTTCTTGGACATTCAACAAGCTTGGGTTTTTTTCAGGGGTTTCCATGGGCTCATTTAAGCAACAATTAAATTAGTTACAACACATTGATGGTAATGGATGTTTACCATCATTTGTGCTTATCATCACTTGGTAGTGAGATGAGTCTCATTGAGCCAATGACGTCCCTGCTATTTGGTAACACCATTTAAATTTCTTTCTCTTTCAGGTGTGTATATATTTTTAGGAAGCTTCTAGTCTAGTCACTCTTCAATGACCTTTAGTATTAGCTGTCTTTCCTGTATTCCCTCGTTTATTCGCCTATCCCACCACACTCTCCATTTAATATTTCCTTTGAGTCTCCCCCTTATCTCTGTAAGTATACATTCTATTTTTCCTTTCTTAAGAAATCTTTTATCACCTATAGTTCCTTGATCTACACCCAAACTCAGTGGTGGTATGGACTGAGCATGTCTATCAAAGGTTTAAAAGCTAATATCCATATGTAAGACACTATGTGCCATAGTTGCCTTTTGGGGTTCTGATTACTTCAGGATGGATTTTTCTCCTAGACTCACGCATGTATCTGTAAAATTATTTCCTTTCTTTTTTCTCTTTCTTTATCTTTCTTTCTTTCTTTCTTTCTTTCTTTCTTTCTTTCTTTCTTTCTTTCTTTCTTATTTATAACAGCTGAATAGCATTCCATTGAGTAAATGGACCACATATTCATTATCCAATCTTAATGTTTTTATAACACAAGTATTTCACTAGCTTGGTTACAGTTACCCCAAGACATATTTAACCAATACACATTTGAGGCTATTGTAAAAGGTATTGTTTCTTTGATCTCTTTTTACATTCCATTTGTTATTTGTATATAGCAAGGCTACTGATTTTAGTGTTTCTATTTTCTATTCTGTTACTTTGCCAAACATGTTTATCATCCATCAAAATTTAATAGTGGAGTTTTTAGTGTCATTTTGTAAAAATTAATATCATGTAGAAATAAGAATACTTTGATTTCTTAATTTTTGATTTGTGTCTCCTAATCTCTTTCACTTAACTTACTGCTTTAAGTAAGGCCTCAAGTACTATACTGAATTATTATGGAATGCCAAAGATTGTCTTACTTTTGCTTTTACTCAAAATATTCTGAGTTTCTCTCCCTTCAGGTTGATGTTGGTTGGTAGTTGCTATAAATCACCTTTTTTAGGTTTTGGCATATCCTTTATATACCTAGTCTCTCCAGAACTTTAAACATTAAGGGATGTCAGATTTTTTTCCAAGGGCCCTTCCTACTTCTAATGAGATAATCATGTAGCTTTTGTCTTTGGTATGTTTATGTAGTGGATTACATTCTTTAATTTTTATTTGCTGCATTATCTCTGCATCTTTGGAATGAAGCCTATATTGTAATATTTTTTAAAAGCATTGAGAGAGAGAAAAATGCCATCCATGTGACAGAGTTCACGCGGAGGGGTTTTTATTAGGAAGAGGAAAGAGGCAAGACAAGTCTCTGGGGACAGGCACAACAGAAGAGAAGAGAAAAACAGGTACGTGCGTGCGCGCACACACACACACACACACACACACACATGAGAGAGAGAGAGAGAGAGAGAGAGAGAGAGAGAGAGAGAGAGAGAGAGAGAGGTAGATCAAATGTGATACCTATGAAAACAACTGTGTGTAAACTAAAAAAGAGTATAAGAGAATAAAATATGGAAGAAAAGTGGGACTGATATGTGAGCATGAAATGGAGGATACAAACAAAAAGTACAATATAAGTGTGTATGAAAGCACCACGGCAAATCCAGTTTGCACTTAGTATGTTTCTGAATTATAGTAAAAATTAAATCCTAACACAAGGAAATTAAAATTATTGTTAATTACCCTAAAATTCTATTCATTTACATTAGAGACAATGACTGTGATAATAGTTATGTCATATAACTCCTTGATATGTATCTCTGATTTAAAGACTAAGTCCAACTCCAGTAGATAGTTTAAAATGTGTACTTATGAAAGGACCATAAAGAGGACTATGCCTATTGCTATAGATTTTATAGATAAATAGATGATGATGATGATGATAGATGATGATAGATGATAGATAGATAGATAGATAGATAGATAGATAGATAGATAGATAGATAGATAGATATAGATAAATAGATAGGTATCTTTGACAGAGAGTTGGCAGATTAACTTGCATGAAACAAAAAATGTTCAGAAAAATTTTACTGGTGACAAAGTCCATCGCAAACACTCTAATTCCCATCTCTTCTCACTCTGAGTGTCTGCATTTCTTTATTAATGTTATTAGAACCCATATAACAGAATCAATGAAATTCTTTATTTTTGTTACTTAAAATTTATATGCTAATTTTCATGTTACATTATGTTCTATAAAGCATATTTTCTTTTTTTTGTACTTTTTTATAATATTAATTTTTCTTAATAACTTAATAATACAGCTAGTAATGAAATTTGTCTCATTCTTTATCAATGCTTATTGGAGCAGGAAATAGATGCAAATTTAATTATACATAAACTTGGTGGTACAATATCACAGATGCATGTCCACATAGAATGGCAGGAAATTTTAGTTCACCAGCTGCTTCAGGCTATCTCAAAAGCCTCTAAGGTAATAAATAAAGGTTGATGTCATCAGTCTACTTTCAGTTGGTTTCTGTGCATTGTCGTTGTCATATAGTTATTGCTTTCTTGTGGAATTCTCATCTTTTTTTATCGTAGTTCTCTCAAAAAAGTGTCCCAAAGATTCTGTAGATGATCCTCAATAAAAAGTATTCTTAGCTGATGCAGTGTAACACTGGGAATTATTACTGCATTAGATTTTCTTCTTTCCTGTCTTTTTTGTGGTTATTAGCTGCAATTCCATTGTTATTTATTTAAAATGAATAAAATAGTCTTTAAAGTTCTTACTGTTGCTAATTCATTTGGAAATGTTGATTTATTTATGAATAATCAAAATATCCTATCTTCAATTAAATATTTTGTCATTGTATTATAATAGCTAGGCTCTAGAGTAGTCATTTAAAATAAATCAAAGTCTTAACCCTGATACTCTGAGGTTTTACATTTACTGCTGCAAATCCACCGTCTGCTACTACTCTTTCAGAGGTCTGAATCAAACAATATGCTATAATACAATCCCTTCCTAATGAGTAAGATATGTTAACTCTGTGTGATTTACCTTTGGGCACATTTAATACATTTCCATGGAATTTTGATTTACTCGAAATATCCTTTTGGAGCAGCCAATACTCCAGAGTTGCAATGAGTCAATCATCCACAAAATTAAAAATTGTATATATGTCTTATATCTGAATGATATATATTGAATTTTCTCATTTTGGCTGCTTGACTACATATGTATGTGTGTATAGTAATTCTCTCTTCTTTGACTATATAGAATATAAAACATTAAATATATGTACATATAATATAAACATAAAGCATATATATATATTCAAGAAAGAAAATATTTTTTTCAAGGAAGAAAATAGTGAATGGAATGACAAATGGTTTATTTAGTACTTCTGTAGTTCCTCAGAGGAACAGACTGACATTTCATTTATGAAATATTTTGCCATATTCATTTACCATGGCTCATTTCCTTGTTGATTTGTTTGACGTACTTTGTATTTACTTCTGCTTCTTGTATTTAAATAAGCCTTAGCATTGCACTTTTTTATTCAATTATGAATTTATAACTTACGACTTATTTGGATTATTTTTATAATTTTTTATTAAAAATTGACTTTATATTATATCACAAATGAGGTAACCATTCTGTCTTGATTATCCATTTATCTAAACTTATGTAACTAAACACTAACAATGAGTCTTATGCTATGCTTTGTGATTTGAAAATCAATTGTCATGTTTTATTTATTTTTTTATTATTTATTTATTTATTAAGGATTTCTGCCTGCTCCCCGCCACCGCCTCCCATTTCCCTCCTCCTCCCCCAATCAAGTCCCTCTCCCTCATCAGCTCGAAGAGCAATCAGGGTTCCCTGACCTGTGGGAAGTCCAAGGACCGCCCACCTCCATCCAGGTTTAGTAAGGTGAGCATCCAAACTGCCTAGGCTCCCCCAAAGCCAGTACGTGCAGTAGGATCAAAAACCCATTGCCATTGTTCTTGAGTTCTCAGTAGTCCTCATTGTCCGCTATGTTCAGAAGTCCGGTTTTATCCCAGGCTTTTTCAGACCCAGGCCAGCTGGCCTTGGTGAATTCCCGATAGAACATTCCCATTGTCTCAGTGTGTGGGTGTACCCCTCGCGGTCCTGAGTTCCTTGCTAGTGCTCCCTCTCCTTCTACTCCTGATTTGGACCTTGAGATTTCTGTCCGGTGCTCCAATGTGGGTCTCTGTCTCTGTCTCCTTTCATCGCCTGATGAAGGCAACCTAGATGCCCTTCAATGGAAGAATGGATGAAGAAAGTATGGAATATATACAAATTAGAGTATTACTCAGCAGTAAAAAACAAGGACTTCTTGAATTTTGCGTACAAATGGGTGGAAATAGAAAACACTATCCTGAGGTAAGCCAGACCCAAAAAGAGGAACATTGGACGTACTCACTCATATTTGGTTTCTAGCCATAAATAAAGAACATTGAGCTTATAATTCGCGATCCTAGAGAAGCTAAATAAGAAGGTGAATCCAAAGACAAACATATAGGCATCCTCCTGAAAACTGTCATGTTTTAAGTAGGCCATATATGAAACTATATACTTTGGTGTCTGTGACTGGTATCTGAGATATCAACACAATGTGAAATCACAATTACCAATACTAACTCTATACTTTATAATATATGCTTCATAAACACAATGACATTGTTTTGATTAATGTTTTATCCTAATGTGTCAGATGTCATTGAGAGAATTAAAGTCCATTGTAGAAACTGCAACTGAATCTAGTAGCCACACAATAACAGAAAGAAGACAAAGGGTGATATAATCAAAACATATTCTGCACAATAACTGGATGATCAGTATGGAGAAGATAACAAACCACAGAACAGGAGGAAGTACTTGCACTCATTCATCTAATAGATTGTGTGTTTGCATAATATACAAAGAACTCAAACATTTAACACAAAACACAAATAATCCAGTCAACAACCAGGGCAATGAATTGGGCAGGTAGTTCTCAATGGAAGTGGTCTAAATTCTGTTGGTCTTCAAGAAAAGTTTAAAACAATACTGAGAGGGTATGGAGAAAAAAACTAATGTAAAATACTGCTGATGTTCCAGATTGAAAAGTCTAATCTGCCATTATCCTCAAAAGCATAAAAGGAGAATTAGCATAAGATCGGCTATACCACTCTTTGGTAGATACCTGATTCAGAGACACTTGCACACACATGTTTATAGCATACATGTTAGTTGAGGTCTGGAACGAGTCTAAATGTTCATCACCATATTAATGAATAAAATAGAACATATGACCGGGTTTGTCAGTTAAAAGATGAATGAATTATGTTATTTATAAGAAAATGTAGACTTGTTTTTAATAGACTTAAGCTGAAAAAAAGTTATTTAGAAAGATTAGTCACACTTAATCTCACATAAAGATTTTAAATTATATATTTTTGTTAAATTATATGTTTATATACTTGTGTATATATGTATATGCTTGTAAGTATGTATGTCAATGAGCTAACATGTATCTCAATTAGCTCCATTTAGACATTTCACTATATATATAAACCTAACACAGCACATGGTATGTACATGGACAAGCCTTACTCACTGGCCAGTCAATGTGACCTCCGTAAACTGAGAAAAACTGTGTGATTTATCTTGTGTTATGAGAATGGGTCAAGGACTGAAAATGTAACTTACAGTTGCCCAGAGTTTGGCTGTGAGAGGAGGTGGTGTATAGAAATGGAGAGGCTGACAATGCTGTGCAGGAGAAGCTGCAAAGTAGAGCAATGATGACCCCGCATAGATCTAGTTAGGAAGCTGTGTAGAGCTACGGAGAGAGCTGTTGTGTAAAGGGCTGAGCAGAGGTATGAGAGAAGTCTGTGTATCTTGGATGGAAAATATAGCTGAATGTGCAGAAAGAAAAGTGCAAGGAAGTAGGGGAGATGAGAGGTGTAATTCTGTGAAGAAGTGTGAAGGTATGTAGCTGTGTGGAGAATGTGTATAATATTTAACTATTTGAGGTGTAACTGAGTATAGAGCTGTTAAAAGGATAGATATAGCTGGGGAAAGAGATGTAACTGTATGTAAAGAGATGTAACTGTGTAGAGATACTGTGAAAAAAGCTATTTAACCTGAGGTAAAAAAAGGAGGTTTACTTCGGGAAAGTGTGTGCCTGTTCCTTTTTCTTAAATTGCCATCCGAATGGCCTTATTTAGCCCTTGCAAAATTTATGGACATTTTGCAAACCCTAGTGCTGAATAGAGGGTGGCCTTCTAGTTAGTGACACCTGTCATGAAGCCTGACAATGGTCCCCTTAATTTTTACTTAAAAATCAAACCATTTATTTATTTGGTGTGTATGTATGTAGATATGTGATTCTGGTACACATGAAGACGTAAGAGGACAGAGTTTGTTACCAATGCAGATTATCAAGTTTGGTGACAAGAGAAGTTATTGGGATGTAATAAATAAAATAATACATGCTTTTATGTCTGAAATTATATAACGAGATAATTCAGTTTATGCTGTGACTACTTTCTAACTTAAAATTTTAATGGAAGAAAAATACTTAGGTTTAGGTATTATAGTACACAAAGTAAGAACTCAGAGAGACTAGGTTGAAGGATCATAAGTTGAAGGCTGACC
Source organism: Microtus pennsylvanicus (assembly GCF_037038515.1). Taxonomy (NCBI): domain Eukaryota; kingdom Metazoa; phylum Chordata; class Mammalia; order Rodentia; family Cricetidae; genus Microtus; species Microtus pennsylvanicus. The sequence goes on along the minus strand of NC_134584.1, from coordinate 69,044,446 downwards.
TATACTACGCAGGATAATCCTAACACAGAAACTAAGTAACTACATAAAAAGAATAAGCAAGCAAATTAAATCTTGAAAATTATTTGACTCATTAATGACCTTCCATTATTGAATATGTGATTTTAATAAATCAAGATATTAAAACTTTTCTTGTAGTTTTGAATATTTGCATCATAATCTAAAACTTACCATAATTATTATAATTAGTGTATTATATTCAAATTTTATTCCTTAAGACAAATTTAGGCTTATAAAAAATAAGTGGAAAATGCAGAGTTCCTATCACCTTTGCTAACAGCATGCCTCTCCACAGTAGCAAAGTGGCTATAACTATAATGAACAGTCTCTGGCACATGATTATCAACCTAAGAGCATAGATCACACTAAATTCCACTCTTGGGTATCTTTTATCATTTAGACAACAGTATAGTGGTGTGTTGTCGCATTAGTGAAAATCACCTTATGTACATTGCAGAATGCCATATAGTTTATACAGTATTTTTGCATTATCTGGCAGGCCTCTCTTACTTGATAATATCTATTTTAATGTCTTCTGCACTTCATATGGCGTATAGCTCATTTCTTTTGAGTGCAGATAAAAATATCCTATAACTTTTTCACAACTTACTTCTTCATTCTCCTTCTCAATGGCACTTGGTTGCTTCCAATTATGGGGACTAATCATAAAACTGCTAAAAATAAACCTGTAAATACTTTCTCCTGTTGTCTTATTCCAATGGTGGATATATATATATATATATATATATATATATATATATATATGGTGTGTGTGTGAGAGACAGAGACAGAGAGAGAGACAGAAAGAGAGAGAGAAATACAAACATTCTCACAGACATTTTATAAACAGGGAGGGTAAAAAAAATTGGACGTAAGTCAGGAACTTGAGCTTTTAAAAAAAAAAGTATGCTTGATCGTTGGCAACTATTTCATTGTTTACATGGTATCAGTCATTTAAATATCCAAAACAACAGCATCTCTTAGGATCACAGAACTGTGAGTACATGCTTTCTTACTTCTTATCTGGATTCAACATGAATGTCTAAGTAACTTATTTTGGTATATTAACCATAAAAAGAGAAAAGAAAATCTCTCATTCCATATGACTCAATTAATTTAAAACACACAATAATGGGCTCTGAAATAAACACTACATTTTAACCAGTAAGTTCATTAAACATTTCCCAAACTCATAACCATTATTTTGCTTAGTCAGATGTTTTCTCAAAGGAGAGTTCATTCATTTTAACTGCTTAAAATACATGATGAATGAAGCAATTTGCTTTTTTTATTTACATTTTACCACTGATATTTTATTCAAAAGAGCACATTGTGATTTTAATCAGTTGTTTCATAAAATTCTAGAACAATGTTTTGTTTTACATTTAAAACTTTAGAGTTATATTTGTGAGTAATACAGAACACAATAGCTCTAGAAATTATTGGAATACTTAATCTTACATATTTAATTTTTGTGCAATTGATACAAAATTAAGCTCATAAACATATTAAAGATCTCCCTTAAAATGTTGTTTTTCAATAGCTAAATTATAAATATGTGGAAAACAGAAAAAATATGCCATATTAAAATGACAGAATATAGCAAATAAATTTTTCTTATTTCAAGTTTGATGAAGATCAGATAAATCAAAACAGACTCTTTCAGATTTCCAAAGCACCTCATTGTTCCATATAAAAATAATAAAAATCTTTTCTTCCTTATATTCAGTAATATTTGTCAAATACTATTATTGGGCACTGTGTCCTGATCAATTAATTAAATATATAGTATAAGGAAACTCTTCACAACATACTTATAATTAATCACATATATTTATATTATATTTTAAGTTACAAATAATTGAAAATAAGTGAGTAAATTAAAATGAAAATGAAATAGAAAACTAAGATATTTTGAATAGGTTATATATTTCTTTATTTTATTTTATTTGTAGGAATGTTAGCGTGACAGCACTGAATATTGTTCTACTGGAGTTAAGAACCTGCAATTTGGTCCTGGGAGCTGAAGTCAGGTCCCATGGAAGAGGAGATATTACTCTTAACCACTGAGCCATCTCTCCAGTCTTAAATAAGATCCCTCTGAACTATCCTTTGTTTCTTGTTTAGTCATTTTCCTGTTGCTTGACAAAATACTATGACTTAAGGGACTGAAGGAAGATTTACTTTAACTATGGTTCAGAAGGCAGAGTCTGTAATGGCAGGGAAGTAATGACAACAGTAGGCATGATGGCAGGAGCAGAAAGCATGTTAATCTTGTCTACACAGAAAGCAGAGAGAGAACAAGAAGGTAATAAGGGTCCATACCAGTGACATACTTCCTCCACAAAAGCTCTACATCCTAAAGTTTTATACACTTCTCAATCAGCAACAGTAACTGAGGACCGAGTGTTCAAATCCATGAGCTTATCAATGACATTACTCATTTCAATAACCACACTTTTGTTGGTGATTTATATATCAGCCTCAGCTGCTATAGGTTGAATAACATAGATGTCTTTTCCAATTAGTTTCCTTTGTCATCTCTAACAGTTAAGAGGCAGATTCCTTCACATGGTAGACCTGTTATTTCTTTAGTCTTTCCTATTGAATATAGCTCTTTAGTAAAATCTTAAGCAATAGTTGTCAAGTAAGTGTTTATATTATTTTTCTGCATTTATCAGGAATTCTAACAATTAACAATAACTAAAATAACAAATGCTAGAGAGTATTAGTAAGGAGATGTTGCGTCTTTTGCTTTTATTTTTAACCTGATAGTAGGTTGTTGTAATATAATAATTTAAGTATGAAAAATTCATACACTATACTGTGTACCTACTCTCATCAATAGGTCATACTGATCATCATACCAGTTTTCAAGTTTCTCTCATTCATTTCCCATCTGACCGTGGATTGCTCTACAGCTACCACCTCTACCTAGAGAAGTCATCTTCTGTGCAGGTTCAGACCAATCCTTTTACCTAACGTAAGCACTTGATATTTTTCAGTTGATTTCTTATTTTCATAAATATTTATTTCCTATAACTACTGTGAAATAATGCCATCTCACCAAACACAGCAGTCACTGAAAAGAAGATGTTATAAGACTCTATTCTAAAATCTACTTTTTTAGTATTGCTCACAAACATACTATAACATGTAATATTCCCAGAGGAAAATGGAAAGAAATGATATGTTATGAATACAATCATGTAGTAAACATATCTTCTTAAGGCTTACATTCTATAAGAAATAACTTGTTACAGAGGACATCAAGATCTGAGGGTGGGTAGAGTCACAGGACCCAGAAGTCAAGTTACCAGAATTGATAGATGAATAAGTCAGAAACCAACCAGGAAAATTTTTGAAAAGATATAATTTAGGGAGTTATTAAAATGTTACCTTTGCAAAATGTTTCTATCTGCAGAAAATAGCCCTAAACCTATCAGTAATATAAACAAAATTTTTGTAAGAATATACTTATATTTTGAGCAAAGTAAGAAGATATAAAATTAACATCCAAAAAATTTTTCTGCACACCTAAACTAAACTCACTGAAAAGGATTATAAAAAACTAGAAAGAAATGAAGAAAGAGATTGAATAGGTAGTAGATGTAAAGACCTCCCATGTACATTGATTTTTCTGGTGGACTCTATCTAATTACATGGATCATTAAATAGGCAAACATTCAGGCTGTGGTCAGAGGGAAATGATGCTACAGATGAACAACTGGGAAAAATGTATTGTTGCTGGCTTGTGGCATAGAAAAAGGGAGTCACAAGCATGAAAATTCAAGCAGCAACGGCAAGCCTGGAAAGGCAGAGGAATAGACTGTTATCTGGGCATTCAAGAAATCACCACATTCCAGCCAGACTCTTTGAACTGCATTCAGTAAACCTAAATATTTGATAAATTTATATTATTTTTGGCCCTATCTTTATATTTGCTAAGAGACAATGAAAAACTAAGAAAAAACACAAAAACTATTCTCAGTATTTTTATTATGAGTGTCAGTGTCAAGAAAACGATGAACTTTAGTAATCATCACCACTAAGCTCTTCCAGAAAATATAACTATATATAATATAGTCATTAACTATATTAGTGCTACAAGTATATGCCTTACATAATTCTGCATTTATTTCAGTCAATAGCATAATTTCTGTTTTCATTTAGCATGAAACCGTGTAGTATACACAGAAAACATGGATCTTTAAAGCAATATGTTAATTATTAAGTGCTTTAGTGAAATTGAAAGTGTTTCAGAATTTAATACAATATTTTTTCACATTTTATTTTCAAAATTAAAATACCATTCCATCATTTCTTTCCTGCCAAACATTCCTCCAAATCCCATTTCTCTTGACACCTTTCAAATTCATGGCCCCTTTTCTTATTGCCACACATAAGTGTAAACACATTATATATTTGCTACTCAGCCAATTTTAAGTTACCTGTAGGTATATAGTTTCAAGGCTGAGCAACTGATATTGGACAAACATTGGGAGACTTATCCCTGGGAATGACTATTTTTCCTGACCTACATTTTTTTTAATTTATTTATTTATTAAAGATTTCTGTCTCTTCCCCGCCACCGCCTCCCATTTCCCTCCCCCTCCCCCAAACAAGTCCCCGTCCTTCGCCAGCCCAAAGAGCAATCAGGGTTCCCTACCCTGTGGGAAGTCCAAGGAACCCCCACCTCCATCCAAGCCTAGTAAGGTGAGCATCCAAATTGCCTAGGCTCCCACAAAGCCAGAATGTGCAGTAGCATCAAAAACCCCTTGCCATTGTTCTTGAGTTCTCGGTAGTCCTCATTGTCCACTATGTTCAGCGAGTCCAGTTTTATCCCATGCATTTCCTGCAGTTCTTTGTTTAGGGTTGGGACACTGTGAGATTCCCCACTTCCATGCAACCATGACCACTTTTGTTTTCATTGTTTAGGTCTTGTTTAGGCAGCCATATTGTTCAGGGATGCAGTCTTCCTGTCATTTCAGGAAAATGCAATCTCCTCAGTCAATTTCCTAGACCTCTGGCTCTTACAAAATTTTTACTCTCTCATCCTCTATACTTTATGAGCCTTACATGCTATTTGTTTTGTAAATGTTTTCATTGGAGCTGGGCACACATGATCAACTGGTTTCTATTTTGAACAATTGTTTTCTGCAATGGTCTCTGTCTAATGCAACAAACCGATTCTATCAATAAAGAACAGTGTTTAAAATAAAAACAGAAAGAAGTTTCTTTCATGAAGAATAAGACCTATAGTTAAATGCTGTGGGTATAAAAACATATTTAAAGTGCAGTTGGTTCTGACATATGAGCAACAAGTCAGCTATTTATACCTCAGGTCTCTGAGATTTAACACCAGTTGTGATAGATATTCAAATTTCCAATGTCAATTTGAGGGATCCTCAAGGAAGGAGTTTTGGAACATCCTAGAAGTGCACTTAACAGACAGGTGTCAGTAGCCAGCCCTTGTCAGAGATTGTTTCAGTCCCACAGCCAAGCAGAGCCTGAAGTCATTCCCGTCTTGCATCCTTCATTTTATAAGTATGCAAAAAAGATCTAAAATATGGCCATTTTTCTCTCCTTTCCCAAGTATTAAAGGTCAAACCCAAAGAAACTTGAGAGTGTCATTAAGATTCGTTGCTTAAAAAATTATGTCAGAAAATTTTGTTCCAGGAGAAGACCCTGAAAATGTGGTAAGCATCTGGACTAGAAATATCAGTAGCACCAAGAAACTTATACACTGTGAAGTACTGATTCTGACATCTCACTTACAAAATCAGCAGCCCTGAAAGCAGGTCTGGCATTGATCCTCATACACTTATCAGATGCTTCCAGCGATTGATGCAGATTTGACAAGCACTAGTGCAATATCTTGCATTCTCTACCACCCATTTTTGTAGTTAGCAAACTATATAGAGCATTTAAAAGGTAAAGCTAAAACTCTTATTAATTATATCTGAACTTTTGATGAATTAATTCATTTTTGTCCTCAGAAACATGTCTATGTATTCCCAGGTGCACTATTTTTGGAATCACACTGATTAAGGAAGAGTTAGATTTCAGAGTTTCAATACAATGTTGGTACATCTAACAGAGAAAAGTGGGCCAGAATTGGTTCTCATTCACTTGGAGGTACTTCCATATTTTCATACAGTTCCCACCTTTATTTTATATTTTGAAGAGCAAACAATTCTTTTCTCCACTACTACAAGTTAAGTCAAATTTATATGATACTATAAACACTAAAAGTAGTTCAAAAAAGGGTAATTGGAAATGTATAATTTAGGGTTAAAACACAAATATCAGGTTCTAATTCCATATTATTGGATAAGCCAATCAAATGTGCCATGTCTCAGGGGAAAGCATCATTATATATGAAAACTTCTATCTTCTGTTTCACAGGGATTTTATTATAGACTACAAATGTGCACAGGAGGTAACAAGTACTGTACTATGGGGAGATCTAGTGGTTGAGATTATCAATCAACACATTGAAATAATCAACCATATCTATTTATCATCTGGAACTTTGTGTTTAGCAAGGCTTCCAAAGAAGTAGCTCATTAATCCAAGGTCTTTACAGACTATGGCCATAGTTACATTTCTTTGGTGGAAATGAAAATACTTGAAAATAGGTGCAATGTCTGGCTCAGTGATTCTGGATGAATCAGTGTGTCAACTCTATCTTCCACAACACAGCACATCCTGACTCCTTTTCTTTAGTCTTGAAAAAAAATGCTACTGTAAACAGTTTCAAATTAAAGTGATACATTCTTTTGGTTTTTAGCATAATATTTGTATTGATTATTTGGGAGTTCACATAATGCACCCCATTCAACCTTACTTCCCAGTGGTCCCAGAACCATCCCCTACCCCTTGTGGCTTCTCCCCAAAATACAATAAAATAGTCCATACAGTCACTGGATCATTATCCAACACCTGGTGGCCAGTTCCTTAAAAAAAAGACAGTCCTTTCCCACTCCCACCCCTGCCAATAGTCAGCTATTATGGAAAGCTACACTTTAGCAGTCCTATCATAATTTTTAAGATTTTTTTGATAGTTTCCTGCCTAGGTTGTTACTTTGGGAAGGGGGTGTGTCGTAGAAGTCTTCTATGTCTCTCTCAACTGTGAGTCTGCAGTCAGCACTATCACTGCAGAAGAAGCATCCTTGTCCTCTGCAGTCAGCAGGATCATGTCTCTGGGACTTCCACATAGTATCTGACCAGAGACACCCACTTGCCCTCTGGTGTCAGCACATGTCACAGACTTCAGTATGTCTTCCGGTGGCAACACAGGTCAGAGACTTCAGCATGTTCTCCGGGCACAGACATCAACATGGTTGCCAGCAACAAGGCCCCAGGTGGCATAGGCTACTTACATTTATATGACCCCCCAGCAACCTCACAGCCCAGGGACATCCATATGGCTCTTGGTGGTAACACAACAGCATGAACCACAGACACAAACAAGGCCTTGGACAGCAGTACAGGCCATGCACACAAACATTCCTCCATTACCCGGGACTGGGAAAACGACATAGGTCCACCTCTCTCTACCTCATATGCAGCGCTCTATTCCTCCGTCTTTCTCATTCCTCCATTGAAATTCGTTAGTGGCAGTGGCATTGGAAACTGCAGCGCATCACCCAGTATATCTACCTGTGAATACTCATTGTCTCAAGTCATTGGTCTGGCTTTGAATTCTGATCGCTGAAGTGCCATAAATACTGAACCATCTCCAAGATTCTCATCTCAGATATTATACCATGGCCCAGAGCCAGGCAGAGCATCCGGGGATAGGATCCTAGAGAGCTCCAGACCCCAGACTACCATACTCCTTCCTGGTTTTGATGCCAGTCACCCTGAGAGACACCAAGAATGATCATTGTGCTTACAGTTCCGGGCAGTTCCCTGGCCCTGTGTTCTTCCAGCATACCTGACGGTTGCAAGGGCTGTATCTGTTCAGCAACACCATCTTCTTTGTTTGCAGTTGCTGTGTTCTCATACCCTCCTTTACATGCGGAGTTTCGCCATTCTCCTACACACATGGCTATGTGCTGCCACCTTTCCAATTTCACGAGCATCTTTCCATAGGACCGACCTTTTTTTTTTTTTTTTTTTTTTTTGGTTGTTCCAGGGATACTGCAGGCTCCATAGGGCCTGCGCTGGTCTCTCAGGACCCCTGGAGCAGTTCCTCCATCCAGTGGTGGGTGTGAGCTGCTGCATCCATATTTGATTACAGCCATGCTTCAGATTTACATCCTCGGTGGTGATGGCATGCTCCCGAATCTGGTTTTGCAGCACCAGCTTCTCTTCACTGTCTAGCAGCTCTTATACGGAGTAGGTGATGAGCCTGCTCTAGGTGCTGGATGTGGTTTCAGATGGCAGCCAAGTTGGTCAGGTGACTGTCCTGGGAAAGAGATGTCTTTTAAAAATATGAAATAGTTCTGATTTGATAAATTTCTACTTTCATTATTTTTATTTTATTTCCTAAGTCTCAGCTTTGATTTATTACTTCATCCTTTTTCCTGTAGATATTACTGTTAATAATTCATGCATAAAAAGAGTGGCAGGCTAATATTTATATTACAGCTAGTAATGTATATTTTATTATATGCTTAAAGACCTACAGATATTTATTTGTTTGTATATTATTTATTTCTGATCAAAAAGTTAAGCTACTGAACTCTCACAGTGTGCACTTTTATTAGCAGGATTTCACTCTGGGTTCCCTATAGCTCCACAACCTCTGGGATCTCTTTTGAAAGAATTCAGAAAAGACACAAGAGCATAATTCAGAAAAAAATGAATTATTTTTGCAAAAATGTAGAGTACTATCAAAGATTAAGTATGGATAGTGACCAAAGGAATATTGTGACAGTCTGCATTTTAGGTAGCTTTATACTTTTCCCACAGTCTAGCTTTCTCTACAAATTGTTATCCTGACCATGTGTTGGCCAGGGTTTCTGTATGAAATACAAATTAAATACAATGAGAGTGAGAAATCATTGTTCTTTACCAGACAGCAATCGGCTGTGTGGTGCTCTTATTACTTACAGATAGATTCTCATATCTCCACTCAGGGTCAGAGACAGACTCAGATCCCATTCCATTTACAATCACCTTGCTTTATAGTTGCTGCCTTTTCACACTTCTGAAAGTGAAGGTGGACTCTACCATCAGTAATTTTCACACTCCTGAAAGTGAAGGTGGACTCTACCATCAGTGATTTTCATACTACTGAAAGTGTCAGTGATTTTCAACCTGGCCAATACATACCTAGCTACAAACTTGGTTTTGTGCCAGTTTGACATAGATTTCCCTGAGCAGAGAGACAAGCATAAATGAGAAAATTCATCCATTAGACTGGTCTCTAGGTCAAATAAATTCTTTCAAGGCCAAGTTACTTGGGTCATGGGCTTTACCAGAGCAGTAGAAATCCACCTAGGATACTATCTACCAATCTCTCCCCTACATGTCCAGTGTTAACTAAAAATTAAAAGCCGTTATACTTACAAATTGTTTCTAGTAAAAAATCATATATGTTAATATTATTGAGAAGTTTTCTAGGCTAAAATGCGTGTAGCTTCTAAATACTAAGAAAATTTTATTGAAAAGTTCAAATTTGATTTAAATACTATTTTCTTGGGAATTTAAGATAATGCGAGGTACCACGCACAGAATACAAAAAAATATATAAAATCATGTAATTTAAGTCAGTTTCTACTTATATTTCTTTTACATGGGATACATTACAATATTTTACCAAGCACAAAATAAAAATATCAACATATCTTATAAAAGATTAAATACAGGTATCTATTTCTGGATTCCCACTTCAGCTAATGAACAGTAGGAAACACACACACACATGTACATACACACAGACACACGCACACACACACATATGTGCACAAACACACATGAACATACACATACATGCGAATGCACACACACATTACATACAGACACAATTACCAATGCATCCATGTACACATTCATGTGTTACACACACACACACACACACATATACCCATGCACATACACATTCACTAGGAATAAGAGAAAACATGCAAAGAGAGGTGAAGAACTGGTTTAGCAACAATATCAATACAAGAAAAAATAAACATGGTGTTGAGGTTTAAATGGTTTTAACACTTCCAAGTTAAATCCACCATTTGTAAAATGAATGAGCATCTTCACTGCAAATGAACAGGCTCACTACATGCAAAGATCATGTAAGTAAATTTCTGCATTTTAACGTAAATACCATGAAAGAAATATGACTGTCTGATTGGCAAATTGTTTGCCAGGATGGTGACAGCCAAAGTAAGTTAAAAGTCAAAGGAACTGTTGTCACCAACCCAGTGTGAAAATGTACAATTTCTTGCTATTCTCTTCCTGTCTTTTCCCTAGGCTACTTGTTCACTGTAGCTTATTATCATTACAAAGTATTAAAACAGATTAAGTTCTTCATATTGTAGTCACATTGGGAAGGACATGTTTGAGACAGCTCACTGACAAGGGTTCTAAGAAAAGAAAAGCATTTATTCGTCTACTAAATATTACTAGGCAGCTTGTTTTTGTGGAAAAAAAACTCTAAATTTTATGCTTGCAAATTTCCCTTTCCTGATAATTCATTTAATGCAAAGAAATGAGGGAGAAGTGAACAGTATCTAATTAATATCTTCAAATGCCCAACTAATGTCAAGCTTGACTCGAATTTATACCTAAACTATATTTTTACATTGAAAAATTCAATTACATTTACTGACAGACTTTGAAATGTCACATTATTTATATTGGCAAACTTTACAGGCTCCCAGTATATTTATTAACGTTCTTTTCACAGAATAAAGCATATATACAATACAGATCACTGCATTCTTCATTTTTTAATCTTTCAAAGTAATATGTATATCTAGCAGAGCAGTAAGAAGCCGCATCAGACTAAGAGAGCCAAAAGACCAAATAGAGGCATCCTTAATGTGCAATTCCTTTTAATTCCCCAGGCGAAGTGAGGTAACCTTGACATTTCACTATCCTCTCTGACTCTAGCTTCCCTTTCTAATCCTTTTCCTCAGTAGCTCCCGCTCAGCCCCTTCCAAGCCCCATCCCTGTTCTTACTTGCATGCAGTACAATTACAGGGCTGCCGTGAGCACATCAACAATTTTGAGCTGTGAAGAGGTTCAATTGCCACATTGGTGACTCAGTTGCAATGCACAAATCATTTACTGGAATAGCTTGAGGACATGACAATGACAGAGAGACATCTGTTGGGTAGGTGGGAGGGGAAAGGGGGTTATTCACAGCTGGTGCACTTGTCCTGCTAGCCACTAGGCTACCACAGTGTCCTTGTCCTCCGACTTCCTTCCCCCTCCTTCTATATGCACCCTGCTGTCAGCTGCCAAAAGATATCTGTTCACACCCTTTGCTGTGTGAGAAGGTGCTAATGCATGACTTCAGGGTATGTCAGAACATGCAGCAGTCACTAGTGTTTGGAGATGCAGCCAACCTGACCATGATAAAAAGAAGAGAGTCACTAAAGAGTGATTTTCTTGCAAAGTGACAATGAAAAACAGTCAAGGGACATTCTTTTTCTTTTAGAAATCAAAGGGCTGGATGGGGATAAATTGGCTGGGTGGGGATCTTTCCTTACCTAGAATGCGCTCTTCCGTCACTCTGTACAAGGTAAAGGTACACCCTTCTTTTGCACATCTTTTATGTTCAAAGCAAAAAGTATTTTCTGCAAAGTGGTTTTGAATTCTATTTTTGTAATATACACTTAACAAAAATAACAATTAAAGTAAAAGGCAAGTAATTCAAAAATAGTTATGAAAATTCTCTGTGAAGACTAGCTTACACTTTTCATTTACAAACTGAGGTGGAAAGGCATAATTAGAAAGAAATTGAAGAAATCGTTTATTCTGTTTCTCATATTACTATCATGATGAGGTGACCAGCTGTTGTATTTTACATAGATCTCCGTAATTATCACACAGTACCTACTGTACAGAACCCTTCACTCACCTGGGTGAATAGGGAAATCCTGGAATCGGAAACAACTGTGCTCATGTTTTCACACAGCCTCCACATGCAGAGCCTTAGGTTGGTCCTGTAAACCTGATAATCCAGAGAAGGATGATGGTTTCTCAAAGGAATCTCAGTTACAAAGCCGAACTGCACTACAATGAGAAAGATCCTGCTAGAAATTTTTCACACAAAAAGTCACAGATCTAAAATGCAAAACACAATTTTAAAAACCATATGTAGTGCAAAGTGGAATGAAATTTTTTTTTATTGGGAAACAACAACTGCCAAATATAGCATCAGAAAAGAAGTATCCTGGAAAGCCTCAGCACTAAGCTTTTTACAAACAATTCTGAAAGAGGATTTCATGTCACTGATTTTTAAGACAGTTGCTGTAATACTCTAGTGGCTCAGGTAAGAGAGGGAAAGCCCAGATCTGAAGGGCTTAAATGATAAGCCAAAACAATAAGACACACAGTTCTTTCTCCTTGGATTAAATGGACATCTGCATACCTTGAATTTTTGCCGAAAGATGTCCTTCAGAAAGTAGAGCCCTGCTAGAAATCAACAAAGAGTTTCCTTAAAATGGTTCATCTGCTACATTAGAATCATAAAAAATTATAATTTTTATATATAGTACTTTGTTTTATTCTCTACTATATTTGTATTTTTAATCTATTAAATGTTTTATATTCTGCTTATCTTGTAATAGAAAATTCTGACATTGATATAAACATTAGTATGCATCTTTATATTATGAGGAAATAAAATTAAACAATGAATTTAAATGTTTATTAATAGATCCAGATGAAGTAGTAAAGTAGCTCCTTTAATAACTTAAATGTAATAAGAAATAACCAACTTGTAGTTGTTATGATTGCTGCTATGGAACCCTAAGGGGTTCAGTTTTTGAGCATCTTATAGTCTAATATTCCATTTGCCTTATGTTTTAATTGTTTGCCCTAAAATGATACAAAACCATAAATCAGTTTCAATACATGTACATTGTGTTCAAATATTTCCTTTGTGTCTTTGAACTTCAGTCTTCATTGTTGCTTTCTCGTCATACAACTGACGTTTTGATCTTTTCTAAAAGAGCTTCTTTTCCATGGATCAACCTTTCCTCACACCCCTGTCTCCCTTCCAGTGTCCTCTGACTTTGCTAACCACTATTTTATTCTCTGCTTCTAAGAGACCATTTTTAGGTCCCACATGTTACTGACATCAGGCAGTAGCTGACATCCTGTATCTGACTCATCTACTTTCACACAATAACTAATGGCAGGATTTTTTTATTACATTTTATGTAGCTAAATATCATTCCATTATGCATGTTGTGTAGCTGTTTTCTCTGAACTGAAACCTTTCCCTGTGAAAAGAAAGGGGAGGCTTTTGATAGTCACAAGAAACTGTCAAGTGACATGATGAGAACTCTGTGAACTGTTAATAGTTCCTGGTGAGGTGGATGGAGGAGATATCCATTAATGATGGAGCTGCCTGCAAATTCTTTGGGGATTCCAGTGATATATGTTTGGCAAAACATCATGCATGTTAGGCTGGGATGTTTGTAATAAAGATGTCTTGAGGGAACTTTGTCCCTGTAAGACATCCAAATAAACCCATTGGTCACCAAGATAGAAATAAATGGGGCTTTTCTTTGATTCTGTGGAGAACAGACATAATTCACATGTTACCCCCCCCCCCCAAAAATTATACATTTCTCTTTGTCACTAAACCAAAGGTAAGAACATTAAAATGGCTCCTGCTGTGTTTGGTAAGACATGAAACTGAGTATGCCCAAGATTCACCCAAAAATGATACCTTTTACATGGTAGAATGGGATGATACACATATTTCCTGTAGTGGCAGTTCTGTAGATCCTGTTATGAGTGATGTGGCATGCAACTCATCTGAGCCATGTGAGGAGACAGTATACATGTGAGGAATCCAAGGGTGACTGTCTTTTTTAAACAAGGCATGTAGTATCACTGTTCCTTAATAAATAATGTCTACAGTAAGAACAATGAATGTATTGAAAATAGCTTATGGATAACAGATCCAAATGATTTATTCCTACCAATAATATGACTCCATAAAGTATTCATGATGTGACGAAATACACAGGAATGTGTGAGAAAAAAAGGTAGACAAAAGAGCCTTGCCCAGGATCTCAAAAAACAAATACTGTGCTTTTGAAATTTTGTAAAACTTTAAATCCTGAAGGAAACTTCACAATAGAGGCAGACAATAAAATATCAACAGTAAACCACCCACTGCTATGGTGAAACGTATTATATCTCCTGGGTTGTGAAACAACGCAGTCGCACCTATGAAGAGATGGGCAGTGATGGGGGCCATTAATGACTATTACTTTCACAGTGGGAAGCATGGTGTCATTAAGAAAGACACGGTGCTGGAGAGGTAGCTGGGAGTTACACCTCTAGAGTAGCAGGTAACAGAAAAAGAGAAAAACTTGGCCTATCTTGAGAATTTGAAACCCCAAAGTCCAACCCCTACAACAAGGCCACACCTCCTAATACCTGTCAAGTATTATAACTCCCTAATGACAAAACATTCAAATATATCAGCCTATGGATTCATTCCTTAGAACTGTAAGCCAGCCCCCAATTAAATTCCTTTATAAGAGTTACTTTGATCATACTGGCTCTTTACAGTAATAAGACACTCACTAAGGCAGACTGGGAAGTGGTTATTGATGTGACAGGCCTGAAGATGTTCCTTGTTGGCAGAATGTGGAGTTTGGGAGTTAGGATTATAAAATTAGTTGAATGCTTTAAGCAACAATGTAGCTCTTCTCCATCGTGGCTGGAGATTTTGTCATGATGTGGGCAAGCATGTGGCTGGCAGCCATATTTTACTAAGGTTAAAGAGTATACTTCTTAGTCCTAATGAGCTCTGTTATTTATATCTCCTTCTAGACTAAGAAAACAACAAGTCTCAAATATTTTAGATTGGTATGGACTTTTGGATAATAATAAAAAAATATGGTTTGATATGTTACATCTTACTGTATGTGTGATTTAACTCTAAAATATATTCTATATGGTGATAAAAATTTAAAATAACTAAGATCTAGAGATTTACACCTAAGTACTTATGTCTTTGCCAATTGTTCAACACCAAGCTTCTAAAGAAATAAGTGACAACATATGTTTGATGAACAAGGTATTTCATAAATAAGATATATATTCTATAATACAATGCCTAATTCCCACATAGGGTTTTATATTCCAGAGTTGCGCATTTAAACAGAGCCCCCATGGCCTGTCAAGGGCAGTGTTGGACTCTGTTCTCTTTCAATCCCTGCCAGTGGACCACACAACAACTCAAAAGTTCCCTCTCCCCGGTTCCTATTTTGTCCTGAAATTCTTCCCCATCACCTTCCCTTGCCTTCTCAAGAGACAGTCTTAAAAGCTTGGTAAAACCTGGTTTGGTTTTTACCCATGAAATTGCTATTTTTGTTTTTTTAACTGAGTCAGTTATCAATGATTAAACAGTTTATATTGATACTAGAAGATCTTAAATTGAAAATTATTATTTTCAAAGCTAAACCTGAAAGAAATATAATGTAAAGTCTTATGGAAGCTGGTGCCTTATTGTAGACTGTTAAGGAACCCATGTAAATAGTCACTCATTACTATAAATGACTAAGTTCTTTAACTATATTCACACTAAGTACTGATAAAATTAATTACAGGGATAAGCCTTACCTAGTCCCCTGTATATGTTTTCAGAGTTCAACCTTTAAAAAGTTACTAAAAACAAAGTTTGTCTACTCAGATATATCTAATAAACAAACAGTCCTCATATGCTCAGAGATCTTCAGAATATGGCATTTAAAATGTTTAGTTAAAACCCTTTTTATGATAGAGAGATGCTACCCTATTTCTTCCAAAGAAGATGGATGGAAAGAGAAAAACCTCCACCTGCAGTCTGCTTCAAAAGTGGCAATGCCAACCATTGAGCAAAAATTGTCCTTCACCTCAACTGCTACCAAGACATTCTTCAGACCATGGACAAAACAGGACATGGGGAGAATCTTCTGCCATTACAATGGATCTGTGATTTATTTTTGCTTTTTATTAAGCCATGATAAGCTTAATAGGAGCAGACCGCCCAAAGGAAACTGGTGTGGGATAATTGTCTGTATTCTGTAAATCATGTTTTAAATAAACACTGATTGGCCAGGTAGGAAGTATAGGTGGGTCAACCAGACAGGAAGTAAAGGCAGGGCGATGAGAAAAGGAGTATTCTGGGAAGAAGGAAGCTCTTCCTGTAGGCCAACCCAGAACACCAAAGAAGCAAGATGTGATCTACCCTGCTGAGAAAGGTACCGAGCCATGTGACTAACATAGATAAGAATAATTGGTTGATATAAGTTACAAGAGCTAATAAGAAGCCTGAGCTAATGGGCTAATCAGTTTATAACCTGTGTAGACCTGTGTGTGATTTTTTTTGGGACTTGCTGGCTGTGGGGTATCAGGCAGGACAGAAACCCCAATAAGCTAGCCCTCATGTTACAGCAAGTTCTTAACTTCCAACCATTATCACCTGCCATTGGTGGGCCTAGCCATGATAAACTTAATGGAGGTCTGAGTCTTAGAGTTTACTCTAAAGCAATACCTGGTTTCAGGATGGACCCCAAACTAAGATTACCTGAGCACCATTCAAGAATAAACCATCTAGGATGATATGCAAGATATTCATCAGTATTGCTCTAGGATAGGGTCATTTCAGCTTCCCTATCCTCAGCTGCCCAGGGAACTAACTGGGGACCTCAGCTTGGGCACCTGGGAGCCCCTCTAGGGTCAAGTCTCCTGCCCACCCTAAAGTGGGTCCCTTAACTAAGAATTGTGGTTCCATGCTCCCCTATCCAACCTTCCTTTATCCCGATCCTCCTGTTTCCCCAAGTCCCCCCTCCTTCCCTTCTACCTTTTCTCTCCCCATCTCCCCTAACCCCTATCCCACCCCACCCCCAAGATCCCACTTTTCTCCCCGGCAATTTTGTCTACTTCCCTTATCCAAGAGGATAACTATATGTTTTTCCTTTGGTTCACCTTCTTACTTAGCTTCTTTAGCTTCGCCTATTGTAGACTCCGTGAACCCTATTTATGGCTAGAAACCAATTATGAGTGAGTACATCCCGTGTTCTTCTTTTTGGGTCTGGGATACCTCACTCAGGATAGTGTTTTCTATTTCCATCCATTTGCATGCAAAATTCGAGAAGTCATTGTTTTTTACCTCTAGTGTGTATATATTCCATACTTTCTTCATCCATTCTTCCATTGAAGGGCATCTAGGTTGTTTCCAGGTTCTGGCTATTACAAATAACACTGCTATGAACATAGTTGAACAAATGCTTTTGACATGTGATAGAGCATCTCTTGGGTAAATTCCCAAGAGTGGTATTGCTGGGTCCAGGGTTAGGTTGATCCCGAATTTCCTGAGAAACCGAAACACTGACTTCCACAGTGGTTGCACAAGATTGCATTCCCACCAGCAATGGATGAGGGTACCCCTTCCTCCACAGCCTCTCCAGCAAAGGCTATCCTTGCATCTGGCGATGGGTGGAGATAGAGACAGAGACCCACACTGGAGCACTGGACTGAGCTCCCAAGGTCCCAATGAGGAGCAGAAGGAGTGAAAACATGAGCAAAGATGGGACCACTAGGAGTGCACCCACCCACTGAGACAGTGGAGATGATCTACTGGGAGCTCACCAAGGCCAGCTGGACTGTTACCAAAAAAAGCATGGGATAAAACTGGACTCTCAGAACATGGCGAACAATGAGGGCTGATGAGACGCCAAGGGCAATGGCACGCGGTTTTGATCCTACGCAATGTGCTGGCTTGGTGGGAGCCTAGCCAGTCTGGATGTTCACCTTCCTAGATATGGATGGAGGGGGGAGGACCTAGGACTTACCACAGGGCAGGGAACCCTGACAGCTCTTTGGACTGGAAAGGGAGGGGGAGAGGAGTGGGGGGAAGGGGAGAGGGGTGGGAGGAGGGGGAGAAGAGTGGGAGGAGGGGGAGAAGAGTGGGAGGAGTGGGAGGGAAATGGGAGGCTGGGAGGAGGTGGGAATTTGTTTTTTTTTTCTTTTCTTTATTCTCCTTTTATCAATAAAAAAAATTAAAAAAAAGAATAAACCATCTAAAGGAAATTCCTAACATTCCAACCATTGTAGATAGGATCACCTGCCAGCATACATTTGCCAGGACACACTTAGACAAAGGTCACCCAATCCAGGGTCTTAAACCTTTGAAATCCCGCACCCCCACCTTTGTTACTATAAAAAACCAATTGTAACTAAGCATGTAATAGCCCTTACATATATATATATATATATATATATATATATATATATATATATATAATTAGTGATAGATAGATAGATAGATAGATAGATAGATAGATAGATAGATAGATAGAGAAAGAGAGGCATTAATGAATCTCCAAATATTTTTTTTTTTGTATAAAGAAACTGCCCATAGAATCTGACAAATAGGAGGCACTGTTGAAGAGACAAAGTGAACTCTATTTTTGTAGTAGACCCTAAGGTAGCTGTCAGCAGAGCAGGAAGTTCCCAAGACTGGAGCACATCTGCTCAAGGTTGATAGAAGCAGAGTGGGAAATCCCCTGGACTGGAGTCAACCAGAGAGTCACCCATATCTCATTATAAACCCTGCCTAAGAATGGAGGGAGAGGGATACTTCCTCTGGCTCCTGTTCAAGAATAGGTCCAAATCACGAATTGCATACTTAAACATTGCTTTTGCATTTCCATGAGTCTATGTCTCTAGTGGTGTTCTTAGGGTCGCTGTGACTCAGGCACTACATTTGGGGGCTCATCTGGGATCCTTGGAAGACCCCTAAGATCCCAAGACCACATAGGTTTAAGCTGGCTGGAGGGCTGTCTCTGTCTTTCGTTTGTTTGTAACTTTCTATTTCAGAAGTGGCCACATTGAACTCTCTGTCAGGTTCTTGCAAGGTAGACCTGGAGCAACCAGAACTCGTCCTGGGCCCTCGTCTGGGAAGTCAGTGGACTTCCATCAGTAATTCTGATTTGGGAGATAAGGAAGCACTCTTAGAGATCTCCCTCCCCATTTGTATGGTTTTAGAAATCATTGAGCCCTCTTCGCCAGGAACTTACATTCTAGGACCATTTGTAGACTGTGGTCATCTATTTAGAATCCTCTGTCTAAATGTAGTCTATGTGACAGTCCTTGTCTTAATTGTGTGTCTGCCATTTGTTCAACTGTCTGCTGATGAACCGAAAATGCAGAGTGCTTCTTCAACTCCCTTAGATTTGATGCTGGCACATTAGTGGAAGGTCAGTAACATGGCCCATAAGAACACTGTAGACATTAAGAAAGGAAAATGGGTAATTTTTGTTCCTCAGAATGGCTCTCTTTCGACATGGGCTGGCCTTCAGAAGGAACTTTTGACCTAGACACCATACACTGTGTGGAGGAGCAGATTTTTAAACCCAGGATAGGGCATCCAGACCAGATCCCTTACATTGTAACTTGGAGAGAGATGACGGATGGGCTGAGGGCCCCTCCCCTGGATTAAACCCTTTCTCCCTCCACCCCAGCCCTCTGCCCCTATACAGGTATTCACAGTGAAGCTAAAAGAAGACCTCAAAGCACTGATTCTCCAAGGTGGGAGGGGGGAAGGGACTGAAGAGTCTGATTTTTTTCCCTCCTCTCTTACTCCCTAGCCTCTGTCATACATAGCTCCTGTCCCTCCTCCAATGACTGAATCCCAACAGAGGCCAATCAAGGTCCAGCTCAGACTATCTTTGAAGCCACCGAGGAGTGGTAGGGGCAGCATCACAGCTAGAAGCTTGGGTTTCCCTGCCTCTCAGGCCAACAGGGATGACAGATGAGAATGGAAATCAGCCCTTCACTATTGGCCATTTGCAGCCAGAGATCTATACAATTGGCATACCCAAAATGTTCCTTTTTCTGAAAACCCCCAAGATCTGATTAACCTGTTGTAAACTGTCCTCTTCACCCACCAGCCCACAAACTGTTGAAAATATTGTTTACTACTGAAGAGCAGAATCAGATACTTGAGGTAGCCCCAAAATTGATTCGGGGGCCTATGGTAACTTCAATAACAGATCCCATTCTCATTAGTGCCTATTTTCCTGCCACCATATCCGAATGGGATTATAACACAGCAGAAGGTATGGAGAGGCTCCAAGTCTATCACCAGACTCTATTGGCAGGTTCCAAGTCAAAGGCTTGTAAGCCTACCAATATGTCTAAAGTTTATGACATAAGGCAGGGGGTGGACAAGAGTACAGCAGCCTACCTAGAAAGACTACTTGAGGCATTCCAGAAATACACTCCATATGAATCCAGCCAAATGGTGATGTTTGCCTCCATAAATCAGGATGCTTCCAACATTAGAAAAAATTACAATCTTTAGAAAGGCTAGGATAAAAAATTATCAGAGAATTAGTGGCAGCAGCAGGTTTATAATAAGAGGGAGACAGAGGAGCAGAAGGAGGAAAGAAAGGAGTGAGAAAGGAAAGGAACTTGGCCAGATCCTAGAACAACAAAAACACAACATAGACAAGACCTGAAAGAAATCCTGATGGCCACAGGTGCCAGACCACTTAAACTGTCTCAAGACGCTGAAAGGAGAAGCGACCCAAACCCAAGGTAGGCAAAACCAATCTGCCTACTATAAGGAAGAAGGGCATTGGGTTAAAAACTTCCCTAAGAAGGGGGGGCTGCCAAACCTGAGTGCCTCTGGCAATCTGGGCAGAAGACAGCAACTGGGGAAGACAGGGCTCAGAACACCTCCCTGAGCCTTGGGTAACCCTACTGGTGGAGGGGAAACCTATTGATACAGGATCAGAAAATTCAGTCTTATTAAAACTGGGGGGAGAGACGTATACATGTCCACCAAAAATTACTTGGTTCCAAGGGGCCACAGGGACAAAATCTTACTCATGGACTACTCGAAGAATAGTAGACTTGGGAATAGGACAGGTAACCCATTCATTCCTAGTAATACCTGAATGCCCCTATCCTCTGCTGGGTTGAGACCTTTTATCCAAAATGAAAATCCATATATATTCATTTCTCTGAGAAAGGAGTCAAACTGGTCTATCAGAATGGGGAGCCAATCGGGGTCTTGGTCACTAGTGACTTGGCTGAGGAATACACTCTACCAGGAACCAACAACACCAGAGCCTGATATAGAGAACTGTCTCCAATTCTTCCCTCTGACTTGGGCAGAGTCAGGAGGCATGGAACTGGCCCTTCACAGGTTTACATTGAGATCAAAGTAGGAGTGGATCCCATTTAGGTCCGCCAGTATACCATGCTACTGGAAGCAAAGAAAGGCATCATCCCCAACATATGGAGGCTATTAAGGCTTGGGGTCCTAAAATCTACCCAGTATTCCCAGAACACACCCCTGTTGTCAGTTAAAAATTCTCATACTAATGACTACTGCCCTGTGAAGGACTTGAGGGAAGTCAACAAAAGAGTAATGGACATACTCCTCACTGTCCCTAACCCTTATACACTGTTGAGTACCTTGCCTCCTGACCGGCAAGAGTACACTGCATTGGATCTCAAAGATACATTCTTCAGCCTGCCATTAGCCCCTAAGAGCCAGGCCTACTTTTCCTTTGAATGGCATAACCCAGAAGTCAGAATCAGCTGACTTGGACCCATCTGCCTCAGGGCTTCAAAAACTCTCCCACCATTTTTGATGAGGCATTGCATGAAGACCTGGGTGAATATTGACTCCAAAACCCAGAGGTGAGTCTATTACAATATGTGGATGACCTGTGTTTTGCTGTGGAGGATGGAGAAAGTTGTGTGAGAGGGACTGAGCATCTGTTGCACACCCTTGGAGAAATACGATACCGAGCATCAGCAAAGAAGGCTCAGATCTGTCAACGGCAGCTGACCTAGTTAAGATATGTTCTTAAGAAAGGGCAGAGATGGTTGTCTGAGGCCCGTAAAGAGACTGTGCTAAAGATCCCAAACCCTAAATCGGCCAAACAAGTTAGATAATTTCTGAGAACAGCGGGATTCTGCCGCCTATGGATCTTTGGCTTGGTGAGATTGCCAAACCCTTATATGAGGCCACAAAAGGTCAGGACTTTATTTGGACAGAGGAAAGACAAAGGGCGCTCTAAACAGAAGCTCCTGGAAGCTCCTGTCGTGGACTGCCAGATGTGAATAAACTCTTTCTTCTGTTTGTAGACGAGAATAGAGGGATAGCAAAGGGACTGCTCACCAAACTGTGGGACCTTGGAGGCAGCCAGTAGCCTATTTGTTAAAAAACACTTGTCCCAGTAGCAGCTGGGTGGCCCCCATGCCTCTATATCATAGCTTCAGTGGCCCTATTGGTAAAAGATGCAGACAAAATGACTCTGGACCAAAATTTGAGTATTGCGACCGCCATGCATTAGAAGGAGTGCTGAAGCACCCCGAGGTAGGTGGCTGAGCAATGCCCGAAAGACCCACTACCAGGAGCTACTGCTTAACTCCACCTGGATAACCTTCCATGTTCCAACTGCCTTAAACCCAGCCACCCTACTACCGGATCCAGGCTTAGAGGACCCGCTACATGATTGTTCTGGGATAGTGACTCAGGCCCACAGCATCAGCCAGACCTGAAGGACATTCCTATCCTTGCACAAAAGGCGGAGTTAGTAGCCGTTACAAAGGCTTTACAGATGGGGAGAGGAAAAAAAAAAAAAAACAAACATCTACACAGACAGCAGATATGCCTTTGCAGCAGCCCATATCCACAGGACTGTCTACCAGGAGAGAGGCTTGCTAACAGCAGAAAAAAAAAACTATTAAAAACAAACAGAAGATTCTGGATCTCCGACAAGCATTACGGGGCCCACAAAGTTGTCAATAATGCACTGCCCCGGACACCAAAAAGGCTCCGGAACTGGGAAACAACCTGGCAGATAAAACCACAAAAGAGGGGCTACAGTCCCAAGGGCTAGGGTGATTTTAACTGACCCAGGAGCCAGGGGCCTGCCACAGATCCCCAAGT
Organism: Microtus pennsylvanicus; assembly: GCF_037038515.1. NCBI lineage: Eukaryota > Metazoa > Chordata > Mammalia > Rodentia > Cricetidae > Microtus > Microtus pennsylvanicus. Next base: position 69,021,327 of record NC_134584.1, on the reverse strand, counting down.
CCACACCTGAAGATCTAGCCTGGATACACACTCTCCCCATGGTCAGCGAATAGAGGAATGGTGGAAAACTGTCCATTGGCGAGTCCTACTGCCCCAAAGGCTGGGATATGAGATACATTAAAAAATGCACCACTCCTCACACCTGGACACACGTAGAATTCAGGACCTGTAGCAAAGGGCTCAGGTCAAAATTCAAGATGGCAACCAGACTATTGAACAGATAATGACACAATGCCGGGCATGCCAGCTGACAAATGCGGTGAGCACCCCCTCCAACCCAGGGGCCCATCAGTGGGAAGCTCGACCGGGTACAGACTGGAAAGTAGACTTTACTGAAATCAAACCTGGAAAATTTGGATACATACATTTTCGGGATGGACTGAAGCATTTCCCACCAAGTATGAAACAGCCACCGTGGTGACACAGAAGCTGATTGAAGAAATCTTGCTTAGGTTTGGGTTCCCAGCCACGATAGGGTCAGACAATGACCCTGCCCTCATCTCTCAAGTAATCCAGAGACTAGCAGGAAACTGGGGACTGATTGGAAACTTCTTTGTGCGTATAGACCCCAGAGCTCAGGGAAGGTAGAAAGGATGAATAGGACCCTAAGAGAGACCTTGACTAAATTGAACTTGGGAGACTAGCGCCAAGTAACTCTCCTTCCCTTTGCCCTTTTTAGAGTCAGAAATACCTCCTATCAAATGGGCCTGACTCCCTTTGAAATTATATATGGGTATCCTCCCCCTATGATTCCTAGTTTGCAAATTGACCTGATTGCTGACTTAGATGATCAGGACTTGTTCAACGCCATCCAGTGGCTCAAATCAGTTCATAAAACCATATGGCCTAAGCTTAGGGCATTCATGAAGCCATCTCTGTTCCAACCCCTCACAGATTCAGGCCTGGAGACTAGGCTTTTGTCCGGAGGCATAACTCAAAATCGCTGGAGCTGAGATGGAAGGAGCCCTACATGGTTGTTCTGACAACACCAACCACCCTCAAGGTGGACAATATTGCCTCTTGAATCCACTATTCACATGCCCACCCAGCGATCCCTTCGCCCTACAACAGGACCATTGCAATGAGACCTGGGAGGCATACAAATACCCTAAGGGTCTGACTCAAGCGTAGTTACTGATCCTGTTGATGTTAATGCTGGTTCCCTCTGTTCCTGCTAAAGAAGTCAACCCCATGTACCCTTTAAACTGACTTGGGTCATCGAGGATGGAGAGTCATATGAAACTCTGTACCAGACTACCAGTGTGGCCCCATTGAACACCTGGTGGCCTGACCTATATTTCTGCTTTCATGATGTGAACCATGTCTATAGAGCAACAGGCCAGGTGGCAGCCAGGAGGTATGGTTTTTATGTATGCCCAGATCACATCAGGAATAGGAAGCAGTGCGGAGGCCTGGAATCCTCTTTCTGCAAAAGTCAGGACTGTGTCACCTCTAAAGATGGGGAATGGAGATGGGCTGTAAGTAGACCAGAATTAGCCACTTTTAAATATGTAAGATCAGTCTGGTATGTGCCTCCCCCTCCCCCTTCCTCAGCCTGACAAACCCAATAGGACAGGTGACTTAGACCAGATAAAAATTACTTTCACTGATCAGGGAAAACAGGACACATTGGCTTAAAATAGAGTCAATAAAGCCAGCGATAATAGGCCCCAATAAGACACTAGACCCTAATCATACTCCCACACCCACAGAGACTGGTGCCTCAACAACTGGCTGCAACCACACTTCCACCTAAAACGCAGGCCCCAGATGCTTTAGGTATTACCAAGCCTTGGGTGCTAGAACAGCATCACCTCCTGGAGCTCCTAAAACTTACATGGATCTAAACTCCTCATGGCCGACCCTAACTAAATCTTGTTGGCTCTTTTATGATGTGGCTCCCCCTTATTATGAGGGAACCGCTGTCCAGGGCCTTATTCAAGAAGCAACTAAGTCTGATGAAGGTCGCTGGCATTCACCACACTCTCTAACCCTGGAACAAGCAACAGGAAAGAGGCCTTGCATAGGTAAAGTTTGCACTGCCAAGGCTTTTCTTTGCAATTCAGTTTTCCTTTCACAACCACTGCAGATTACCTAATGCCCCACAATGATACCTGGTGGGCATGCTCCCCGGGGTTAACTCCTTGTGCACATACTACAGTTCTCAAGGATGCCAACGGATACTGTCTTCTCCTCGGACTGGTACCCTGGCTCCTTTATCATTACTACCAAGGTTTCCTAGATAGAATGGAGTAGGATGCAGGTCTAACTAGAATAAAAAGAGCCCATAAGCACCCTTACACTGAGTATCCTCCTAGGGATGAGCCTAGCAGGGTTGGGAACAGGAACTGCCTCTCTTCTGTCCCAAAGTGAACATAACTCTGCTTTGAGAGAAGCTATAGATGTTGGCACAGACTGCCTAGAGACCTCAGTCTCCCACTTGCAGGACTCCTTCTCCTCACAGGCTGAAATGGTTTTAAAAAACAGAAGGGGACTGGACCTAATCCTTTTACAACAGGGAGGATTATGTGCAGCTCTGGGAGAAGAATTCTGGTCCTATATAGACCATTCAAGCCTTGTAAGGGATACCATGGCCAAGGTGTGGGAGGGACTTACAAAGAAAGAGAGAGAATTAGAAGCCAACCAAGAATGGTTTGAATCCTGGTTTAATAGTTTTCCCCTGTTGCTTACTCTCATCTCCACTCTGACAGGACCCCTGGTAATTTTGCTGAAACTGCTGACTTTTGGACCACATAACTCAATAGGCTAGTCCAATTTATAAAGAAAAGATTGGGGACCATCCAACTTATGGTGCAGCACTCTCAGAACTATAGAACCTCTCAGGACAGAAGATACCTATAAACTAACTGTAAAAGACCCATGACTGGGTCGATCAACAAGAAAAGGGGGGAATGAAGGGACAAAGCCAAATCTATTTTTGTATTAGGTCCTAAGGTGGCTGTCACCAGAATGGAAAGTTCCCAAGACTGGAGCCCAGCTACTCGATGTTGACAGCAGCAGAGTGGAAAATCCCCTGGACTGGAGCCAACCAGAGAGTCGCCCATACCCCTTATGGCCATAACAATAGATTTGTGATTTTTTTTTTGCCATTATAAACCCTGCCTAAGAATGGAGGGAGAGGGATACCTCCTCTGGCTCCTGCTGTGTAGGTGTGGAAGAAGAGGTCTGAATTGTGATTTAGATAATTAAACCTTGCTTTTGTATTTCGATGAGTCTGCTTCTATACTGGTGTTCTTGGGGTTCCAGTGACTCCGGCACTACACTGGCTATGCTGACTAGTTTTACAGTCAAGTGAAAGGAAGAATCACAAGAGAGAAAATGCCTCCAGAAGATCTAGCTATGTGTGGACACGCCCCTAGGAAATCTTGTTAATTAGTGATGGATGGGGGAAAGCAATGCTCATTTTGTTTGTAAAGTCTTTTTTTTTCCTTGTTCTTCTTCTAGGGATATTGTGCTGGGTTCTGTTAGAAATCAGGCTAATGAACCATTAGGAGCAAGTCAGTAAGCAGCTCTCTTTCAAGGCCTCTGCATCAGCATCTTCTTCAGGTTTGAGCAAGCTTTGAGTTCCTGCCTTGTCTTCCCTCAGTGGGCAATATATATCCAAATAAATACTTTCTTCTCCATGTTGGTTTTGCTCATGGTATTTTAACCCAGTAATAGAAAACCTAAGGCATTATGTTGAAAGCAGTACAGTGGCAAAAGACCAGTTAAATATATCCTGAAACTATCCCAGGATTGTGTGTTGATACTCCCTACAACCTAACTTCAGCTCACTCTGCTAAACTTAAATAACACCTTACCCCAGACCAATTCTACCATTCTTTTGGAATGTAAAACAGAGCTCTTGCAACTTTCAGTCCCTTAGGCTTTTCACATGAGAGTTCTTAATTCCCTTAGAAGCCTTCCTGACTCTGGGCATTACCATCAGTCCTATATAAACAGTCATATTCAATTCAATAGTTTGAATTGTTCAAGCATGACCTTCTCAGGATCACACTCTTCATTTGCATCATTTGTATGTCCCTTGGCTTAGCAATCTGAACACAGTCGGAATCTTAGTAAACATCTATTAAATCTACCATGATGTGATTAAACAGAAAGACTGTAATATATCCAAATAGTACCTTAAGAATAATGAAGCTTTATGTAACAATTATGCTGTTATGTGTAGATTCTATTATATAGTAAAATTGCTGTGAAAGGTGAACTCACACAATATCTGCTTTAATGTTAATAATTAACCATTGAGTCTCTGAACCACCTCATACTTAATTTATACACCTAAGACATAAAATACCATGAAAAAATTGAATGTGTCCATGATATTTTTCTAGTTTTAATTGAATTACTTTTCTCTTATGTAATTGGAAAGTGAGCTAAAACTTGTACATTTATGAATATCAAGAAGCCACTCACTAGAGCTTTACTAAGTAAAAATTTGGGACAAAGAAACAAATGTATTTGTTTGTTTCTGACAAAAATATAGCATAAAGAATAACTAGTTTTAAATCCTTAATTCGTATAATTTTCTTCTTTACTTTGTGAGGAATATATTTGATAAAGCTGGTTTATATGGTTAACTGTAGTTTGTAGGAAGACAGTTTCTTATAATAGAAAACTTTGCTGATTCTTTTTTATTATAGATTTTAAAATGGAACAAACAAATATTGTGTGGAAAATATCTTGATGACTGATTGTTAAACGTTGTTGAGAATAAAAGACTCATTACCAACTTACTTCAGTAGACTCAGCAATGTTTGAAATGTGGACACTTCTGTGACTACAATAGATAGTTGATTTAATAAGTAGTTTTGATACTTATGTAGGTTGCATCTTTTAGCTCCTAAAATACAGAGGAGCAACAAAAAGGTTCAGTGGAATCTAATTCTAAAAAGTATCCTTCCCAGTTATAAATTTGCAAAAAGAATTAATGCCTAGGAACCACTCAGGTTGGATTTTACATTTTCATTGGACATGATCAAAATTAACATTAAAAACCCATATATATATATATATATATATATATATATATATATATATATATACACACACACACACATATTGTTATAGACTGGTGGTAGTGGCAAAAAAAAGGCCCATCTAACAAACATATGCATGGATGCATGGTGTTTATGAACATCTGGTGGCAGGCTACTTGGTGGCAACATGGAGCCAGAAAATTGTCAGAGTTAGGATGGTAAGCATGGCTTCCAGATCTGGTGGTAAACGTGCCTTCACTATGACACTGGACTCACAGAGAACTGAGCAGGAGGAGCCAGCAGCAAACATGCCATGATTTAAGTTATATAGAAGCTTTATTTTCTCACCTCAATATAAAACCAGCCACACTGAACCTTACATACGAAAAAGTGGGAAGTACACTTAAATGCATTGGTACTGGAGACCACTTCCTATATATAACCCCAGCAGCATAGACAGTGAGAGAAACAATTAATAAATGGGACCTCCTGAAACTGAAAAGCTTCTGTAAAGCAAAGGGCATGGTCAACAAGACAAAATGACAGCCTACAGAATGGGAAAAGATCTTCACTAACTCCACATCAGACAAAGGTCTGATCTCCAAAATATACAAAGAATTCAAAAATTGGTCACCAAAAGAACACATAATCCAATAAGAAAACGGAGTATAGACTTAACAGAGAGCTCTCAACAGAGGAATTTAAAATGGCTGAAAGACACTTAAGGAAATGTTCAATTAAGGAATTGAATATGCCTGTTTATATAGGACTGATGGTAATGCCCAGAGTCAGGAAGGCTTCTAAGGGAATTAAGAACTCTCATGTGATGATGCATTATTCATCAGAGAAATGCAAATCCAAACAACTCTGAGATTCCATCTGACACCTGTAAGAATGGCCAAGATAAAAAACACTGATGACAACTTATGCTGGAGATGTTGTGGGGTAAAGGGAACACTTTTGCATTGCTTGTGGGAAAGCAAGCTGATATAACCCCTTTGGATGTCAGTGTGGCAATTTCTCAGAAAATTTGGAAACAACCTTCCTCAAGACCCAGAAATACCACTTTGGGGTATATATCCAAAGGATGCTCAATGGTGCCACAAGTACATGTGCTCAACTATGTTCATAGCAGCTTTGTTTGTCATAGCCAGAACCTGGAAACAATCTAAATGCCCCTCAGTCAAAGAATAGATAAGGAAAATGTGGTGCATTTAGACAATGGAGTACTACACAGCAGAAAAAAATAACACCTTGAATTTTGCAGGAAAATGGATGGAGCTAGAAAACATTATTTTGAGTGAGGCAACTCAGACACAGAAAGAGAATTATGACATGTACTCACTCATAGGTGGGTTTTACTCATAAAGCAACTGAAACAAGCCTTCAAACCACAATCCCAGAGAATTTAGAAAACAATGAGGACACTAACAGAGACTTACCTAGATCTAATCTACATTGGAATTAGAAAGTAGAAAATAACAAGATTTCCTGAGTATATTAGGAGCATGGGGACCTTGGGAGAGGGTTGAAGGGGGGAGGGGAGAGGCAGAAAGGGGAGCAGAGAAAAATGTAAAGCTCAATAAATATAAAAAATGGTTTATTTTCTCATGCAGACAGTAAAGGTACAGATACACAGAAATGGCAGAATTGGAATAAAAGAGCCTCCAAATGGGTGATATTATATTTTAAAAATATGTATAGGCTTGGGAGAGAAAAGGAAAAGAACATATACAGTTTTAGATTAAGAATATAGTTTTAAAATAATAAAGTTCTCAAAAAAGGAAGAGTATTTAAAAATATAAGGCATGTAAAGATGGAAAATACAGAGAGCCTAGATACTATCTGTCCTTTTGTTATCTTTAAATTTTAGGCTCCTAAAAAACACTTGATTGTGAGGATTTCTAGACTAAACCAAGCTACGTATTTTGAAAATATTTTGACTTCAAAATTTAAATTCCTTTGTGGAAGAGGTTATGGGTTTTTTTTTCCACCACAGGAAATGAGAGACTATGGATTCATTCTGAGTTAAAAAAAAAAAATCAAGTTTGATCAAAAAATAACCCAGAAAAAATCCAGATTACATAAAAAATAAAAATTCTACATGCAGAACAGCTTCAAAGCTTCTGATTGAGATGATTTAGCTTTACAATATTCTCTAGTTATGACTTAGGCATAATCGTAAATTATTTCAGGGTTCACCAAAAATTACCAATATCCCCAATCAACAAAAGTAGTCTAAGCAAACTATGACCATGTTTCCAAAATATTGTTTATGGATATTTATTATCATATAAGAGCAGTTGCCTAAAAGTTGTTGTTACAAGTTGCTTACGTAAGGTAATTAGGTATAAAATTTGAAACTTACCAAGATAAGATAGAAAGGTAAGATAGATAATAGAGTATTTTCTCTAATTTTGACAAATACAAATGAATTGAATAATGTTAGTGTAATTCTTGCTTGGTAACAGTTTTACTATGTTAAGGCTAAAACCTACCTTCTTAGTTAGACAAAAAGGGAGAGATGCTGTGGAATAATCTTTCTGTATAGTATGTGAATAAGTGTGACTATGAATGGTGTACTAAACCAGCTGACTGGAAAATAAATGAAAAGGATAAAGTTAGGTTGAAAAGTAAAACTGAGAATGATGGGATAAGTTAACGTGGAGTCAGAGAAATCACCTGCCAGATGTAGAGAGAGCAAAAGATGAAATGTCCCATGCTAATAAAGGTACCACCATGGGGCAGAGTGCAAATAAGGAATATGGCTTAACTTAAAATATAGGAGATAGTTACTAATAAGCCTAAGGTATTGGCCAAGCATTTACAATTAATATTTCTTTGTGTGGTAATTTGGAAGCAGCTTCCTGGATGGAAAAGCTCTGCTTTCTAATATGTAGTATCTATTTATAAACATTGTCAATGCAGTTATATTTCTGCATATGTAGTGTATTGAAATTTGGTATTGATCAATATTCACTATTTACAAATATTTATTTTCATTGTCTCACTGGGAATTTTTGTATCAATATTCATTCAATATGTGTTCATTAAATAAATTATTCAGTTGTAATAAAGTGTGTTTTATTAATTTTGTTAGAAATAAGTGGGTTATTTCATAGGATAAGATCCTTAGTTGCAGAGAGTTGAGTATGATAATATACCCTATGGCATTATAACAATATAATTTTTAAAATATTATTTTAAAAGTCTTTATTCAGATTACAACTAGAGCATTTTTTTACTAGAGCAATATTTTAAATAAATGTTCCTGTATAAGAATTTTGAAGATTATTTTATATAATAAGATATTGTTGGTTTGCAAAGAAAATTGATGCAGCAAAATGACAACTGGACAAGTAAAATAATTTTTAATAGTAATTTAAAATAATTAAAGAAATTAATAGAGCTTTATAATTCTACAATGGAAAAAAATAACATGACTCATGTGAATGGAGTTTTCTGAACAACAATTCTAATAACACATTGTAAATCTCCATCAAAACAAATTCTGGAGTCAGTCTCTGAATTATTCATAATAGGGATTTGTTTGTTATCAAAGCAGCAGTGTCATTTTGTGTTGATTAAAAAATAAGACCAGGTGTTGTAGACACACACCTATAATCCCAGCACTCCGGAGGTAGAGACAGGCAGATCTCTGTGAGTCTGAGGCCAGCCTGGTCAATAATAAATAACAACAATAATAGTGATGATGATGATGATGATGATGATGATGATGATGATGATGACGACAAAAGAAAACACCTTGCAGCTTGTATCAAAAGCTAGGATAACCTTTAACTCTAGTCTGTGTTAACTCAGTAGAAACATCAGTTAAAGAGTCCTTTTCCAGTGAGTACCTCAGTTATCATGATGAAACAATTAGAGCCTTAAGTTGGCATTGCCATGCTCCAAATAGATGCTGACCTGTTCCCTATTCTCTACTGCACCTAATATATGATGGATACTGCTTTCCTGGCTGGCCAAGGATCTGAAACTCCATCACCACTGAGTAGCACTGGCAAGGGGTGCCTCTCCTAGGATTATCATTTCAGTTTCAACAAGGACTTTGCTGTTGTGCTTGAGCCATCTAGCCTAGAGTTTCTCTCTTGCCAACCTGAAAATAATACTTGTGTTTTCTATCTACTACATGTAGACTTCCTAGCTTCCTTCTTCCCAACACAACTTTCACCAGCTGTTGAATTTTACCCTGCTCCGAAAGCCAGTCTTTATCACCTGACTGAACAAAACAAAAGCTTTTTATAGCTGGCTCAAGGGTGCTACAAACTTGCTGCAATGTAAATTCAATTTATGGAGGAAGTATCAGATTACCTTGCCCTGTTTCATTCTTTAATTAAATCACACACACACACACACATACACACACACACACACACACACATACACACACACACACATACACACGACTTGATGAGACATGAGAAAGTTTAATTAGCAGTTTTGTCTTTGTAAAAAATCATAGAATTTTGGAAAATCAAAGTTTTAAAAGTACTTCCTTTTTATTTAATTTTATTATATCATCCTGAGCATATAAAGAATGAATAAAAAGTTTGGCTATTTAAATTATGGGTATCATTTCTACAGCATCCATTTTTATGCATCCACTTAAAAGTATTGGTCAAATTCTTTCTTTGGAACAAACATTTGGAGTTTCTTTATCCTAGGAACATAGAATGATTCCTTTCCGCTTGTTACCTTAGCCGAATAATTGGAACAAATACATTTTAAGACTCACTCCAAGCAGTTCATTTGCAAGTATAAATAAGTTGCTTCATGGATTTGGAAGTGTATCTTTTGTATGGCCAACTGTTCTTTTCTTAAAGTTAGTAAAGTTTCACAACTTTGAGGTTTGTGAAAAGGGAAAACTGTAATTTTAGCAGACAGTGTTGTTCTTAGGCGTGGACAAACTTGGGTTCTTGCCCAGCCTCCCCAACTGTAGGATTGTACTGCTCTCAAGCCTGCCAAGGCCTCTGTTTTCTGCTAATAAACCACAAGTTTTCTTGTGCATATCCTATTGTAAAGGATGATAAAAACAGATTCGTAAAGAAAACCCAATGGAAATGTACACTACTTACAGCAGAAACACTGAAAAATTTTATTTTAGTATTCAAGGCATTTCTCGCTTTCTCTCTCTTTTTTCTTTTTATCTTTTTGGCAGAAAGCAGGAGCACAGGCTGGTGTGGCTGGCACCTCAGCTCAAAAAAAAAGTGAGAGAGAGAAAAGAAAGAGAAAAATCAGAAGAAAGGAAAATCGAGGCCCAGATGGCGCCAACATTGTCAGAACCTCCATGATGAGAAGTTCTGAGACAGAATAGTCAGGGATTCATCAGCCATCCCTTTCAAGAAAGAGATTGTTTTTAAAGTTCTCTTCCTCCATTTACGTTAAGAAAAAGACAGGTTGGGAAAGTATTTTTAAAAAGAATGTTAAAAATGATGAAGTCATCCAAAAAGAAAATGCTTCAGGGGAATAAAAGAGAACAACAGACATTCTGTGGAGGAAGTAATAGAAGGAGAAAATAGTACTGGCCTGGGGCCATCTTCCCATGCTTTAGGTAGATTTTTACCAAAATAAATATGAAAATGATAACCATTTTAGTCAATGTGATAGGCTTATCCCTCCAAAATGTGTAAAGTGAGAAGAGGTTTGTCACTGTCATTTGTTAGGCCTAACCACAGAACTGCACAGTCATCGATTCTCTGTGATTCTCAGGCTCATAAAAGTCCTATATTTTCTTAAAGGCTGTTTCTTCTTCCTTTCACACTGTAGATTGAGCCCGGGACTTTCTTATGCTAGAGAAGCACCCCAATGTTGACCTATACCTCTCGTGCTTTTGATTTTGAGACAAATTGTCTCAGTTGATGAAGCTGACTTTTAAGGAATGCTCTAGCTCAAATAGGCATACAACGTGTGGTGCTCCTGCCTCAGCTTCCTTAGGAGGTGAGATTAGAGAACCCTGCCACCACTCCACCTAACACCTTTGAGAGGTGAGAAGGGAAAGTTCTAAATCACAACTGTAAAGAAAACACGTATTCAAATTTCAAGAAATAGCAAACACTCAATGAAGCAGAGTGTATCTCGATGCACATTTTTAGTAAATTGTCATTGCAATGACAAAATTGGGAATTATTTCGTAACAATTTGTAATTTAAGTCATTTATACAATAAATAATTTCAGATAATTGACATTTAAGTATTCATTTTCAAATCTAGAAGATACTTGAAGTCCATCATCTCTGGTCTAGAAAGATATCTCACCTACAAGAGGTCCTTGCTTTGGAGGCTGATAAATAGTGTTTGAACTCTGGGCCCCACGTGGTAGGAGAGAGTTAGTCCCCTTAAACTGTTCTGTAACTGAAACACTTATGCTATGACATGTTTGACCCTTCAACTAACAGACAATAATCAAACAAACAAAAAAAAATAAAAAAAATAACATAGGAATTCATTGTTTGGTGTGTTTTTGACTTTTTAAAATAAGTGCACAAAAGAAAGAACTCTTTTGTAAGAAAAGTTTTTAAAAAGTGATTGAAAAACTCCAGTAGGCTTCTGAGACATACAATATTTAATGGAAATGATAGTTTAGTTTACTTGAACACAGTCAGTTTCCTTAAATATGCTCAATTGAGATACCTTTCTATTCTCTACCAGTATCCTTCACCTTTGTCCAGCCCTAAAATGGTTTCCTTTCCATCATACTATCTTCAGCTCCATCCCAGCCTTTAGAATGTATATATGGCCTTTTACAAAAATATCTCTCAAATCTTTATCTAAAATTTCCTGCTTATTCCTCATTTTTTTATAGTTTGTAAACTCAAATATAGTTATTTGACAGCCTCTGTGACTCAGTCATCTTCCTGATTAGATATGGGTTATTTTTCTTCTCTCATGGGTACATGGGAAAAACCTTCCTAAGGGAATCTCAAACATGGGAACATAGGAGGAGACATGGGGAAATAAATATCTACACACAGCTGTTCCCCAATATCTGAAAAGGAGTCAATTCCTAAGGCCCTTGCAGAAAACATAACCCTTAGATATTCAAGTTTCTTATGTAAAATGGGTTTGCATTTATTTGCAAGTTGTATATACTTCCCACATAATCAAAATCTTCTCTTAAGTATCATCTATAACAAATATTAAGAACTCATCTAGGTGTTTTACTTCACTTTTAGAGAATCATGATGCAGACAGATACTAACTCTTCACAAGTACTTAAATATATTTTTAATATTTTGAACCTATGACTTCTTGAGTCTATGGATTTGAAGCACACAGGGACCTATCTTCTAGGGCTGTGATCTAAGTGTGTATGAGCACTATGTATATTCTCTATCTGATATGATAACTAAAGGAATGTGAGAAGGTAAAAGGCTAACGCTATGCTACAGTTGCTGTTTTGATTCCATTTTGAATGATCACTGTTTTGTACAATCATAGAAAACATGTTAAAGCAGATTTCTGTTCATCTGTAGAACACAGGAATCTAGATCCTTAGGCACATTTTCCAGTTTTTATTAACTTGTTTAGAAAATGTTCATGTGCATTTCATTGAAACTTACCTGAAGATAAATGTAATCTATGACCATCACTTTTTTTTGTAGAAGATGATAATATGGAAAGAATTTCTGCAAAATGCAAAATGATCTGAATATTGGATGGTGGGAAGAAAGACTGAATGATTTGTATGGAAAAAGTGTCTCTAAGTTCAACTTTATGCGAAAAATATACTCAACCTCAAATTTAAAGGCAATATTTAATGAATTTAACAGATGTGATAATTACTGTTCATTATCAGTTTGATTGGACATAAGCACATCTCTAATTTTATTAAATATATTTGAAGGGAATTTCCAGAAATAATCAGTTCATCAGAGCTCTGGTCAAATTAACTGTATAGTCCATCTACGGGTCAAAATTTGAATAGCCTATAATTAGATTGTAGTAACTGTATAGTGTACACCTTGCTGGAGAAAATAGGTCACTGGACCCTGTCTCTGAAAGGCATGAGCTGCAACTGATCCCTTTCTGTCTTTGTCTGCTTTGAGGTCACCATGATATGAGTTACATTGTCCCACCATGTCATTCTACACCTGCAAATAAACCTTCCCTCTCTTTTATGGCAGATATATTAAAATGTCAGCACCACAGTTCTCTAAAGAATTTGAAAGTGATTGGTTAGAACCAAGGCCTAGATTAGTTAGTAAGTCCTCACACCATACAAGCTTGACAATCTCTCTCTCTTTGGATCCACAGAACACATGGGGAACATAATGTGGTGGTGCATACCTGGAAATACAGGGGTGTGAGTGGGGACAGGCAGATCCATAGATATCATCAAATGCTCGGCTTACAGAATCTATGAGATCCATATTCAATGAGAGAGCCTTTCACAAATTTCAACATAGAAAGCACTTGTGGAAAGGATAAATAACAACCTTAGGGTTCCATATGTGTGCACACAAAAGTAAGTGCCAATTCCATAGACATACACTGCATCACATGTATCACACCATCCATGAAGACAAACACAAGTAAATGATTATTCAAGAATTAAAATATTGTAATAATAATGATTGACTAGATTGTTTTTTATTGAAGTACAAATGATTTTTATGCAAATACTAGTCTCACTTTGCTGAGACTAATCAATTAAGCAAAGGAAGATAAATTTTACTGGTGTTTTTATAACATCAGTAATACCAATTTAAAAGTCTAAATTTGACTATGTCCTGTACTTTGGCTCATGGGACAGTGTAGTCCCAGTGTCTTTAGCCTAATATATCCTTTCTCTTGATTTTTCTTTATTATAATTAAAGTCTGCATTTGTTAATTGAGTGTTTGTAGTACTATTAAAGAAAGAGGCAACAAAAAGATTAATGTAAAACAAAAAGGGGGGAAGAGAAAGAAAGTCCCAAAACAGTGTGAGCACATTTTCCACTACTAGGCAAGAAAATGAAATATTTAATGTCAGTGTCTATTAACCTAGCAGTTAAAATAGGACCAAAATATACATAAAAATGAAATAAAACAATTAGGCAACAATTTAAATGGTTCATTATTATTAATTCATTTAGTATTCATTGTAACTGTGCTGGTCATAATGAATTCATTTGATATTAATGGGAATGTTCAGCTGCAATTTTATTATAATGCAGTTTTAATTCACGTGCCACTAAAGTAAAGCAATGCTAAAATTTATATTTATTTTTGAAAACGGTACATGGTCCCTAATTTTTAGAAACATTGTAGTGCAGATGGTATTTTCTTTATTTTTTTTAATTTTATTTATTTTTTTTTATTAAAAATTTCCACCTCCTCTGCTCCTCCCACTTCCCTCCCCTCCCCTTACTCTTCCTCCCCCTCCCTCTTTAGTCCAAAGAGCAGTCAGGGTTCCCTGCCCTATGGGAAGTCCAATGTCCTACCCCTCCACTCAGGTCCAGGAAGGTGAGCATCCAAACAGCCTAGGCTCCCACAAAGCCAGTCCATGCAGTAGAATCAAAACTCAGTGACATTGTCCTTGGCTTCTCAGTCAGCCTTCATTGACCAGCACGTTCAGAGAGTCTGGTTTGATCCCATATTTTTCAGTCCTAGTCCAGCTGGCCTTGGTGAGCTCCCATTAGATCAGTTCCACTGTTACAGTGGGTGGGTGCACCCCTGGTGGTCCTGACTTCCTTGCTCATGTTCTTCTTCCTTCTGCTCCTCATTTGGACCTTAGGAGTTCAGTCCAGTGCTTCAATGTGGGTCTCTGTCTCTATCTCTATTCATCGCCAGATGAAGGTTCTATGGTGATATGCAAGATATTCATCAGTGTGGCTATAGGATAAGGCCAGTTCAGGTACCCTCTCCTCTGCGGCTCAATGAACAAGCTGGAGACATCTCCTTGGACACCAGAGAACCCCGCTAGAGTCAAGTCTCTAACCAACCCTAAAATGGCTCTTTTAATTAAGATATCTACTTCCCTGCTCCCACATCCAACTCTCCTCCTTCCCAACTATCCCATTCCCCCAAGCGCTCCCCATCCTCCCTTTCTCCCTTCTCTCTCTCCATCTCCCCTTTCCCCCACCAACTCCTACCCCCATGCTCCCAACCCTTGCCCGGTAAATCTTGTCCACATCCAATATCTAGGAAGATAACTATGTTTTTCTTTGGGTTCACCTTCTTATTTATCTTCTCTAGGATCATAAATTATAAGCTCAATGTCCTTTATTTATGGCTAGAATTCACTTATGAGAGAGGATATACCATATTCATATTTTGGGGTCTGGGTTATCTCACTCAGGATAGTGTTTTCTATTTCCATCCATTTGCATGCATAATTCAAGATGTCATTGTTTTTTACTGCTGAGTAAAACTCTAAAGTGTATATGTGCCTTCTTTATCCATTCTTCTACTGAGGGGCAACTAGGTTGTTTCCAGGTTCTGACTATTACAAATAGTGCTGCTATGAACATAGTTGAACAAAGGCTTTTGTAGTATGATTCGGCATCTCTTGGGTATATTCACAAGAGTTGTATTGCTGGATCCTGAGGAAAGTTGACTCCCAGTTTCCTGAAAAACCACCACACTGATTTCCAAAGTGGTTGCACATTTTGCATTCCCATCAACAATGGATGAGGGTACCCCTTACTCCACATCCTCTCCAGCATAGGCTATCATAGGTGTTTTTGAATTTAGCTATTCTGACAGGTATAAGATGGTATCTCAGAGTTGTTTTGATTTGCATTTCCCTGATCACTAAGGAGGTTGAACATCATCTTAAGTGTCTTTTGGACATTTGAACCTCTTCTGTTGAGAATTCCCTGTTAAGTTCAACATCCCAAATTTTAATTGAATTAATTAGACTATTAATGTCTAGTTTCTTGAGTTCTTTATATATTTTGGAGATCATTCCTTTGTCTGATGCGGGGTTGGTGAAGATCTTCTCCCAATCAGTAGGTTGCCTTTTTTTCTTAATGACAGTGTCCTTTGCTTTACAGAAGCTTCTCAGTTTCAAGAGGTCCCATTTACTCATTGTTGCTCTTATTTTCTGTGCTACTGGGGTTCTACGTAGGAAGTGGTCTCCTGTGCCCATGTGTTGTAGACTACTTCCCACTTTCTCTTTCATCAGGTTGAGTGTGTTGAGATTAATATTGAGGTCTTTAATCCATTTGGACTTGAGTTTGGTGCATGATGATAGATATTGATCTACTTTCATTCTTCTACCGGTTGTCACCCAGTTATGCCAGTGCCATTTGTTAAAGATGCTATCATTCTTCCATTGTATAATTTCAGCTTCATTGTCTAAAATCAGGTGTTCATAGGTTTGTGGATTAATATCTGGGTATTTGATTCGATTCCATAGGTAACCATCTCTGTTTTTGTGCCAATACCAAGCTGTTTTCATTACTGTAGCTCTGTAATAGAGTTTGAAGTCAGGGATGGTAATGCCTCTGGAAGTACATTTATTGAATAGGATTGTTTTGGCTATCCTGGGTTTTTTGTTTTTCCACATAAAGTTGATTATTGTTCTCTGAAGGTCTGTGAAGAATTATGTTGGGATTTTGATGTGGATTGCATTGAATCTACAGATTGCTTTTGGGAGAATTGACATTTTTATTATGTTGATCCTCCCAATCCAAGAGCAAGGGAGATCCTTCCATTTTCTGGTATCCTCTTCAATTTCTTTCTTCAAAGACTTAAAGTTCTTATCAAATAGATCTTTCACTTCCTT
This sequence comes from Microtus pennsylvanicus, assembly GCF_037038515.1. Taxonomy (NCBI): domain Eukaryota; kingdom Metazoa; phylum Chordata; class Mammalia; order Rodentia; family Cricetidae; genus Microtus; species Microtus pennsylvanicus. The sequence goes on along the minus strand of NC_134584.1, from coordinate 69,004,596 downwards.
GATTAGAATTACTACAAGATACTTTATGCTACTTGTGGCTATCGTGAAAGGTGATGTTTCCCTGATTTCCCTCTCTGCTTCTTTGTCCTTTGTGTACAGGAGAGCAACTGATTTTTTGGAGCTGATCTTGTATCCTGACACATTACTAAATGTGTTTATCAGCTGTAGGAGTTCTTTGGTAGAGTTTTTTGGGGTCGCTTATGTACACCATTATATCATCTGCAAATAACGAAAGTTTAACTTCTTCCATTCCAATTCGAATTCCCTTGATCTTCTTATGCTTTCTTATTGCTATTGCTAGAACTTCAAACACTATATTGCAGAGGTATGGAGAGAGTGGACAGCCTTGTCTTGTTCCTGATTATAGTGGAATAGCTTTGAGTTTCTCTCCATTTAATTTAATGTTAGCTGTAGGCTAGCTGTATATTTCTTTTATTATATTTAGGACTGAACCTTGTATCCCTAATATCTCTAAGACCTTTATCATAAAGGGGTGATGAATTTTGTCAAATGCTTTTTCAGCATCTAATGAAATGATCATATTTTTTCTTTCAGATTATTTATATGATGGATTACATTGATAGATTTGCATGTGTTGAAACAGCCCTGCATCTCTGGGATGAAGCCTACTTGATCATAATGTATAATTTTTTGGATGTGTTCTTGGATTCAGTTTGCCAGTGTGTTACTGAAAATTTTTGTGTCGATGTTCATGAGTGAGATTGGTCTGTAATTCTCTTTCTTGGTTAAATCTTTGAGTGGTTTTGGTATAAGGGTGAATGTAGCTTCATAAACGGTGTTTGGCAATGACTCTTCTCTTTCTATTTTGTGAAACACATTAAGGAGTATAGGTAATAGCTCCTTTTGGAAGTTCTGGTAGAATTCTGCATTGAAACCATCTGTTCCTGGGCTTTTTTTTGGTAGGGAGGTTTCTGACGACAGCTTCTAATTCCTTGCGACTTACAGGTCTATTTAAACTGTTCACCTGGTCTTGATTTATTTTTGGTATATGGTACTTATCTAAAAAAGTGTCCATTTCTTTCACATTTTCCAATTTTGTATCATACAGGCCTTTGTAGTAAGATCCAATGTTTCTCTGAATTTCTTCTGTGTCTGTGGTTATGTCCCCCTTTTCATTTTTGATCTTGTTATTTTGCATGTTCTCTCTCTGCTGTTTCATTAGTTTGGATGGGTTTTTGTCCACCTTGTTGATTTTCTCCAGGAACCAGCTTGTTTCATTGATTCTTTGGGTTGTATTCTGTGTTTCTATTTTGTTAATTTGAGCCCTCAGTTTGATTATTTCCAGTCTTCTACTCTTCCTGGGTGACTCTGCTTCTTTTTTTCTAGAGCTTTTAGGTGTGCTGTTGAGTCTCTAATGTGTGCTTTCTCCGTTTTCTTTATGTAGGCACTTAGTGCTATGAACTTTCCTCTTAGCACTGCTTTCGTATTGTCCCATAGGTTTGGGCATGATGTGTCTTTATTTTAAATGAATTCAAGGAAGACCTTAATTTCTTTCTTTATTTCTTCCTTGACCCAGGGATGGTTCAGTAGTTGACTGTTTAGTTTCCATGACTTTGTAGGCTTTCTGGGGTTAGAATTGTTGTTGAATTCAAGCTTTATTCCCTGGTGATCAGAGAGTACACAGGTGATTACTACAACTTTTTTGTATCTATGGATGTTTGCTTTGTTACCAATTATGAGATCAAGTTTTGAGAAGGTTCCATGCCATGCTGAGGAGAAAGTATATTCTTTTTTGATAGGCTCAATGTCCTTTATTTATTGCTCAAAACCAATTACGAGTTCATCTTTTTGGGTCTGTGTTACTACACTCAGGATAGTGTTTTCTATTTCCATTCATTTGCATGCAAAATTCAAGATGTCATTGTTTTTTACAGCTGAGTAGTACTCTAATATGTATATATTCCACACTTTCTTCATCCATTCCTCCATTGAAGGGCATCTAGTTTGTTTCCAGGTCTGGCTATTACAAATAATGCTGCTATGAACATAGTTGAACAAATACTTTTGTAGTATGATAGGGCATCTCTTGGGTATATTCACAAGAGTTTTATTGCTGGATCCTGGGGTAGGTTGATCCCGAATTTGCAGACAAACCGCCACACTGATTTCCAAAGTAGTTGCACAAGTTTGCATTCCCACCAACAATGGATGAGGGTACCCCTTACTCCACATCCTCTCCAGGAAAGGCTATCATTGGTGTTTTTTATTTTAGCTATTCTGACAGGTGTCAGATGGTATCTCAGAGTTGTTTTGATTGCATTTTCCTGATCGCTAAGGAGGTTGAGCATGACCTTTAGTGTCTTTTGGCCATTTGAACTTCTTCTGTTGAGAATTCTCTGTTCAGTTCAGTGCCTCATTTTTAATTGGGTTAATTAGCATTTTAAAGTCTAGTTTGTTGAGTTCTTTATATATTTTGGAGATCAGACCTTTGTCAGTTGCGGGGTTGGTGAAGATCTTCTCCCAGTCAGTGGGTTGCCTTTTTGTCTTAGGGACAGGATCCTTTGCTTTACAGAAGCTTCTCAGTCTCAGGAGGTCCCATTTATTCAATGTAGCCATTAATGTCTGTGCTGCTGGAGATATACGTAAGAAGTGGTCTCCTGTGCCCATATGTTGTAGAGTACTTCCCACTTTTTCTTCTATCAGGTTCAGTGTGTTCAGACTGATATTGAGGTCGTTAATCCATTTGGACTTGTCTTTTGTCCATGGTGATAGATATGGATCTATTTTCATTCTTCTACAGGTTGACATCCAGTTATGCCAGTGCCATTTGTAGAAGATTCTCTCTTTCTTCCATTGTATACTTTTAGCTTCTTAATCGAAAATCAGGTGTTCATAGGTTTGTGAGTTAAAATTCTGGTCTTCTATTTGATTCCATTGTTCGACTTCTCTGTTTTTATGCCAATACCAAGCTGTTTTGTATACTGTAGCTCTATAATAGAGTTTGAAGTCAGGAATGGTAATGCCTCCAGATGTTCCTTTATTGAATAAGATTGTTTTGGCTATCCTGAGTTTTTTGTTTTTTCATATGAAGTTGATTATTGTCCTCTCAATGTCTGTGAAGAATTTTGATGGGATTTTGATGGGGATTGCATTGAATCTATAGATTGCTTTTGGGAGAATTGACATTTCTATTATGTTGATCCTCCCAATCCAAGAGCAAGGGAGATCTTTCCTTTTTCTGGTATCCTTTTCAATTTCTTTCTTCAAAGACTTAAAGTTCTTATCAAATAGATCTTTCACTTCTTTGGTCAGAGTTACCCTAAGATATTTTATGCTGTTTGTGGCAATCGTGAAAGGTGATGCTTCTCTGATTTTCCTTTCTGCTTCCTTATCCTTAGTATTTAGGAGAGCAACTGATTTTTTGTAGTTGATCTTGTATCCTGCCACATTACTAAAGGTGTTTTTCAGCTGTAGGAATTCTTTGGTAGAATTTTTAGGGTCGCTTATGTATACTATCATATCATCTGCAAATAACGAAAGTTTAACTTCTTCCTTTCCAAATCAAATCCCCTTGATCCCCTTATGTTGTCTTATAGTTATTGCTAGAAATTCAAGCACTTTATTGAAGAGGTATGGAGAGAGTGGATAGCCTTGTCTTGTTCCTGATTTTAGTGGGATGGCTTTGAGTTTCTCTCCGTTTAATTTGATGTTAGCTGTCGGCTTGCTGAAAAAAGCTTTTATCATATTTAGGTATGACCTTGGATCCCTAATCTCTCCAAGACCTTTATCATAAAGGGGTGTTGAATTTTGTCAAATGCTTTTTCAGCAGCTAATGAAATGATCATATGTTTCTTTTTCTTTCAGATTATTTATATGATGGATTACATTGATAGATTTGTGTGTGTTGAATCAGCCCTGCATCTCTGGGATGAAGCCTACTTGATCATAATGGATAATTTTTATAATATTTTCTTGGATTTGGTTTTCCTGTATTTTATTGAGAATTTTTGTGTTGATGTTCATGAGTGAGATTGGCCTGTAATTCTCTTTCTTGGTTGGGCCATTGTGTGGTTTTGATATCAGGGTAACTGTAGCTTCATAAAAGGAATTTGGCAATGACTCTTCTGTCTGTTTATTATGAAATACATTTAGGCGTATAGGTCTTAGCTCTTCTTGGAAGTTCTGGTAGAATTCTGCATTGAAACCATCTGGTCCTGGGCTTTTTTTGGTAGGGATGTTTTTGATAACAGTTTATAATTCTTTGTGACTAACAGGTCTATTTAGATTGTTCATCTGGTCCTGGTTTAACTTTGATATATGGTACTTAGCTAAAAAGAGTCCATTTATTTTGCATTTTCCAGTTTTGAGGCATACAGGCTTTTGTAGTAAGATCTAATGATTCTCTGAATTTCCTCTGTGTCTGTGATTATGTCCCACTTTTCATTTCTGATCTTTTTGAGTGTTCTCTCTCTGTCGTTTGATTAGCTTGGATAGGGGTTTGTCGATCTTGTTGATTTTCCCCAAGAACCAACTTTTTGCTTCATTGATTCTTTGGATTGTTTTCTGTGTTTCTATTTTGTAGATTTTAGCCCTCAGTTTGATTATTTCCTGTATTCTACTCCTCCTGAGTGAGTCTGCTTCTTTTCTTCTAGAGCTTTCAGGTGTGCTGTTAAGTCTCCAATGTGTGCTTTCTCCATTTTCTTTATGTGAGTACTTAATGCTATGAACTTTCCTCTTAGCACTGCTTTCATCGTGTCCCATAGGTTTGAGTATGTTGTCTTTTTTATTTTCATTGAATTCAAGGAAGACTTTAATTTCTTTCTTTATTTCCCCCTTAATCCAGGTGTGGTTCAGTAGTTGACTGTTCAGTTTCCATGAGTTTGTAGGCTTTCTGGGGGTAGCATTGTTGTTGAATTCTATCTTTAATCCGTGGTAATCCAATAAGACACAGGTGGTCACTAAAATTATTTTGTATCTGTGGAGGTTTGCTTTGTTACCAAGTATTTTGTCAGTTTTCGAGAATGTTCCATGAGTTGCAGAGAAGAAGGTATATACTTTTTTGATGTGGAGTGTCATATATCAATCTGTTGATTTCATTGGTTAAGCAATAAAGAAACTGCTTGCCCCTGATAGGTGAAAACATAGGTGGGAGGAGTAAACAGAACAGAATGCTGGGAGGAAGAGGAAGTGAGCTCAGAGAGATGCCATGCTCCCCTCTTCCAGGTAGACTCCACAGCTCTGCTCTCTGGAGCAGATGCCAAGCTCCCTTCTCCTGGGCACACTCGATGAAGCTCTGACCCAGGATGGACATAGGCTAGAATCTTCCCGGTATGCGCACCTAGCGGTGCTACACAGATGATTAGAAATGGGCTAAATTAATATGTGAGAATTTGCCTAGAAGAGGCTAGATAGAAATGGGCCAAGCAGTGTTTAAATGAATACAGTTTGTGTGTTTGTTATTTCGGGCATAAGCTAGCAAGGCGGCTGGGGTGGCGGGGACGCAGCCCTGCTGTTCATATTACACTTTTTTATTTGGGTGGAATGTTCTATAGATTCTGTTAAGTCTATTTGCTTCCTTACCTCCATTAATTCTCTTATTTCTCTATTAGATTTCTGTCTAATTCACCAGTCCATTGGTGAGAGAGGTGTGTTGAAGTCTCCTACTATTAGTGTGTGTGGTTTGATGTCTGCCTTGAGTACTAGTAATGTTTCTTTTACATAAGTGGGTGCTTTTATATTAGGGGCGTAGATATTCAGGATTGAGACTTTATCCTGATGAACTGTTCCTGTTATGAGTATAAAATGACCATCTCGATTTCTTCTGATTGATTTTAGTTTGAAGTCAGATTTGTTAGAAATTAGTATGGCCATACCCACTTGTTTCTTAGGTCCATTTGCTTGAAAAACCTTTTCCCAGCCCTTTACTCTGAGTAGATGTCTGTCTTTGTCGTTGAGGTATGTTTCTTTTAAAAGGCAGAATGTTGAATCCTGTTTTCGTATCCCATCTCTTAGCCTGTGCTTTTACAGGAGAATTGAGTCCATTGATATTAAGTGATATTAATGACCAGTGGTTGTTGACTGCAGTTATTATCATTTTTTTGGTAGTAGAGTTTGTTTGTTTCCCTTCATTGAGTTGTGCTGTTGAAGGGTTGCTAGATGACTGAGTTATTATATGCATTGTTGGCAATGTTGGATTCCTTGGGTTGTGATTTTCCTTCTATTACTTTCTATAAGGCTGGATTTGAGGCTACGAATTGTTTAAATTTGTTTTTATCCTGGAATATTTTGTTTTATCCATTGATAGTGAACGATAGCTTGTCTGGATATAGTTGTCTGGGCTTGCATCCATGGTCTCTTAGTTTCTGCAGTACCTCTATCCAGGACCTTCTGGCTTTCATGGTTTCCATAGAGAAGTCAGGTGTAAGTCTGATAGGTTTACCTTTATAAGTTACTTGACCTTTGTCCCTTGCAACTCTTAATATTCTTTCTTTAATTTGAATGTTTTGTGTTTTGATTATTATATGGCAAAGGGATTTTTTTTTTGATCCAGTCTATTTGGTGCCTCTTGTACCTTCATAGGAATATCCTTCTTTAGGTTGGGAAAGTTTTCTTCTATAATTTGGTTGAATATATTTTCTGGGCCTTTGAGCTGTAATTCTTCTTCTTCTACCCCTATTGTTCTTAGGTTTGTCCCAGATTTCCTGGATGTTTTGTGTTAAGAATTTGTTGGATTCTTTTTGTTCTTTAATCAGTGAGTTTATTTCCTCTATAGTAGCTTCAGTGTCTGAGATTCTTCCTTCTATTTCTTGTATTCTGTTTGTAATACTTGTCTCTGTAGTTCCTGCTCATTTACCCACATTTTCCACATCCAGACTTCCCTCAGTTTGTGTTTTCTTCATTTACCTAAATTTCTCGAACTGTTTCCCTTACCTGTTTGATTGTTTTTTCTTGGGCATCTTTGAGAGATTTATTCATTTCCTCTATCTTTTTGTTTTACATCTCTATTTTTTACTGCAGTTTTTCACATCCTGTTTAAGGTCCTCTATTATTTTCATAATGTTCTGTTTAATATCGATTTCTTCTGGAGTAGGGTGTTCAGTTTTTCTTGTTTCATGATATCTGGATTCTGGTGATGTCATGTTGCCTTTCAGATTGTTGGAGGAATTATTGTATTGGCACTTGCCCATCTCTTCCTTCAAATGGAGCCAGGAGAGTCTTTGTGTCTTGGTCCAATCTTTGTTGTGAGTGACTCTCTGGGTGGATCTCCTCAGTGCAGGAGCAGGAACTGTTCCTTTCTGGATGGAACTCCTCAGCACAGAAACAGGGTCTCCAGGTAGTCCAAGGACCCCACAGACAAAAAGGCGAACATGGGGGGAGGGCAGGGTTAAGTGGAACACAGCATACCCTGCAGCAGAGGCTGAAGGTGCCCTGCACTCCCTTGAGGGGACTTTCTGGCCCGCCTCACTGACAGACACTCACCCCTCTGGGTGGATAGCCTTAGTGCAGGAGCAGGAACTGTTCCTGGGCCAAGGGCCTTACAGCCAATAGGGCAGGCTTGGGGGAGGCAGGGTTGTGTTTATCAAAGTAGCCCCTGCAGCAGGAGCTGGGGGATGTGCTCCCTTCCGGGACAGTCTGCCCCAGGGATGGCACACACCCTTCTGGATGGAACTCCTCAGCACTGAAACAGGACAGTATTTTCTTTAATTAGACAGAATAACTCACACTTAATACAAATTGCTGCTACAAATTGTACTTTAGTCATAAGAGCAATGCTAAAGTTAAAGAAGGTTCATGTAAGACAATGTTCTATAACATTTGTACCACAGAGACCCTCACTGATATCTGAATGTTTCAGACACTTGATAATTCAAAGATGCCATTGACAATCAATAGGAAAGATATTCATGACTCTGTATCTCTAATTTTTATGAACAAGAAGTAGTAAATTATGTATGTAGAACATTTTATTTAAAGAAAAAGAGCATTTAGTCTTTGTAAAATATTTCATTAATGCCACAAATATTGTGATAAAAAATTAATTATTTTTAGTGACTTGTGTTCATGAGAGATTTGGGGAACCTATGGAGCATTTTTCTGTAGATTTTGAACTGTAAGATTTAATTAAGAACACAAAAATGGCAGCAAAAATACATTCAGTAGCTTATTTAGGATGAATTTTTTGGGGGCAGGCTGATAAATACTTGCTAAATGCTTGGGGGGTAGCTAAGGACAACAGAAAAACAATCCATGTCTACAGTCCAATTAATGGACTTGTTAAAAGAGCACTTGATCCTTTAGGCAGTTATTCAATAAGCATCAGAAAGCAACTGACCTCCAATTTCTTTGTTTTAATGTTTGCCCTTTAATGCACTGTTTACGGGCTTAGTAGCCTCGAGATATGTGTATATATAATTTATTATTTTATTCATTTTTATGAAATAATTAACTGGGGTATTATTTTGAAATAGCAATACAAAGTGCTTTCTGTCTCCCTAAGCTTGCCTAAATAGTAAACATTGTTCAAGGGCAGATTTTAATTAATTAATTAATGTTGATATTTAAAATAATTTGTAAAAGTAAGTAGGTCTCTTAGAAACTAAATCATTAAGATAAAATAAATTGACAGTAAATTTAAAAAATCTTACTTTATCTAAAATAGTTAAAATTCTTGACAAAGTAAATCAAAGAGATATTGTAAGGTATACTATTGACTACTAGTAAATTTCAATAATTATCTTTGAAGAAAAGAAACAGAGAAAGCCCCGGGAATCTTCAAGAGAGTTAGAAGGAAAGAGGGAGGAAGGGAAGCAAGGTCTACGGCAAATCCTCACCTGCATACTGATCTTTCTATTCTTGTGAGGACACAGCAAAAGTGGAGAATGAACTTTGGGAAATATGTACGAATGCCTAGATCAGCAGTCTGTGTTTCAGTTCAGTACATACCAATGTTTCAGCTGTTTCTCCAGTTATTTTCAGAAAATCCTGACAAGATAGCTTAAAGGAGGAAGCTTATCACAGCCCACAGTTTTCAGCTGTATCTTTTACAGGGCAGCAACAGAGACAAGTGGGTGAGGTGCTTCTCACAGTACATCTAGTTGAAAATCAGAGAAGGGTAAAAGCGTGCTATCCTCACCCTCTACACCTATGATACAATCCAGAAACTATCAAGGAATAGTGATGCCTATAGGGGGTGCGTCCTTACACTCCAACTCACCTACTCAAGAGAATCTCTCAAAGGCATGTCCAGATAGTAATGTTTTAGGGTATTCTAGATTGTGTCAAGCTAATAATTTGATAATAAGCACTATCCTTACGCCTCTTCCTCTTGCCAACCTGCCACTAGCTAACAACCTGTGACTAATCTTGGTAGTTAACTTTACCACATCTGGAATCAACTAACATTCTATCACCTGAGCCTATCTGTGAGTAATTCGTCTTGGTTGGCTCATTTGAGGTCAGAAGACTCACCCAAAATCTAGGCTATACCTACCTTCTGGTAGCAGCCCACCTAAGACAACATAGAAAAGGGCACTTTGCTTCTTGCCTGTTTGCCCTCACAGGCATCTGTCCTGCTGCTGAAGCGATACATTGCTGGTGTTAGAACCTACTTTCTCAGGATTCCAGCACATATTGGAGATTCGCTGAGACAACCAATCCTGTGGACCAAATGACTATCCAATAATCTATTTTTGAACTTTCTTTTGAAAAAAAAAAAACAACTAAAGATGAACAAGTTGGACCACAGCTGTAAGGCACTCTATCTAATAAGTCTTCTTTTAAAAATCTATAGATTTATTCTGTCTGTCCTGTTTTTCCAGGGAGCCCTGACTATTAACACTGGCCCTGTCAGAACAATACCATTTAGAGGAAATAAAAAAACACTGACTGTCTAGAAGCATCAAGTGGAAGACACAAAAATTCATGCTAGGACTTAAAGAGTACTCTAATCTGAGTAAACAACACTTAAAAACAGGCTTCCAAAGGACCAAGCTATTTCCAATATTATGTACAACCAAGAAAAACTGTTAAGTAATATTTGTATAAATAAAATCTATGCATTAAAGTAGAGAAAACATTCCTAATGATGTATGGCATATAATAAAAATTTACTAGGCAAAGATAAGAAAGCAGAAAAACAGTTTACAAAAGAAAGAGAAAAATAATCAATAGAATTAGACTCAGAAGTGGCATAGATGATAAAATTAGTAAACAAATTATGGTTCATTTGTTTATGAGAGAAAATAGAAGCTCTGCTAAATAAATATATACATGAGACTTTAAGACAATTATGAAGCCATTTCTGACAATTCTGAATCCTCTCAGCCTCCGTGCTATAGTGCTTCCCTTCCTCCCCTGGGAACTAAGGACCTAACAGCAACACATGCATGTACTCAGTTCCTGAATCCATATACATATGTTTTGATTCAGTCCCCTGGGAAACAGGGTCAAAATGACCTCTTACCTCATCAGATCTGAAAACAGCTCTCCAGCCTATTATTGGTAATAGCCCTTTCATATAAGCCAATCATAATAGTCAAAGAACAACCCCCCTTCCTTCTGTGGCCTTCTCCTGTGCCAGCTCTTCGAAGTCTCTCAGCTTCCTGAATGCTGAGGGACCCTGTCATGACAGCATTAATAAAGTCCTCATTCTTTTGCATCGGCTGTGGTGTGTGAGGTGGTCTCTGGAGGTGACTCCTCCTCGGTGTTTGGGTGCTAGAGTCCAACAATAAAATTAGTAAATAAATTATGCTTCATTTGTTTATGAAAAATATAGAAACTCTGCTAAATAAATATATGGAAATTAAATATTACAACCAATTATCTATTAGAATGAATATTGCATTGCTTGATGTGAAACTATAATACAACCCTTAAGTTAAGTTTACACTTTTAAAAAAGAGAGACAGAAATAGCGGGGAGAAAGAGGAGAAAAGAGGGGAAGAGAATAAAGTCAAAATGAAATGCAGCTCTAAAATGTGAAGCAATAAAGACAAAATTGGAAATCAAACAATGGAGAAGATGAGCAAAATTACTACACTAGATTCCATAGAAAGAGCCCCGAAACTTAGAAATTTCTATTAAATTTACCAAAATAGAATGGGACAACCAAAATGAAAAGAGTTATCTTACCAGGAATCTCAATAATTGTGAAGGGACTATTACATAAAACTTATTCAAGTCTATACTGTGGTATTTTGAAAAATATATTATTTCCATAATTTATAAACTTAGACAATTAAAGAATCTGTGTAATCTTGACACCAATGCCAACAGGAGATATTGTGAAAAGGAAAGCTACAGAAAAACATATTTCATGAATATCAAAACCAAAATTGTTGACCACAGTTTAGATTACAGAATAATACTTTATAATCAATGATTTTTCCAGCTAAAGAAATCTGATTTTACCTTAGGAAAAAAATCAACCAGTACAAGATATTATAATGGACATGAAAAAAGGAAATCTGTAAGACCTGTGTTATATATGTGTAAACAAAATTCAAAAAATAAACAATTATTCTCTATGATAATGAGGGGTTAGAAAATATGTTATTCTTCAGCTGACAAATTTTGAAGCCTACATGTAATATTATAGTTCATGATAAAGATTGGGTACTTCTTAAGATTACAGACAAAGTGATGCTGTGCCTCTTACATTAGCATCCTTTCCTTTACAAATCTTTTTCTCTTGATGGTTTACTAGCCTTTGTAGCAAAAGTTAGAGTGAAAAAGAGTTAGTCTAATAACTGTCAAGGACACACTATGTATTTGTTGAAAATTTCTCAGTGTTTCCTGGGTCATAAGTCATCCAATCAGTTAGTTCAATTAGCTGAGATTCGACCAATCATTAGTCACACTTTCCAATGATAAGATGCACTGCAGGATCAGAGAGATAGACTTCTGTGCTTCACATGGGATAGGGAAAGAGCTACACACTCAACACTGATAAAGTGACAGAGAAGCACAAAGAGCAATTCTACATTAGTGAAAGTTTCTCAAGAGGACAAATAGAAGAGTTTCTTAGTTAAGTTAAGAAGTTACTGTAAGACAGGAAGAAAGGCTATGTATTAAGGGAGATGAAATACAAAGGTCATGTGATTAGCATATATTCAAGAGCTTATATACTAATAACACATAAAAAGTATTGGTGTAACCAAAGGTAAAATTAAAAATAAACTAATTAAGTCCAAAAGGCGGTAAGAAGTCTAATCATGTACAGCCTTGCAGTTCATTACTGCTTCAAAAGCTTTCTACAGAATCAACATTGGCTCTATAAAAGGCAAGTGTTCCCAATGCTCTGCAAAATTGGGTTTCCCATAAATTGTACACTTGTGGGCCTGTCTAAGAATCTGTCAGCTGTACATTTACTGTATAGTCTTTGGGGCTTGTAACATGCAATGTCATTAACTAGGTTTTCACATAGGAATGAGTCACAACTTCCAACAATTTCTGAAATGGTTCTGTCATGGTTTCATTTCTGTTGCTGTGATAAAATACTCTGATATTAAAACATAAACAACTTAGGGGAAAAAGCACTTATTCTGGCTTATAATTCTAGGTTATAGCTCATTATTATAGAACTATCAAGGCAAGAACTTCAAATAGCTAATCATGTCTATAGTCAAGAGTAGAGAGAAAAGAACACTAACATGCTCAATAATAGTTTGCTTTATCTATTTTCATATTGCTAACGGATCCCTTTCTAGAAAGTACTGCACAGTGGGCTATGTCTTCCCACATTAACTTAATTAAGGGAGTCCACTAACACAGGCTCAGAGGCCAATCTAGACTACACAATCATTCATTGAGATTCACTGGCCCTGCAATTCTGGGCTGTGTCAAGTTGGAAAAAAAGACAATGATCACATGCTCAAAAAATGTATTCTACCTTTTGCTATATATTTATGTGAAGTTGTGTTCTTACAATTGATAGTCATAATCAAAGTGTCATCCAACTCTGAAAAAGGCTGGATTCTCTACATTCCATAATATTAAAAGTGTTGCTTAATATTTAATTATTCACATGAAAGCTAATAAGTATATTCAACTCATTAGTATACAAGTTTGATTTAATTTTTAGCAAATCATAAAAATACAAAGAATTGTATATAAAACTTGTGTGCAAAAATTATATATCAAAAGTATATGAAGAATTTTGAAATGAATTTTCATATACTCTATTTTCAGCACAAGTTTGAAATCTATAACTATACATGCCAAATGCACAATAACACATAAATTACTTTGAGTAAATAGAGATTGTAAGTGAACAAAGGTAAAGAGACTATTGACAAAACTTACACAAGGAGAGACAATGAGAGACAGAGAGATAGAGGGAGAGAAGAAAAGACAAAACTATTACTATCAATCACATGTAGTTTTATTGATGCTTTCATTAATTAAATACAAATCTTAGTTAATACTGATATTTAAGTGTGAAACAAACATAGACTAAATAAAGTATAAAACATATGTGAATTTTAATTTAAAGTCATAAAATAATTTAAATAAGTAATTAAACATGTATGAATAAAATTTACATGAAATAAATGATAAAATAGCTTGTCCACTTTTTAAAAATGTCAAACTTTTGCTCTTTTAAATAGAAAATACAATTAAAGAGTCAAAGGGTCAAGTATTTTATAAATATAGCATTTTTGATCAAATATTCATTAATAATAATAATGAAAATCTGATCAATAAGAAATAAATTTTGAACTTCTTCTCTTGAGAACTCTCTGTTCAGTTCAGTGTCCCATTTTATAATTGGGTTGATTAGCCTTTTACAGTCTAGTTTCTTGGGTTCTTTATGTATTTTGGAGATCAGACCCTTGTCAGTCGCGGGGTTGGTGAAGATCTTCTCCCAGTCAGTGGGTTGCCTTTTTGTCTTAGTGACAGTGTCCTTTGCTTTACAGAAGCTTCTCAGTTTCAGGAGGTCCCATTTATTCAATGTTGCCCTTAATGTCTGTGCTGCTGGGGTTATATGTGGGAAGTGGTCTCCTGTGCCCATGTGTTGTAGGGTACTTCCCACTTTCTCTTCTATCAGGTTCAGTGTGTTCAGACTGATATTGAGGTCTTTAATCCATTTGAACTTGAGTTTTGTGCATGGTGATAGATATGGGTCTATTTTCATTCTTCTACACACTGATATCCAGTTATGCCAGCACAATTTGTTGAAGCTGCTCTCTTTTTTCCATTGTATACTTTCAGCTCCTTTATCGAAAATCAGGTGTTCATAGGTTTGTGGATTAAAGTCCGGGTCTTCTATACGATTCCATTTGTCAACTTCTCTGTTTTTATGCCAATACCAAGCAGTTTTGAATACTGTAGCTCTATAATAGAGTTTGAAGTCAGGAATGGTAATGCCTCCAGACGATCCTTTATTGTATAAGATTGTTTTGGCTATCCTGGGTTTTTTGTTTTTCCATATAAAGTTTTTTTATTGTCTTCTCCAGGTCTGTTAAGAATTTTGATGGGATTTTGATGGGGATTGCATTGAATCTATAGATTGCTTTTGGGAGAATTGCCATTTTTACTATGTTGATCCTCCCAATCCAAGAGCAGGGGAGGTCCTTCCATTTTCTGGTATCCTCTTCAATTTCTTTCTTCAAAGACTTAAAGTTCTTGTCAAATAGATCTTTCACTTCCTTGGTCAGAGTTACCTCAAGATATTTTATGCTGTTTGTGGCTATAGTGAAAGGTGATGCTTCTCTGATTTCCCTCTCTGCTTCCTTATCCTTAGTGTATATTAAGGCAACTGATTGTTCTTAGGGCTGATGAGGGAGGCACGGACTTTAATGGGGAAGGGGGAGGGAAATGGGAGGCAGTGTCGGGGAGGAGGTAGAAATCTTTAATAAATAAAAAATAAAAAATAAAGTTAAAAAATAAAATAAATAAATAAATAAATTTTGAGTCGCATAATAATGTAAAACTAAATAAATAATATTGTGCTACAGAGGTGGCTCAGCAGTGGATTGGTGGCTAGAGGTGAATGGTTTGGAAGGTCCCAGCACCCACTTGGTGGTTCACAGCCATTGGTTACACTGTTTCTACAGGATCCTCTACCCTCTTCTGGCCTAGGTGGACATCATATACTCATGTGTTATGTATATATGCAAAATACATAAAATAAGATATGTTGATTGAAGTTTCTGTTCTGCCTAGTTCCCGCCCTCGTTAAGTTCCAAAGAAATCTCACAGAGGTTTACATTAGTTATAAACTGATTGGTCCCTTAGCGTGGGTTTTTATTAACTACTTTTTATAACTTATATTAGCCAATTATTCTTGTCTATGTTAGCCATGTAGCTCAGAACCTCTTTTGGTGAGGCAATCACATCTTGCTTGCTCTGCGGCTGGGTCACAATTGCAGACTGCAGAATCCTCTTTCCAGAATTCTCCTGTTCTCATCGCCCCACCTCTACTTCTTGCCTGGTTGTCCCACCTATACTTTCTGTCTGGATACTGGCAAATCAGCATTTTATTAAACTAGTAAAGAAACAAATATTTACAGGGTAAAACCATTGTCCCACAGCAAAGATACAGAAATCAAAAATATTTTTTAAAAGTCTTTAAAAAGTATAACAAGGGGCTAAATCAGTTTTTTTAGAGATATAATAATGTAGTCAATAATATAAGTGTAAAGTATGCAGTGTTTTAGGGTAAAATTTTTAAACAAAAATATAAAATTCTAGTTTGATTCTGTTAGAATTCAGTAGGATTACATGACATTTTCAATTATATTAAAATGTTTGTTTTCAAATATTTACATAGATTATACTCAATAGCCAATTTGCATAATTTATTTTCCAATGGATAATTCAAGTCAAAATATAGCAACATTTATTAAAGTGGTATTATTTGAAATTTTCTTAATGTTATAAACTTCATGAAACTATTTAGATTTGTCAGAAAGATGATTTTTATATGTTAATAAAAAATGTAGAATTTAATCAAGTATTTTTTATTTCCTTTGAGTACTGGAAAAATAGTTGAAATGGGGTATAAGAGACTACACTTTAAGCCTGTAATGTTTATCTCTATTGGTAAATGTCTAAACAATTCTAACTAGATATAAAATTACACTAATTATAGTAATGTTATTGTCAATTTCCTATCATCATACAAACAGAGTTTTAATAGAATTATTCTGGTTTATAAGTTTTAGGAATACCTGGAAATTTTAAGTATAGATTTTGTTACTTAGCAAATTGTTTCACTTGTAATTTGTACAGTGTGTTTTTTTTAAAAAATACTTCTTTTTGTTTTTAACATGCGCTTGTGAGTTCAGATGGCCTTACTGTCAGACATGCCAGATATCATTTGAGCTAAGAATACAGGTGGTTGTCTGCCAGGTAATGTATGTGCTAGGAACTGAACTCTGGTCCTTTTTAATAGCTCTGCTAACTCTTAGCTGAGGAGACATCTCTTTAGACTTCACATTATAATTTTAAGCCAGATGTGACACCAACTTCTTTTCCATTTTGCTGATGTGTGCATTCGTAAGGTACAAAAATCATGAGTATTTTGTTATTCAATAATAAAATAATGATATCTGGATCTACATTATTTCCAAATATTACTTCAAACTCTTTATTACGGGCTGGTATCAACAAGATGTTAAGATAAGGAAATATTTTTAATCACTGACTAAACACAGTCAGTTCCTTCTATGAGAAATTCCAAAAGAAATTTTGCAGGTACTTCATGTTAAACTAGATTCTGCTTCAGTTACGTAGACAGAGAAATTCATGAAACCCTTTCATCATGTTCTTTTCATAATCCCAGCCTCCCATGTTTGGCAGGCAACTCTCAACTCATAAGTGCTTCTTATAGCAGTAAAACTAAATGACACCATTTTCATATCTGATTTTGGGGCAACATCTTCATGGGACTGGTTTATGTAACATAAACAATTTGTAATGGTTTATAGTAATCTAAAACCTAGTCAGGGATACAGAATTTATTCAGTCCCTGAAGGTGACTGACAACAAAGTAGAGCTGGGTAGATTTATACCACTGTTGAGCATCTGTGGAAGAAGTCACCCCAGAGTGTCCATCTCTGTTGCAGGATAAAAACAATGTAAAATCTGTCCAAATGATGTTCTGGATATTTCGGCTAGCTGAGGCACTGATATCTATTTCATCTTTCTCAGAAGATGGATATTTTTGCTTGTAATCTCATCGTTCTTTATTATCATCTCTTAGAAACTTGTTTGTTTTCTAATGAGAGACAGAAAAGGAAGTATGACCTGGATGGAAAGACAAATGGGGAGAAACTGGGAGGAGTAGCAGAAAGAGAAATTGTAATTGGGATATATTTTGTGAGGAAGTAAAAATACACTTTCAATCAAATGAACCATAAAATGTGAAGAAAACAAAAATGGTTTTGGAAAAAAATGCAAAATGTACCAATATACATGCCATGAGAAAAAGAGTAAAAGGGTAGATACCAAGAAAGGATTAAAAACTGCTGTAGGAAATCGTACAACCAGTAGTTACCCGTCCACTGGGCATGGCCTCTTATACTATTTATGCCGATGTAGAGCATGCATCCGGTCTCTTTTCTGGCTTTGGGATTTAGTTTCTGTTCTCTGTTCTAGCAGAGAATTCTGATTTGTGAGTCTACTCCTAAATAAATAGCCATCTATTTCTCAATTCTGAGCTAGTATAAGATTTCTTTTAAGTGTCCTTTTTTTAAAATTTATTTTTCCATTAAAAAATTTACACTTCTTTACCTCCTCCCATTCCCCCTCCACTCCTCCACTCCCCCTCCTCTCTCCCCCTCCCTCCTTAAGAAAGGGCATGAAACCCTGCCCTGTGGGAAGTCCAACACAACTGCCTCCAGTCCTAGGAAGCTTTGCATCCAAATAGACAAATAGACTAGGGTCCCAAAAAGCCAGTACTTGCAGCAGAAACAAGTTTCAGTGCCTTTATCAATGGCTTCTCAGCCCCCATTGTCAGCCACATTTAGAAAGTCCGGTTTGATCACATGTTTGTTCAGTCCCAGTCCAGCTGGATTTGGTGAGCTCCCATTAGAACAGGCAAACTGTATCAGTTGGTGGACCAACCCCTCATAGTACAGAGTTCCTTGCTCATCTTCTCCCTCCTTCTGCTCTTCAACTGCACCTTGGGGGCTCAGTCCATTGCTCTGATGAGGGTCTTTGTCTCTATCTCCATCCCTAGCCAGACAAGACTAAATGGTGATATTCGAGATAATCATCAGTGTGATAGTGGGGCAAGGCCAGTACAGGCACCCTCCACTCTGCTGCCCAAGGACTTAGCTGGGGACATCCTATTTTTCTTTTTTGAAAATGCTGCAAGATCCCCGGTGGCAGTAGGCAGCAGAAATGCTGTAGGTCCCAAATGCTAGTGGCGGGCCCTCTGGCGGCAGACAGTAGGCCCTGGGAGCAGCCAGTTCCAGGCAGAGACTGCTGGTCCCAGAGCAGTGGTGGTGGGCCATGTGGCAGCAGGCAGTGGGTGCCAGGCAGAGACAGCTGCTGGTCCCCGAGCAATGGCTGGTTCCAGGCAGGGAGACACATGACTGGCGGGCAGAAGACAGAAACATGGATAGACACGACATGTAGGGTGAGGTTGAATGTTTATTCAGGGGGTTATGGAGGAGGAAGGGGGAAGGGGGAAAAGAGAGAGAGGGAGAGAGAGAGAGAGAGAGAGAGAGAGAGAGAGAGAGAGAAGAGGAGAAAGAGACAGAGAAGGGGGGAAGCAGAGAAGTGGGGAGAGAGGCAGAAGCAAAACTGCCTCTCCGAGAGGAAGATGGAAAAGAGAAAGAGCTCAGGCCAGAAGCTGAACATCAGCCTGCCTCAGCGGATGGGGAGGGGAATGGGTATGGCTTGTCTCTTAAAGGGACCAAAACCATAACATTCCCAGGTCTTCCTTATAATAAAAAGCACGCACTTTAAGGAAGCAGAAAAGGAAGAGCCCAAGATGGCGGTGGACAGCTCAGAGGTAATGGGAGTAGGTAAGGCTTGTCCCTTAAAGCGACAGGAAAGCACAACACATCCCCGTGGACACCTGGAATCCCCTCTAGAGCCAAGTTTCTTGCTAACCCTAAAATGGCTCCCTTAATGTAGATATCTTCTTCCCTGCTCCTGTATCTGTCCTTCCTCCATCTCTACCCTCCCACTCCCCCAAGCACTCTCCAGTCTTTCCCTTTTCCCTTCTCTCTCCCCACTCCCCTTCTCCCCTTTCCCCACCCCCATGCTCCCAACTTTTGCCTGGCAATCTTGTTTGCTTCCAATTTCCAAGAGGATCTATATGTGTTTTTCTTTGGGTTGATCTTTTTATTTGGCTTCTCTGGGGTTGTCAACTATAGGCTTAATGTCCTTTGTTTCTGGCTAGAGTCCACTAATGAGTGAGTACATTCCATATTCATCTTTTGGAGTCTGGGTTATCTCACTCAGGATAATGTTCTCTATTTCCATCTATTTGCATGCAAAATTCAAAGTGTCATTAATTTTTTCCACTGAGTAGTACTCTAATGTGTATGTGTTCCACACCTTCTTTATCCATTCTTCCATTGAGGGGCATCTAGGTTGCTTCCAGGATCTGGCTATTACAAATAATGCTGCTATGAACATAGTTGAACAAAAGCTTCTGCAGCACAATTGGGCATCTCTTGGGTATATTCCCAAGAGTGGTATTGCTGGATCCTGAGGTAGATTGTTTCCCAATTTCCTGAGAAACTGCCACACTGGTTGCCAAAGTGGTTGCACAAGATTGCATTCCCATCAAGAATGGATGACTGTTCCCGTTGCTCCACATCCTCTCCAGCATAGGCTATCGCTGGTGATTTGATTTTAGCTATTCTGACAGGTATAAGATGGTGTCTCAAAGTTGTTTTGATTTACATTTCCCTGATCACTAAGGAGATTGAACATGACCTTAAGTGTCTTTTGGCCATCCGAACTTCGTCAGCTCTTTAAAAAGCTACTTAGAGAAATAATGTCTAAAGCCTTTGCAAATTTGGGGAAAGAACTATCCATCAAACTTAAAAGATTTCAAATATATATCACCAGAAAGCTATTACAAGATAGAAAATAGTTGATTTTTTAAAATTAAGGGCATCTCAGTGTGTTCAATGCTTAGATTTAAGTTGTGAGACATCAAATTATAAATGCCATTCAGGTAGAAATAAGAAGACAATAAGCAATGAAAGAGAAACAATGAAATGTGTAAAACACACTCATATAGCTTTATAAATACAATTGTTTGCCTTATGAAATACACTCTTGGCATGTAGATTGATGTTAAAGTCGTAATTTTAAGAATTTCTCTTGGCACAGCATCCAAGCTCATGGGACAAGAAGGAAATGGAGAGACATGGTCATTGTATTTGGTAAAAAACAAAGCATAGTAGGAGGGATAGAGTGATATAATACTAAAAAGTAGTGATGCTCTAATCATTTTAGATTTTGATTTTTAAAATAAAGGATATAAGTAGGACTATATCAGTAGAGTAGTGGGTATAGAATAAACAAGACATAGTTTATGATCTTAGTGGATCATCATATGGGTGTGGAGAAGGGAAATTATAGAACTTACATGCAGATTATATTACATTTTATCATTTAAAAATGCATAAAGTTTATATAAGATGATTTCTGCATAGGCTATGATAGCTATAGAGAGTTTATAGATTGCATTTTTAAAACACAAGAAAAAACAAGAAAAAAATTCAAAGTGATCACTTAAAAAATTATGGGCTGGAGAGGTTGCTCAATAGTAAAGATCATTTGAGGTTTTCAGTGAGGACCTGTGTTCAGTTCCTAGCCAAGTGACAGGCCATAGTTATCCTTAACTTTAGTCCCAGTGGATCTGATACTCTATTCTGGCTTCAATAACAACCAGGCACATTTGGTGCACAAGTATACATACAGACAAACACTCATACACATAAAATATAAATGAATAAATTAAAAATTTTCCATAAAATGTAACAAAGCAAGAGACAAGACAAGAGAAAAGTCAATACAAGAAGAAAACCATGAAGAAAATAACGATAGGAACGTGTTCCCTTTACGTTAGATGTAAATGAGTTGAACTCCCTGAAAGCACAGACAGAATTGCTAAATGCTTTTTAAAAATTGGTAACTTCCTATTGTTTGCTTTTGTTGAAAGATAAAGAATGAAAACAGGTGGCTTCCAAGATATTCCAAAGTGGGTAAAGATAATTATTTTTGTATTAAATTAAGCTTTTAGTCAAAATGTTTTGATGAATCAAAACAAACATTATGATGAAATGACATAAGTCAATGGATGAAGAGTATATGACAGTAATAAACACATCAAAGCACCAGAGCATATGAAACAAACATTTATGCAACTGAAGAGAGGGAGAGAGAGAGAGAGAGAGAGAGAGAGAGAGAGAGAGAGAGAGAGAGAGAGAGAGAGAGACAGAGAGATAGAGAGAGAGAGGGAGAGGAGAGAGAGAGAGAGAGAGAGAGAGAGAGAGAGAGAGAGAGAGAGAGAGAAAGAAAGAAAACTGAAGGAAGGAACAAAGAAAGGAAGGAAGAAGGAAGGACAAAAGAAAAAAGAAAGACAGTCACTCAACTGTATTATAGAGTCCAATCCTATTTTCTATAGTGCATAAAACAAAAGGAAACAAAGGACTTGGAAAACAAAAAAAAAAAAAAGAATTATTAGGAATAGCAAACAAGATGTAAAGTACATAAAATAATTAAACACCTGCTAAATAAATTCATTTTATGCTGCTATGGATTGAACTTAGGGCTTTGTGCATGCTAGTCAAAAACTACAGCACTATCCACAGCCCTACAATTTTTTCTTGAGCACTTATACAGCATTCTGCTGGACAGATAACGTGCAATTTGCAACACAATCAGAACAAATAAAATTACAGTCTATTGATTTTTGTTTTTGTTTAATTATGCTTAGGAAGAACAGGAAAGTTATGAAATTAATGAAAATTAAATAACTCACACTCTTAAAAGCAAGGAAATAGCAACCAATCAGATCAAAGAATCAAAAGGGAAACAAGAAAAGATTTTTAGAGAAATAAGAATGAAAAGGCATACATAATTTAGTGAATGGTGACCTCAAATCTAGCACACTCAAGGAATTAAAAAAAAAGTCAAACTCAAAGCTAGCAAAAGGTAGAAAATAATAAAGGGATTTAAAAGAAAAGATATAAAATTAAAAACAGTAAATTATTTTAAGAATAGCAAAATTTATCAATCTTTATTCAAACTGATTAGAATGAGTGATTACATAGGTAAATAGACTCAATAATAAAGCAGAAACATTAAGAAATAATGTCTCCAAACCACCAGAAACTCTCCAAAAAATGATCCCTTCTTCTGACCTCCTTGCACTCTAGGTATGTACACGATGAACATACATATAAGGGGCAGGCAAAGCATTCAAACACACAAAATAAAATATATAAATTTTTAAAAGTTATCCAAAAATATGAGATGTGTAAGACTAATGGTACCTAAATAAATTCACAACTTAGAGAACATGTAGGAATTCCTCCAAGTATGAGATGCTTTAAGTATGAGTGATAGGAAATTAAAAAAAATGAACAGATTTATAACTTGTATGGAGATTGAATCAGGTATCAAAAGCCATTCCTATGCCAACTATCTGCAAAATATGACTTCATTGCTTTATTCTGAAAATGTTTAAAGAACTAATATCATTTTTCATTAATTACTGACCAATAAAATATTTTCCTCTAAGCAGGAATTCTAATTACAATAAAGTCATAAAAGTTCTACTGAAATAAATTAGGGGAAAAAGTTTTCAAAGCAATGAAGAGATTCTATGGGAATCCAACAAGGAAGAAGGTAGACCTTCACACTTCCTTCAAATCAAATCCCCAGTCTCAGTTCAGCTGTGTAACAGATGACCTTCTGTGCTGTCTACTTTGCTGCCCTATTACAGGAGGAACTAAGCAGACCCTGGTTGCACATCCTGCTTTTCTCCCTCTGGGAACACGCTCAAGCCCTGTCTAGCCCATCTGTTTCCATAAAATGATAGTTCTTAATACCTAGATCACATTCTAACTGAAACCTCCCATGGCTACACTGTTCAAGAGCTTAGAACAATGCCTTACCAGGCAAACTACAGTCATGAACATTCCTAAGAACCACAGAGGCAATGAAAACCAAGGAACTGAATGCCAATGAAGCAAAGAGCAGAGCAGAAAAAAGCACCTAGAATTAATATCTTCCTAAACTCAGATGCAGGCATGCTAGTTTAAAATCACAATCAATAATAGCCAAGAAGATGTTTCTACCAAAGCCCAGCAACTCACTATTCTGGGTTGTCAGAATTGCCATATAGCTAAAGCACAAGACAACGATCTTAAAATGATATTTATGCATATGTTAGAGGTCCTTAAAGAGGAAATGGGAAAATCAATTTAAGAAATCTATGAGAACACAAAAAAGATGAACGAAATGAAGAAAACGATTCAAAACTTGCAAATATACATATAATGAATAAAGAAAAAACTGAGGGAAAACTGGAAATGAAAAAGTTAGGAACTTCAGTGGGGAACACAGAGGCCAGCCTCATCAACAGAATACAAGAGAGGGAAGAAGTAATCTAAGATGCTAAAAACAGGATAGAAGAAATGTATATGTTTGTGTACAGTTTGTTATATGAGTAAAGTGGGAGTGTGGGGAAAAGGGGAGTGTAAAAGGGGAGTGGGGAGGGGAGAAGAGCAGGCGGAGGAAAACATAAAGGATTGCGAAGGTCAAGTTGGGGAAAGGACTGAAGGGGAGAGAAAGGAAAGAGATATCTTGACAGCAGAGCCATTATAGGATGACTGAGAAATCTGGTACTAGGGGAAATTTCCAGGAATCCACAAAGATAACCACAGCTAAGAATCTAAGCAATAGTGGAGAGGGTACCTGAACTGCCATTCCCCTGTAAGCAGATTGATGACTACCTTAATTGTTATCATAGAACATTCACTCAGTAACTGATGGGAGCAGCTGCAGAAATCCACAGCTAAGCACTGGGCCAAGCTCCTAGAATATAGTCATAGAGAGGGAGGAGCGATAGTATGAGCAAAGGGATTAAGGCCCTGATGGGAAAACCCATGGAAATAGCTTACCTGAGATAGTAATAGGAGAACACTGACTACTCTGGACTGATAGTTGGGGAACTGAATAGGACTGAACAAGGCCCTCTGAATGTGGGGATCAGCTGTGTGGGTTGGACAGTATGTGGTACCACTGGCTACAGAATGAGTATTTGTCCCTAGTGCATGAACTGGCTTTTTGGAACACTTTCCCTATGAAGCTACAACTTGCTCAACCTAGATACAGTGTGGCAGGCCTTGATCTTGCCTCAAGTAATGTGGCAGACTTTGTTGCCACTCCATGGGAGGTCATACCCTCTCCGAGGAATGGATGGAATTTCAGTGGGGGGAAATTATCTTTTGATATCTCTCAAAATTATATAACTTACAATTCTGTAGTTAATTTTTTCTTAGTTTCATAAACAGGGGAGATGATAACTATAACTGTCTAGTCTTCAACTACCTCAGAGACCTGAGAAGGAAATAAATTAACTGAGTAAATAGGAAGTTCAAGCAAGTGACTTCCAGAAAATTTGAGTAATGACAGAAACAGCTGACTGCCTGGACAGTCACCTTTATTTTGCTTTTGTAACAAGAAAAGAAAACTCCATGTAGGGTTTCTTTGAAGCCCATTATTTTATCTGAAGTAGATTAGTGCTGCCATGAGCATACATGCCCCATTTTTTGTAAAATAAAAGAACCTAAGTTATTAAAACATCTGTAGATATCTGAATTGTTTGAAGATGACCTGTTTATCTAAAATATATTCATTTGACACTGAAAATATACTTAATGTGACTAGATAATAATAATCATACTAGTTATTAACTACTAACGTTTATTTCCTTATTATCTTAAACAGTTTGTATAATTTTCAAGGACTAAAAGTTTGCATTATATTGTTAAATGACTTATATAGGTACAATAAATTGAAAAAGAGTAGAAATACATATATAGTATTTTCTAGCAAAATCAATCTCAAATTTGTATACAATACATAAAAGTCCAATCCCATGTAAAACATTTAAGACAAGTAGTTACCTTTTAAAAGTAGATTCAATTATCTACCTTTTTGTCTTATTATATCTATTTTCTCCCTTTTCCTTTTCAGAGTAGATTAAATAATCTACTATATTATTTAAATATCATATCTATAATATTCCTAATCCATTAAACAACCAAAAACCACCCACCCCATCTCTTGAGAATATGGGTGTCATATTATTAAATTTACTTCTTGCTCTCTGAGGGTAATGGAATCATTAGGGGATCCTGAAAGAAAAATTTTGGTTGGTTGTCAAGTACTGAGAGAGGTGAGAGAGGGAGTTATACCGATTTTTTTTTGTTCTGTCTATGTATAATAGGAAAGTGTAGGGCTTGTTTCAAGTCCTGGCCAGAGTAGTCTCTGAGGGTGGATAATCTCATCTGGCCACCTCGAAATTGATCTAAGCAGTTTGTAGTCCAATGCCAATCTTTAGGTGATACTGTCACCTGAATGGCATCACACGAATCAGGTGATATTGCTATTGTGGGGCCCCATCTTCTTCCTTGAAACTTCAAGCATTACTCCAAGAAAAGTTCTTGTTCACTGTGAAAAACTTAAACATTATTTATATCATAATAGAAAGTTTGAAGTTTGATAGATATATATTCAAATAAAGATACCATAGAGGCAAAAATAGTTATGAGTGGGGTGGAAGTACAATTTTTGAAAGCAGAATTTTGATAACCTTAGTCCAAAAATTTTTATTTTTATTCTATCCCTCACCAGGTGGTTCCTGATATAAGACAGAAACTCTGATTTTTTTCTTTTAAAAACATACTTGAATTTAGAAGAGGAGAGTCAATGCCCAACTCCAAAGGCAGCTTTGATATTTAAGTGATTCACAACTACCATTATACTGAAAAGTAGGGAGATAAGAATGTCTAGGTATGATATTTTACCCAGAAGAGGATATTGGTACAATAAATCAGATTTCTCTTTGTTTGGTGATTCTTTCTGGATAGCTATCTTTTCTTCTTTAGGCATCTAGATGCTCAAGGTCTCTTGACTTTTTGAAAATGAATTATTTTTCTGCAAAAAACAAGAATAGAACCAAGCCTTCATGAGGTTTCCTTATCCCCTGTAGGATTGCCACCTCTGTGGAGGAGTTGTAATTTTGCTTAATCAAGAGGTATCTCTTTTTTTCAAACTGAATCTTGATTAATTTTGATGGCATTCATAGCATATCTTCTCCTATGTAAACAAAAACAAAACTGCTTCCCCAATGTTGCATATTTACTGGATTTTATTCTGAGGTCAACTCATTCTTGAAACACCCTGGTTGATTTAATTCAAGGTTTTTTTTTCTATTATCAAATGTCTTTCTGCAGCTGTTGCTCCTTTCGCATTATCATAAAAACATTCAAGGTTAATAAAATATTATGAAATATACTTCTGGGGTTCTTCATCATCCCTTTCTGTTTGTTTAACATATCCTTTATGGTTCAATTTGAACTTTCTATAACTGCCTGAACTGTGAGATTGTGTGGTATATCTCTAATATGATTTATATTATAATAAGCAAAAAAACTGTTTCATTTCCTTAGAGACATATGCTGAGCAATGTCTGTCTTTATTTGTGCTGGTATACCCATGATGGTCATAACTTCTAATAAATGCATGATATTATCAAATCAGCCTTTTCTGAACTCAAAGCAGTCATCCATTGAAAACCTGAGTAAGTATGAATGGTAGGGTGTATATGTTTTGATTTTCCAAATTCTACAAAATGGAACACCTCCATTTGCCAGATTTCATTCCTTTGCATACACTTTGTGTTGCTTTTTGCAGTTTTTGTGTCTGGTTGTATAAATAACAAGTAGGACATATTATAATCTCCTTGGCTTGTTGTAATGTAATAGAAAAGTCCTTTTATAGACCTTTGCTGTTGACATAATGTCTTATATGAAATTCTGAGATCTTCAGCACATTTCCAATCAATGATTAAAGGATGTCTGCATTACCTTATGCTAGAGGATCTGGAAGACCCATATGGGACCGGAAGTGTGTTATATACATTGGTTGAGTCCTATTCATGATTATATCTTGAACCTGAATAGATAATAAAGCAAATTCTGTATCATGTAGTATAAATTTACAAGTTTCAATATGTAAAACAACTCTTTCTGCATATTGCAAAGCAATGACTATGTTGAGAGTTTCTTTAAAATCCTTTAGCACCATAAGAATAGCATATAAATATAAAGTGATAATTCTAGAAAATGGTTTCACTTACAATCCTTTATATGATTTCAGGTTTGAATATCAATTTCTACAGTGAACCACATGTATGTTTAACAACAACCTGTGAAGTCTCCAAAAGGAGGGTAAGGCCACACAATGAAAATTCTTCCAGGACTATGATAGTACTACTGAGCTGAAAAATAGCTCCTAAAGATCTGCTTTGGACTAAAAACTGGTCAGAAAAATTTTGAGGAGACCAGCTGAAATGATACAGCTTTCCAGACTACTCTATCCAGGATTTGAGACAAACTCTGCACTTTCTGATTATTCATAGAGAATATAACAAATTTTACAATTACCTCACCCATGACTTGACAATTAATGCAAATTTTCATTTTTAGGATCTCCTAAAGATACTGTCAAGCCCCCGAAAGCAGAAAGTAAATTTAAGTATATGATACCCACATTCCCAAGAGGTGAGTTAGGTTGTTTTTGGCTGTTTGATGGGTTATGGATAGTTGTCATTGTTTAGCAGGGTTCATTACCATTTTTATTAGTTACAATCAGTATGAAATTTCAACAAAGGAGATAAGATTCAGAGTTCTTGTTTTGAAAAGAAAAAAGGGGGAATGTAGATATGATAGGATAAAATATAGATTATTGAATCTTCTCTGAAAAGAAAAGAAAAGGGAGACTATAGATATAAGAATACAATAAGGTAGATTATTGAATCCACTTTTAGAAGGAAACTACTAATTTTAAATATTTTATACTTGATTGCAATTTTGTTTATTATATACAGATTTTGTATATTGATACAAACTTGTTAGATCAAACTATACATACATTTCTCCTCTTGTTCAAGGTATTGTACATACATAACCTCATTTAGCAATTTAATGCAAATTTCTAGTCCTTGAAAATTATTATATTAACTGTTTAGAATAATAAGGAATTAGAGGTTAATAGTTCATTACCTATGATAATTGAACTTGTAATGACAATGTGAATGTTTTAAAGGTCAAACAAAGATATATTCTAGATAGGCATATCATCTTCAAACACTTCAGAGATATATAGAATATAACATTTAAGATGTTTTAATAATAAAGGTTACTTTTTATGATAATGAGACATACCTGATCCTGACAGGAATAATATACTTCTAGGAAAAAAATATGCATTGAAGAAACTCCAAACAAAGTTACTTTCTTTGTGGCTAAGATAAGCCACAGGGCAAGAAATTGCCCTTCCTTTGACTGCTGACAGTATGTTCCCCTAATTGGATAAATGGGACAAACCTATGAACACCTAATTTTTGACAAAGGAGCTAAACGTATACAATAGAAGAAAGAAAGCATCTTCAACAAATGGTGTTGGCATAACTAGATGTCAATCTGTAGAAGAATGAAAATAGATCCATATCTATCACCATGCACAAAACTCAAGTCCAAATGGATTAAAGACCACAAAATAATCCGAACACACTAAACCTGATAGAAGAGAAAGTGGGAAGTAGTCTACCACACAGGGCACAGGAGACCACTTCCTATGTAGAACCCAGTAGCACAGACAATAAGGACATCATTGAATAAATGGGACCCCCTAAAACTGAGAAGCTTCTGTAAAGCAAAGGACACTGTCACTAAGACAAAAAGTCAACCTACTGACTTGGAAAAGATCTTCACCAATCCCGCATCAGACAAAGGTCTGATCTCCAAAATATGTAAAGAGCTCAAGAAACTAGACTTTAAAATGCTAATTAACCCACTTAAAAAATGGGGCACTGAACTGAACAGAGAATTCTCAACAGAAGAAGTTCAAATGGCCAAAAGACATGCTCAACCTCATTAGTGATCAGGGAAATGCAAATCAAAACAACTTTGAGATACCATCTTGAACCTGTCAGAATGGCTAAAATCAGAGACACCAATGATAGCCTTTTCTGGAGAGGATATGGAGTAAGGGGAACACTCATCCATTGCTGGTGGGAATGCAAACTTGTGCAACCACTTTGGAAATCAGTGTGGCGGTTTCTCTGCAAATTCGGGATCAACCTACCGCAGGATCCAGCAATACCACTCTTGGGAATATACCCAAGAGATGCCCTATCATATTACAAAAGCATGTGTTCAACTATGTTCATAGCAGCATTATTTGTAATAGCCAGAACATGGAAACAACCTAGATGCCCTTTAATGGAAGAATGGATGAAGTATGGAATATATACACATTAGAGTACTACTCGGCGATAAAAAACAATGACATCTTGAATTTTGCATGCAAATGAATGGAAATAGAAAATGCTATCCTAAGTGAGGTAACCCAGATCCAAAAAGATGAATATGGTATGTACTCACTCATAAGGGGATTCTAGCCATAAATAAAGGACATTGAACCTATAATTCGTGATCCTAGAGAAGCTAAATAATAAGGTTAACCCAAAGAAAAACATATAGTTATCCTCCTGGATATTGGAAGTAGACAAGATTGCCAGGCAAAATTCGGGAGCTCGCGGTTGTGGGTGGGGTGCAGGTAAGGGTACATGGGGAGAGAAAAGTGAGATGGGGAGGATGGGGAGAGCTTAGGGGAATGGTATGTTTGGGATCGAGGAAGATTGGTTATGGGAGCAGGGAAGTATATATCTTAAGTAAGGGAGCCATTTTAGGGTAAGCAAGAGACTTGACTCTAGAGGGGTTCCCAAGTGTCCATGGAGATGTCCCCAGCTAGTTCCTTGGGCAGCTTAAGAGAGAGAGCCTGAAATGGCCATACCCTATAGCCATACTGATGAATATCTTGCGTGTTACCATAGAACCTTCATCTGGCGATGGATGGAGATAGAGACAGAGACCCACATTGGAGCACCGGATTGAGCTCCCAAGGTCCAAATGAGGAACAGAAGGAGGGAGAACATGAGCAAAGAAGTCAGGACCACGAGGGGTGTGTCCACCCACTGAGACGGTGTGGCAGATTTAATGGGAGCTCACCAAGGCCAGCTGGACTGGGACTGATGGAACATGTGATCAAACCGGACTCTCTGAACAAGGTGGACAATGAGGGCTGAATGAGAAGCCAAGGACAATGGCATTGGGTTTTGAACCTACTGCATGTTCTGGCTTTGTGGGAGCCTAGTCTGTTTGGATGCTCACCTTCCCAGACCTGGATGGAGTGGGGAGGGCCTTGGACTTCCCACAGGGCAGGGAACCCTGACTGCTCTTTGGACTAGGAGAGAAAGAGGGGGAGGGGTAGTGAGGGGAGTGGGAGTGAAATGGGAGGAGGGTAGAAAGTTGATATTTTTAATAATAATGAAAAAATTAAATTAAAAAAAATCTTCCAAGGAACTTCTACAACTCACAAATACTTTCAGTAATGTAGCAAGTTACAAGATTAACTAAAAAAAAAAATCAGTAGTCCTTTTGTACACAAATGACAAATGGGCTGAGAAAGAAATCAGAGAAATATTACTCTTCACAATAGCCACAAATAGCATAAAATTTCTTGGAATAACTCTAACCAAACAAGTTGAAATCTTGTATGGAAGGAATTTCAAATTTTTGAACAAAGAAATTGAAGAAGACACCAGAAAGTGAAAAGATCTTTCATGCTCTTGGGTAGGTAGAATTACCTTAATAAAAATGATAATCATATCAAAAGCAATCTACAGATTCAATGCAATGCCCAACAAAATTCTTCACAGACCTCAAAAAAAAAACATTATTCAACTTCATATGGAAATGCAAAAAACCCAGGAAAGCCAAAACAATCGTGTATAATAAAAGAACTTTTGGAGGCATCACAATCCCTGACTTAAAACTCTACTACAGAGCTACAGTACTGAAAACAGCCTGGTATTGGCATATAAACAGATAGGAGGACCAAGGGGATCAAATAGAAGACCCAGATATTATTCCACATATGTTCGAACATCTGTTTTTTGACAAAGAAGCAATAAATATCAAACGGCAAAAAGAAAGGATACTTAACAAATGTTGCTGGCACAAACTGGATATCAATATGTAAAAGAATGAAAATAGACCCATATCTATCACCATGCACAAAACTCAAGTCCAAATAGATCAAAGACCTCAACATACAGCCAGTCACACTGAACCTCATAGAAGAGAAAGGGGGAAGTACACTTGAACACATTGGCACAGGAGACCACTTCCTATGTATAACTCCAGGAGCACAGACACTGAGAAAAACAATTCATAAATAGGACCTTCTGAAATGGAAAAGCTTCTGTAAAGCAAAGGATATGGTCAATGAGATAAATCAGCCTACAAAATGTGAAAAGATCTTTATCAATGGATTTTCTATCCCCAAATTCCAAAGTCTTTCCACAATTCCCCCGAAAATAAAAGTCAGGTCAGTCCCAATAATAACTTCTCCATGTTCATGTGTGCCTGCATGCTTCTATACTACTGCCATGAAGACAATGGTCTAAACCTCTGAAACAGTAAAAAGAATGCTAATTAAAACAATTACCATCAGTTTAATCAATGTCCACATTTTAAATACCCAAGCAAAATAATATCTCATAGAATGTAGAGTCATGCTACCAAATCATTGAATAAAATATTGTATTGTCATCAAAGCTGTGTCATTCCTAATATAATTGTGTAAAAAGCCTAATTAGTGCAATTTCAATTCCATGGATGATAAAATAGCCAATAGGAGGGATGGCTTCATTGACTCCTGGACTTGGGAGCTTATGAGTAGTGCTTTTATGCATGTTAATTTTATAATGCCCTATTCTGCTGACATAGTTTTCAGCTTTCCAAGATATCTCATTTTATCCTGTGTTCACATTTGAGACAGGCAAATCAGTGCCAGGACAAATAAAATCCTTTTGTATTGGCTTCATTGGTAGTTCTGTTTTTTTTTTCTTGACACCTTCTCTAGCACCAGCCAATAGTGAATCAGCCACTGTCTTTGAAAAGCAAGCATTATCCATTTATCTAGATTAATATCAGTTATCTATCAGATAGGTCTCTTGCCAGGTGAGAACCCCAGCTGTGATGTGCCTGGTACCCTTTGATGGTATTCTAGAAGCCTCCATAGTGCCAGATGATGAAGAACTAACTGTTTTTAGGGTTTTATGATTCAAAAAATACGATGCACCCAGATATGATTCTATTCCTTGCTTTTTCCAGGCTCCAAGACTACACCCAGCTTGTCCTCTATGATGCTAGAGTTAGAATTGAAGAAGGCCCTTACCATCTTGAAGAAGTTGGATTTATTTTTTTATTGGCAACAGTCTCACTGTAGTGGTGTCAGTGCCCACCACAAGTCTCTTTTGGAGTGTCTGGTGCAAGACAGCAGCTGAGCTTTGTAAAACAGAAGCACAGTGAGGGGAGAGGCTGATTGGGACACTTGATCCAACATTTTCCTAAAGGACATGAAATGGTACTCATTTAATAAATTTCTTCTTTGGAGGAAAACAAATTAATTTGGTGCACCACCTGGAGATTAGTAGGCACAGAAGTAGCATGCATGAGAATTTATTTTTTCTGAATGACTGAGTTAGGTGAATACTAACTTAGCAAATATATTGATATTGAAGTTTCTGGTCAGAGAAAGTGATTCTGACATATCTGGGGCAGAGAAGAGAAATGAGAGAAATACAAAAAGGCTCTAGGACCTCTGCTTCAATAATGCTAAAAAAATTAACAATGGCCATAAGGTTCTGAATTATTTCATAATTATTTTTTGACTTGGAAATGTGTGTTATGAATGAGATAATTAATATTTTATTCTTTACATTCTCCTACACTCAGTAAATTATAATCTGTGAGACACAGCATTTTCAAACTTTTATTGAACTCCTACTATTTTCAAAGTATGTATCTGTTGCTTCAAGAATTTAAATAGACTGGGCAGTGGTGGCACACACCTTTAATTCCAGCACTCAAGAGGCAGAGACAGATGGATCTCTGTGAGTTTGAGGCTAATCTGTTATACAATAGCTACTTTCAGGACAGCTAGGACTGTTAAACAGAGAAATCCTGCCTAAAAAAATAGAAATTTAAATAGAAAAAAATGTATAATTTCTAATTATTACATGTATAGACCATGGAAATCAAGTGTTACAAATAAAAATTAGTAATAGCAAAATTTTAAAAAGATATAATAATGAAAAAGGCATTCATAATCAAATTGATATATAAAAATGAGGAAACTATTAAATTATATCACACAAATATATGTGAAGTTATAGTCATAGAGCATATGAGGGAACTGTGGGAGTAAACGGTAAATCCACTTCAACATCATCAATCTGAATAGCCAAAGACCTGCTTCTCTATAGCTGTATTTTGGTTATGGAAGAACCATCAAGGCTATGTTGTATTATAATAAATTTACTTAAAAGTATGCTACAGCATTCTAGCAAATGATGTATCTGACTGCATGAGTTTAATGGACTTATATGTTGCAAAAATAGTAGAGTGAATGCAATGTTAAGTGTGGATCTGCTTTAAATACAGTTGTTTCCTGTAGGTTGACTGTTTGAAGTACAAAAAACAAGTCAACTATGATATTTTATTACCTTGCTGATTCTGTTTTCTTTTAAAGACATTAATAGCTCTCACTGAGTCAATAAACATAGTACGGAAAATTATTCCTTAATTCATGCAATGTATCAAAAATCAAGTAATTCAATTATCCTTGAGTGTGGCCTGAGGCTTCATTGTAGTTCCAGAAGCATAGCTAACAAAGAGCTTACAAGAAAATGTGAGCAATATGGCCAGACTTCTATTTCAACAGAGCATCTTGAATACTGCATACCTGTATTCAAAGGCTCATAAAATAACAGCATCAAGAATGAGCACATCTGCGAAAGAACTATATCCCTAGCATTTTATGCAAAATTCGTTAGATGTACAAAATTACAGCAATTGTCAGTAACAAACATTCTCTTGTGTTCATTTATGTATTTCTATTACACTGATTTTGCCATAAAACATAAAGTCTGCAGGTAATAATTCCTTGGGTATTTATTATAACTATCTAAAGGCAATAAAAGGGCCTGGCTAACACAAGAAGGAAGACAATTTGCAGCTCATAAATTTTATAGTTGTGAGTTTACTAGTACATATTTTCCTCCTTGAATTGTAAGAATCTAAGTCATAATTAGGATGCATTACTTGTTGATTTATCAAAGCACTTCTTAATAATTTCTCTGAATTTCTTGTTCAACTCATTATACTAACATGAAAAAATCCACAGCAGTGGTATATGCTCAGTTCGCAATATCCTAGTGTTTTCTTTCTGTGTAACACACATAATACATGAGAGGTAAGAACCCCGTGTTTACTAAAATCTCCAGGTAGAATTTATTCCTCTATGTTCACAGCAGCATTGTTTGTAATAGTCAGAACCTGGAAGCAACCTAGATGCCCTTCAATGGGAGAATGGATGAAGAAAGTGTGGAATATATACACATTAGAGTACTACTCAGCGGTAAAAAACAATGACATTGTGAATTTTGCATGCAAATGGATGGAAATAGAAAACACTATCCTGAGTGAGGTAACCCAGACCCAAAAAGATGAACATGGGATGTACTCACTCTTAATTGGTTTCTAGCCATAAATAAAGGACATTGAGCCTATAATTTGTGATCTTTGAGAAGCTAAATAAGAAGGTGAACCCAAAGAAAAACATATAATCATCTGCCTGGATATGGGAAGTAGACAAGATTACCGGGCAAAAACTTGGATCTTGGGGGTGGGGTGGGGATAAGGGGAAATGGGGTGAGAAAAGTGAGAAGGGGAGGAGGGGTGGAGCTTGGGAGAATGGGATGGTTGGGATAAAGGAAGGGTGGATATGGGAGCAGGGAAGTATATATCCTAATTAAGGGAGCCATCTTGGGGATGGCAAGAGACTTGACTCTAGAGGGGCTCGCAGGTGTCCAGAGAGATATCCCCAGCTAGTACCTTGGGCAACTGAGGAGAGGGATCCTGAAATGACCCTATCCTATAGCCATACTGATTAATATCTTGCATATCATCATAGAACCTTCATCTGGCAATGGATGGAGATAGAGACAGAGACCCACATTGGAGCACTGGACTGAGCTCCCAAGGTCCAAATGAGGAGCAGAAGGAGGGAGAACATAAGCAAGGAAGTCAGGACCACGAGGGGTGCACCCACCCACTGTAATAGTGGAACTGATTTAATGGGTGCTCACCAAGGCCAGCTGGACAGGGACTGAATAAGCATGGGATAACCTGGACTCTCTGAACATGGCGGATAATGAGGGCTGATGAGAAGCCAAGGACAATGGCACTGGGTTTTGATCCTACTGCATGTACTGGCTTTGTGTGAGCCTAGGCTGTTTGGATGCTCACCTTCCTTTACCTGGATGGAGCGGGGAGGACCTTGGACTTCCCGCAGGGCAGGGAATCTGGACTGCTCTTCAGACTCAAGTGGGAGGGGGATGGAGTGGATGGAGGGGGGGGGAGTAGAGTGGGGAGAGGGGGAGTGGAGTGGGGGGAGGGATAGAGGAGTGGGGAAAGGGGGAGGGAAATGGGAGGCGGGGAAGAGGCAGAAATCTTTTCAACAAAAAATAAATAAATAAAATAAAAAAAGAATTTATTCCTCTAACAAAATGTTTAAAGACCAATAAATTGAATAATTCTCTTTGAAATATTAAAATAATTTCTACATCGAAAATTACCATGTGTTTATTAACAAAGTTCTGCTAAGTGTTTAGCCAAGTGGCAAACACTTACTTACATATACAAAACAGAAAAAAAAAACAGTGATCATATTACACTGATCAGTTTATTTTCAATGATGTTTATAATCTTTTGAATATTATGGATGTAAAAGTGTGCTGAAAATATTTTTGGAGACAAATGTATAAAGAAATCACAGAATATATCTTATGTTTAAAGCGATCAAACTTCAAAGGCACAAATGTATTAGAAGAAAATTCATTCAAATATTTTATTTAGTTTTATTCTATAATCAAACAATGTTTGGCACTTCCTCCCCTATGTTCCTTCTCCAATATGAGAAGGTTATATTATTTAAGCCTGTGTCTTTTCTGAAAAGTAAAGAGATATATCAGAATAGATTTTTATGATGTGCCATCCTGATTGAGTACAGTCATATTGTCATACCTTATTCAGGATTTAATAAAACTTTCTTTTTGCATTATCTAGCCATTAGCAAATTCAGAGTCTATCTGAGCAGAAATAATTCAGGTACTGTAATGATAGTTATGAACTTATTTGTGAAATAATATATTAAATTATATAATTGCATCAATATATATTTAATTAATACATAACGTAAATATATAATCTTGTTTAATCATTATATAATTATTGCATTATTAAAAGCATGGTTTATATAAGAAATGTAACATTTATTATAGTATAAGTATGTAATTAGTATGGCCCTATAAAAATCAATGATTAACCACAAATAAACAAGTGACTTACTATTTGAAGAAACTTTAAGCAAATTCTTTTATAAATGTAAAGATTGTTAATATTTAATTTTAAGAATAAATGAATGCGATTTCTTAAGTTAGGTCAATGAAATTTATAGTTGCAACTCCCATATTCCCCATAGTTTTTAATTTGGATAAATTTCTGTTTTTATAACAAAAATAAGTTACATGCAAAAAAAAGCTTTGGGCTAAGAGTCATGAGCATAAATTTGTTTTAATTTGAGAATGCATTATTTTCTAAAACTAGGACCCAAAGAAATGAACATAATGCATGCTCACTTTTTTTCCAATCCTAAAGTACTTTTGTGTCTTTTTTTTTTTTTTTGAGGAAAGGTCACAAGAAGCAACACACCAAGAAATGTAGCAGAGAATGAACTTCAACTTCATATTTTTCTGCCTGTCCATTTCTGGTGTTATGATTATAAACTTTACAGGATTTAAAATCACCATAGAGACTAGCTTCTGGGCACACCTGTGAGTGATTATCTTGAATTAGTAAATTGAGATGGAGAAATCTATCTTAGCTGGGGTCACAGCTCTCTAGGATGGAGTCCTGTGCTGAATAAAATGGATCCCCTCAGATGAGCATTATTCTTTTACTCTTCTCTGCCTTTTAACTGTGTATGTACTGTGACCAGCTAAATCTCCATCCTGCTCTTGCAACTTACCACCTAGTGTAATTTATTCTATTTTTTAAAAATTTTCTCCTATGTCTTCTTTGACATATCTCACTATATCTAAGTCTCACATGACTCTTTTTTACCAGATCTTTAAAAAAAATAGCTATCCAAGTTTCCACTCTCTCTCATCCTCCCATTCCCTCCACACACACTCCCACCTCACCCCCATTTAGTCCTCAGAGAGGGCAAGGCACATTGTATTGGGGAAGGTTCAAGGCCCAACCTACTATATCTAGGCTGAGCAAGGTTAACATCCAAAGAGAATAGGATTTTCAAAAAGCCCAAACATGCAGTAGTGATAAATCTTGGTGCCACTGCCAGTGGTCCCTCAGTCTGCCCTAGCTGCCAGTGGTCCCTCAGTCTGCCCTAGCTATGCAACTGCAACTGTTAATCACATTCAGATGAAGTAATTTGGTCCTATGCTTGTTCCTTTCCAGTCTGGCTGGAGTTGGTGAGTTCCCATTAGTTCAGGAAAACTGTTTCAGTGGGTGAACCCATCATGGTCTTGAACTCCTTGCTCATATTCTCATTCCTTCCACTCTTCAACTGGACTTTGGGAGCTCAGTGTAGTGCTCCAATGTGGGTCTCTGAATCTGCCTCCATCAGCTGATGAATGAAGGCTCTGGTGATATTTAAGATAATCATCAGTCTGACCACAGGGCAAGTAAAGAATGGGCCCCCTTTTCTCTATTACACAGTGTCCTAGGTGGAGTCATCATTTTGGATTTCTGGGAATTTCTCTAGAGCCAAGTCTGCTAACCCTATAATGGCTCCCTCAATCAAGACATCTCTCTCCTTGCTCTCATCTTTGTCCTTCCTCCATCTCGACCATCCCACTCTGTCAAGATCTCCTCTATTAACCCCCTATCCTCTCCTCTTGTCCTCCCACCCTCCCTTTTGCCCCCACCCCATGACGAAACCCTGTCATTCAATCCTGTTCATTTCCAATTTCCAGGTGAGTCTATATATAGTTTTCTTTGGGTTCACCTTATTACTTAGCTTCTCTGGGATCATGAACTATAAGCTCAATGTC
This sequence comes from Microtus pennsylvanicus, assembly GCF_037038515.1. Lineage (NCBI taxonomy): Eukaryota > Metazoa > Chordata > Mammalia > Rodentia > Cricetidae > Microtus > Microtus pennsylvanicus. The sequence goes on along the minus strand of NC_134584.1, from coordinate 68,966,159 downwards.
CTTTGTTTATAACTAGTATCTATTTATGAGTGAGTAATACTATATTCATCTTTTTGGGTCTGGGTTACCTCACTCAAGATAGTGTTTTCTATCCATTCGCATGCAATGTCATTGTTTTTTATTTACCACTGAGTAGCACTCTAATGTATAATGTGCCACATTTTCTTTATCCATTTTTTAGTTGAGGGGCATCTAGGTTGTTTACAGGTTCTTGCTATTACAAATAATGCTGCTATAAACATGGTCAAACAAATGTTTTGGTAATATGATTGAACATCTTTTGGGTATATGCACAAGAGCGGTATTGCTGGATTCTGAGGTAAGTTGATCCCCAATTTTCTGAAGACTTCCTTGAATTCAACAAAATGAAGGAACAACATATCCAAACCTATGGGACATAGCACTAATTTCCCATATAAAGAAAATGAAGGAAGCTCACATTAGTGACTTAATAGCACACCTGAAAGTTCTGGAACAAAAGAAGCAGACTCACCCAGGAGAAGTAGAAGACAGGAAATAATCAAATTGAGGGCTGAAATTGACAAAATAGAAACAAAAACAACAATACAAAGAAACAATGAAACAAAGAGTATGTTCTCTGAGAAAATCAACAAGATAGACAAACCCTTGACTAAACTAATCAAAAAGCAGAGAGAGAACATCCAAATTAACAAAATCAGAAATAAAAAATGGGAAATAACAATAGACACTAAGGAAATTGAGAGAATCATTAGGTCTTGCTACAAAAGCCTGTATTCCACAAAATTGAAAAATGTAAAAAATGAACATTTTTTAGATAAATAACCTATACCAAAATTAAATCAAGACCAGGTGAGCAATTTAAGTCAATCTAAAAACTGCACTGAAATAGAAGATGTCATCAAAAACCTCGCAACCTAAAAAAGCCCAGGACTGGATAGTTTTAGTGTAGAATTCTACCAGAACTTTCAAAAAGAGCTAATGTCTATAATCCTCAAAGTGTTCCTCATAATAGAAACAAAAGAGACATTGCCAGTCTTGTTTTATGAGGCCACAGTTATCCTGTTACCAAAACCAAATAAAGTCTCAACCAATAAAGAGAATAACAGACCAGTTTCATGAACATGGATGCAAATACATTTAATAAAATACTGGCAAACTGAATCCAAGAACACATCAAAAATGATCCATCATAATAAAGCCAGTTTCATAACAGAGATGCAGGGCTGGTTCAACTATGAAAATTTATCAATGTAATCCTTCATATAAATAAACTGAAAGAAAAAAAACATGTAATAATTTCATTTAATGCTGAAAAAGTATTTGACAAAATCCAACACACCTTCATGATAAAGGTCTTGAAAAGATCAGAGATACAAAAACACCTCTAAATATAATAAAAGCAATATACAGAAAGCTGACATCCAACATCAAATTAAATGGAGAGAAACTCAGTGTAATTCCACTAAAATCAGGAACAAGACAAGGCTGTCCACTCTCTCCAGATCTCTTCAACATAGTTCTTGAAGATTTAGCAATAGCAATGAGACAACAAAAGGAGATCAAGGGGATTCAAATTGGAAAGGAAGAAGTCAAACTTTTTGTTATTTGAAGATGATATGACAGTCTACATAAGTGACCCCAAAAACTCTACCAGAGAACTCCTACAGCTGATAAATACCTTCAGTGATGTGGTAGGATAAAAGATCAACTCAAGAAATCAGTAGCCCTTCTATACACAAATGATAAACAGCTGAGAGGTAATCAGAGAAATATCACATTTCACATTAGCCATGAATAACATAGAATATCTTGGGGTAACACTAACCAAAGAAATGAAAGGTCTATTTGGCAAGAACTTTAAGTCTTTGAAGAAAGTAAGTGAAGAGGATACCAGAAAATGGAAAGCTCTCCCATGCTCTTGGATAGGTAGGATCAACATAGTTAAAATGGAAGTCCTACCAAAAGCTATCAATAGATTCAATGCAATCCCCATCAAAATCTGAACACATTTCTTCACAGACTTTCAACTGTGACAAATCAACTTCAATGGAAGAACAACAACAACAACAAAAACAAAAACACAGCCAAACCAATAAAGGAACTTCCAGAGGCATCACCATCCCTTACATCCAGCTCTAATACAGAGCTAAAGTAATGAAAACAGTATGATATTGGCATAAAACAGAGAGGTTGACCAATGGAATTGGATCAAAGACCCGGATATTAACCAATATACCTATGAACACCTGATTTTTGACAAAGAAGTTAATATTATACAATGGAAAAGGGGAAAGTATCTTCAGCAAATAGTGCTGGCATAACTGGATGCCAACATGTAGAAGAATGAAAATAGATCCATATCTATTTCTATGCACCAAACTCAAGTCCAAATGGATTAAAGACCTCAATATAAATCTGACCACACTGAACCTGATATAAGAAAAAATGGGAAGTAGTCTGCAATGCATAGACCACTTCCTAAATATAATCACAGTAGCACAGACAGTGAGAGCAACAATAAATTAATTGGAGCTCCTGATATTTATAAGCTTCTGTAAAGCAAAGGACACAGTCAATAATACAAAAAGACCACCTACTGAATGGGAAAAGATCTTCACCAACCCACATCAGACTAAGGACTGATCTCCAAAAATATATAAAGATCTCAAGAAATTAGACATTAAAATTCTAAATAACTCAAATAAAAATGGGGTCTTGAACTAAACAGAGAATTCTCAACAGAAGAATCTCAAATGACCAAAAGATACTTAAGGAAATGTTCAATATCTTTAGCTATCCAGGTAATGCAAATCAAAATAACTCTGATATACCAACTTACACCTGTCAGAATGGCTGAGATCAAAAACACTAATGATAGCTTAAGAGACCACCCTATTCGTTGGAGAGGATGTGGAGTAAGGGGAACATTCATCCATTGATGGTGGGAATGCAAACTTGTGCAACCACTTTGGAAATCAGTGTGATGGTTTCTCAGAAAACTGGAAGTCAACCTGCGTCAGGATCCAGCAATACCACTCTTGGGAATATACCCAAGAGTTGCGCAATCATACTACAAAAGAATTTGTTGAACTATTTTTCTAGTAGCATTATTTGTAATAGCCAGAATGTGGAAACAAAGTAGGTGCCCCTCAATGGAAGAATAGATAAAGAATTTTCTCAGTTTGTGTTTTCTTTATTAGCTCTGTTTCAGTCTTCGTGTTTGGAGCTGTTTCCTTCACCTGTTTGATTGTTTTTTCTTGGTTTTCTTGGTTTTCTTTGAAAGATTTACTAATTTCTTTTAATTTTTTGTTTGTCTTCTCTTCCATTTCTTTAAGGGAGTTTTTCATTTCCTTTATAAAGGTCTCCATCATTTTTATAATGTGGTGCTTAAAGTCATTTTCTTCTACTTCTTCTCTAAAGTATCTTTCTCCCTATAGCATCTCTGTTTGAATCAGATAGCAAAATTCATCCATGTAATAGTAAATTATAGACTTAGGAAATTGCTTACGTGTTATTTCCAATGGCTGACTTACAAAATATTGACACAGACTGACACTATTGAGTATTCCTTGTGGAAGGACAGTCCATTATTTTCTTCTAGAAGGCTGAGAATTATATAAGTAGGCACTGTGAAAGCAATTTTTTTCTATCCTTGTAAAGGTAAAGTGAGGAAACAATCTTTCAAATCAATAAGAGACCACCCTATTCGTAATAGAGAAGGCAGAGGAATTCCAGATTGTAGAGGGCAAATAGGTTGAATTACCTGATTGACAACTCTTAGATTTGTCACAATTCTCCATTTACCAGATTTCTTTTTTTTTTTACAACAAATACAGAAGAATTTGAAGTACTGTTTGATTCTTCAATATGGTGAGCATCTAGTTGCTCTTATACCAGATGTTCTAAAGCCTGCAATTTTTCTTCAGCTAAAGGCCACTGCTTAACCCATATTGGTTTCTCAGTTAACCATTTTAAAGGTAGGGCTGTTGGTACCTCTAAAGGTTTGCTAGCTGCTTTATGTTCTTGCACAGCCTGAATGGGTGGTGATCTTTGTGTATTGTACCTTATAATATCCTTCCCAGAATGATGATTATGGGGAATGCAGAAATGCTAATCTGGACATTCCATTATTGCAGCAAGTCATAACCCCATAAATTTACTGCAATATTAGCCACATTTGGCCTCAGTTTCCCTCTTTGACCTTATGGCCCAATGCAGTCAACCCATCTCTTGCTTTGTTTAACTTGAGATATGGTTCCAATTCCTAGTTGAAGAGACCAATTTAGATGACAATATTCTGGAGTAATGATACTCTCATCCTCACTTATGACTATCAAACCACAAATTACAATGCAATTTATATGCACTGTTAGCTTTGGTCTTTGATAATTTATAGAAGTCTGCCAGAATATAAGCTTCCTATTTCCTATTAAAATTTTTGACTTATCCTCCATGTTTATGGCATCATCAAGAATAGTATTAATTTTCCAGGTAACTTTTGAATCTCAATGGTATTAATACTGTCAACTAGCTGTTAATTATTAGTTTGTAAAAGCTCAATCATTCCTAAAAGTTCCATATTTTTGGTAACCATAGAATATAAATAAAAAAAACTGAGTCCCAATAACCAATAAATTGAAGTACCACCATAACAATATAAGCATTGCATAGTAAAATCCTACAGCTAGTAGTTATCTGCCAACTGGGGCATGACCTCTTATACTATTTATGACAATGTAAAGCATGTGTCTAGCCTCTTTTCCAGATGTGGATTTAGTTTCTGTTCTCTATTCCAGAAGAGGATTCTAATTTGTGAGTCTACTCCTAAATAAATAACTATCTATTTTTCTCAATTCTGAGCTAGTGTGGGATTTATTTTAAGTGTTCTTCTTCATCTCAGAAAGGCTCTGAGGTCTCTATATGCCTATTCTCTTGGTTTTCTCTCCTGGTTTGTTATCTTGGGGCTCTCTCTCAATCCCCTAGTGTTGTTTGTAGTAAGCTCTTGGTCCCTTTTAAGTCCCCTCAGTATTCATGTACTTTATTCTTGACCTTTGAACTAAAATACCTGTTCTTTCATATAGCCACTTTGCTCAAATATTTTGTTTCAACCACAAATTAGCTAATAAAAAATAGTCAAAGCCTAACTCTGAGGCCATTGAATTGTAGTGGTTTCCTAACTCCCATAAACCTGATCACAAGGCTCTAGCTTTTGAAACAAAGGGATTAGAAATGGAAGTAATAGAAAGCCCTTAATCCTTGCAAACAGAGGGTTAGTGGGCCATTATTATTTTTTTTTTTAATTTTTCAGACAGGGTTTCTCCACAGCTTTTTAGTTCCTGTCCTGGGACTAGGTCTTGTAGACCAGGCTGGCCTTGAACTCACAGAGATGTGCCTGCCTCTGCCTCCCGAGTGATGGGATTAAAGGCATGCGCCACCACCGCCCGGCCTAGTGGGCCATTCTTGTTGGAATTTGAAAGACCAGAATGTCAAAATATATATGAACCCTGGAAGTCTGACTCAGGAAGACAGAAAATAATAACTTCATGAGGAGCTACAGACCATTTTTTTCACTATTTTGACAAAGTTTATAGATGCTCATATATTGAGCACTTGTATAACAATTTTTAATGTAGTGGGCTGATGGAGGAGGGTCATCTTTCTATATGTTGATTTCATTGGTTAAGCAATAAAGAAACTGCTTGGCCCTCATAGGTTAAAACATAGGTGGGAGGAGTAAACAGAACAGAATGCTGGGAGAAAGAAGCTGAGTCAGGGAGTCGCCATGATTCTCCCACTCCAGGTAGACGCAGGTTAAGATCATTCCTGGTAAGCCAGCTTGTGGGCTACAGCAGATCATTAGAAATGGGCTAGTCCAGATGCGAGAGCTAGCCTAGAAGAGGCTAGATAGAAATGGGCCAAGCGGTGTTTAAAAGAATACAGTTTCCGTGTAATTATTTCGGGTAAAGCTAGCCGTGGGGGCGGCCGGGTGCCGGGGATGAAGCCCATCGCTCTTATTTCAACAGTGGGCTAATTTGTTTTTCAGTGAAAAGAGAATAATCCAAGGAAGGTGAGTATTCAGTCTTTGAAATGGTTAATATTCATTACTCTCATCGAGATCTATAGTGAAAGAAGCAATCACTGGAGTAGAGAGATTTAAAAGATTCTTAGGTGTTTCCTTGGCTTCACATTTTGCTTTTCTCTGATCTTTACTTGGCTCTGGGTTATTGCATGTTGGAATTATATAACTTTGTTTTAATTGTATGAGAGAATAAAGTTACAAGGTTGCTTGAGTATCTGTAGAGACTCTATGTTTACATTTATCAATTGTGTTGGAACCATTAAAGACTACAGAGACTGTTGAAATTTGACTGAATGCATTTTATATTATGAGATGCGCAGAATTATTGAAGAAAAATGGAAGGATAAGCTGTGAAAGTGATATGTTTGATTGTACATTTGAAAATGAGATGATTTATGATACTTTATATTGACAAGATCAGGAATCAACAGAGTCAAGCCTACAGGTATGTCCAAAAATAATTACTTTGACTACATTAGTTAAGATGCAAAGACCCACCTTAATAAATGAACTCACTATTTAGGTTAGTGTCCTGATTTAATAAACAGAAGAAAACTAGCTGAGCAGAAATAGTCATCATTTCAGGCTACTTCACTATGTATACACTGCAAACAACTGTGCCAAGCTCTTGATAATAGATCTTCCCTGCCATGAAAGACAATACAGTAGAATTCTGAGCTAGAATTAACACATCTGTTTCTGTTTTAAGTTGCTAATATCTAAGCATTTTTTAAAGTAATGGGATTATTAAAAAAACAATAATCAGCTAGTGCATTGCTTTTTGATATGCAAAAAGCCAATCAAGACATATTTTTGCCACCTTCAGTAATAGCTGGTTTTGTGTCAACCTGACACAAGCTTAAATTATCAAAGAGGAAGAAGCTTCATTTGAGAAAATTCCTCCAAAAGATCCAACTACAAGGAATTTTATTATTTAGTTATCAATGTTGGTGGGCCTAGCCCATTGTAGGTGGTGACATTTCTGGCCTGGTATTCCTGAGTCCTATAAGCAACAGGCTATGCAAGTCATGTGAAGAAAGTCAATAAGCAGCACTCCTTGATGGCCTCTGCATCAACTTCTGCCTATGGATCCCTGACCTTTGTAAGATTCTGACTTGACATTCTGGGTGATGAACAGGAATGTTAAAATGTGTTAGGACAAATTATCTCACGGCCTGTACCGTGAGGCCTGTAGGAGAGAGAAAAGCTTGGTATTCACAGGAAATCTTTTCTCATGGGACATGTGGTACTGGGTAGAGACTCTGGCCAGAGTAAGGGAAAAACACTTTGATATACCTCCACCCATTGGGATTCAATCCAACTACTAAAGCCCTTAAGGCATGTTTTCACCTGCTGGTCTGCCTCCCTAAATGGTGGGTAAGAAAAAAGGCAGAGATGGGAAGAGATCAAAAGAATCTGAAAATAGCCAATTGGCTATTAGAGCATGGGAGGAGATAGGTGAGGAACAGGAAAAGATCAAAGATCAAGAGAGAGCTGAAGAATCCAAAAGTAACCAATTAACCAAAAAAAGTGGGAGAAAAGGACACAGACGGGGGGAGATAAAAAAAATGGATGCAATTTACTGAAGAGTAGTCCCAGAGGCAAGGAATAAGGCAGGCAGAGGCAAAGACAAAAAGGAAAGTAGTTATTGCCTGTGACAAGGAGTCACCACTTCCCTAAGTCCCCAGATGCTCTGGAAAGAATAAAATGGGGGAGGGGAATAGGAAAATAAGGGAGCTCCATCCTTACCAATGGGAAATGAATATACACTTGGGTGGGACCGGACAGAGACAAAGGAAAGATCAGGCCTCTGATCCACCTGGGGTTGTCTGCAAACCTCCTGGGACAAGATTTTTTAGGACAAATGGATACTGTTACTACAACTGACCACCTAGCATTTCATGATGATAAAACTGAGCAAGGTCATATCTTATCATCAGGCAGACCCTCAAAACCTGAATTCATTCCCTAGAGGCCACTGCTTCCAGTGTCCCCGTATTAGGTGGGCACCTGATATGATGTAGGAGTGTCATCTGTCTATCTGTTGTGTCATTGGTTAATTAATAAAGAAACTTCCTTGGCCCTTTTATAGGACAGAAAATTAGGTAGGCAGAATAAACAGAACAGAATGCTGGGAGAAAGAAGCTGAGTCAGACAGATGTGATAGCTCTCCTCTCCAAGATGGACACAAGTTAGTATCTTCCCTGGAAGCACCACCTTGTGGTGCTTTACAGATTATTAGAAATGGGTTAATCATGACATGAGAATTAGCCAATAAGAGGTTGGAACTAATGGTCCAGGCAGTGTTTAAAAGAATACAGTTTCCGTGTAATTATTTTGGGTGTAAAGCTAGCCGGGTGGCAGGACATAGCCCACTATTCCTTCTATACTGATAAGCTGGTATGGGTGGAGCAGTGCCTATTACCTGAACTTAAACTTAAGATGTTCAATAAAATCATCAGATATCTGCATAAAGAAGGACAGATAAGTCCCTCAATAGCCCCTGGAACAGCCCTGTGTTTGTAATACATAAGTCTAATGGAACCTGGAGAATCTTACTGGACCTACGAGAAATCAATGTCCATATGGAGCTAGTAGGAACCCCATTAAGGGGCTTACCTTGGGTCCCAGCAATCTCCTCCCAGTTTCACTTCACTGCAATTGATCTAAAGGACTGCATCTTTTCAATTCCTCTTCATGAGGAGGATTGTGAACGTTTTTCCTTTTCCATTCCTACAGTTAACTCCTCTTGACCTGATGAGAAATAGAAATGGGCTGTTCTCCCACAGGGGATGGCAAATAGTTGGGCCTTTTGAAAACAATATTTGTACAGTATCCTCCATGCCCATAAAAAATGGTACCAAAATGCATGGCTTACCTCATGTCACCTGGAGAGGACTCAAATAGCTATACACCCAAGATTCACACAACAGAATTAAAGAGAATTGTTCATACATGTAAGACTTGCCAACAGTTTCCCACCCCCTCTCCAACTTTACAAAGGCTGGGGGTGAACCAAAGAAGGTTAGGACCCAATATCATCTGGCAAACAGATGTGACACGTTGCCCTTTGTTTAGTAATTTAAAATATATGTTTGTGATCATAGCCATGTACTCTAAAGCATGATAGGCTACCGTCCACTCAGGGGAAAAGGCAACCCATGCCAAAGGCCACTTTTTTACAATGTTTTGCTACATTGGGAGTACCACAACAGGTCAAGACCAACAACATTAAAGGAATTCTTCCAGTGGTGGAATATATCCCATACCACTAGGATCTCATACAACCTACAAGGTCAAGCAATTGTTGAAAGACATTACCAACATCTCAAAGAGGTCCTTATAAATCAAAATGGGGGAGAAGTATCCCCCATCTACAACTACAAAAGGCATTATTAATCATCATTATTTTAAATTTTCAAAAATCAGATGAACAAAATAGATTCCAGAAACATTGGGGTACCCTACCAATGAGGCTCTGCCTAAAGGTTAGGTTTAAGGATCCTTTCACTAACCAATGGATGGGCCCAGATCCCTTGTTGACAGAGAACCAAGTATATGGATGTGTCTTCTCAAACAGGGGAAATGCCTATTTGGCTACCAGCTTGTAACTTAAAATTTCCCCCATCCCCTAAGGACAATGGGAAGACCAAGATGAACAATAAAGAAATAAAGAGATTATGATGGACAACCCTTAAATTCAAGTATAAGCAAAGAAAAATAACTACTACCTAAGGGAGACTGACCCTTGAGGAAAGGAAGGGGGCCTATCCTGGTTATCTGGGAACATGTGGGGATTAAGGCTATACCAAAAGGGCCTTATACTCATAATTCAAATGGAGATACATCCTGAGGACCTTCCTTGGATTCTGGGGCCTGCTTCTAAGCTAATGCTAATGAAAAACATGCCTGTATATACCTCAACTTTATATACCTCAACCCTCTCATAATCTAACCCTAAGCTATCCTTAATCAAGCTGCATAGAGATATAGGGGGATTAGATACCTCACCTTACCCATGCTGAAGCTACTGAGGTCTGCAGGCTTTGCTTACACCCTTACTCCCCTACTTTGAAGTCTTTGGGGTAAATGGCTCTTATGAGATACTAGATAAAGCTGATTTTTGTAGATGGGAAAACCCCAAAATGGAAGAGATGTCGGGACCAACTATCCCTCTTTGGTAGATGTTGAAGGCAACTTATGTCTTATACACCAGACATCCTCTTCTTAACCTCACTTGTGATTTGGCTAATGGGTCTATAGCTTCGTGGAGTGTGCCTAAAGATCATCGGTATTTTTGGATCTTTCAAGAGATGGGGGTTACTCCCTGCCTGTCTGACCCACTGATCATCCAGCATAATGATAATTTCTGGCTTGCATTAATTTTCCCTCATGAGCTTTACCACAAGTAGAAGAATTCTTGTCCCAAAGGCATAAGAGAGAGCCCCTAACGGCCCTGGTTGTCAACACATTGATGGGGCTATGTGTAGCTGGGACTGGTAATTTTACAACAAGAAATGGGAATAATTTGCTCACAATGGACAGTGACCTTAGAAAAGACAGACTGTATTTCATTATTTACAAAAATATTTAGAACCCTTAATAAGAGTAACCTTATAAAATAGTATAGGCTTGGACTTGCTGTTTATGGAACAGGTAGAAATTTGCAAGGCACTTGGAGAAGAATGTTGCCCCGATGTGGACCATTCTGGGATAGTTACAATAACCATGGGTGAGTTAAGAAAAAATATTAATCATTTAAGTCAAGAACCCCCTGTAAGACCTGGATAATTGGTCACCATGGCTTACCACACTTATCTCTTCCCTAATTGGGCCAATGGCTATTTGTTTATTGATTTACCTTTTTGGCCCAAGCATTCTCTAAATGCTGAAACAAGCATTCTAAAACCAGATAAAACAGATACAACTCATGGCCTTTCCAGTACATTATGATAGGCTTGATATATCTCACCACACAGATGAACTCTCAATTTGAGGGTATCCAAGTCAAAAGCCATGACCCATACTTTCTCCCCAGTGGGCTAGTCTAGCTTAGTGACCAGGTTACAGGGTGGGATATAACACAAAAACAGGGGGGATGTTGGGTCAAAATTAACTTAGGGCCTGTAGGACAAAGAAAAGCCTCGCTTGATTTTGAAGAATAGTCTCAAAGCTACCAAGTGAGGATGAGACAGCAAAATCTAGATAGATACCCCTTTAGATGAAAAGAGGGCTTGACTGTCTCTCATTGGCTGGAGGTACCCCCACATCACACAATGTCACTTAGCCTATATAAACTGATGCTCACGATAATACACTGAGTTCCTGCTTTGACTTGACTCCCTATTGCATCCGAGTGTCCTGCATCATGGGGCTATAGAACAGGCAGATAGCACACTCACGTTTCCTTGGGGAAATAAGGCTAAGGAGGTCTGGCAGAAGTGCAAACACCCTTTCCTTTCCAACTTGCTTTTTGGTCATCATGGAACTAGCTTTTCTAGACCAGGCTGGCCTCGAAGTCACAGAGATTCATGTATGTCTTTTTACTGGTTGCCTAGATTGTTATCTTTGAGGAATCTTTCTGTCAATGTTCAAATAGAAGGAAAATCTACACATACAATTTGAAAGTTTAGATGTACATTGAGAATGCAAATCCAAGAGCTACTCACAACTGTAAAGACATTCATATGAGGAAGATTTTTTTTAATGAGGAAGATTTTTAAGAATTTTATTTGTATGTATTTTAATGCTGTGACAAAACATTATGACTAAGGAAACTTATGAAGAATTTTATTGAATTTATAATTTGAAAGGCCTAAAGACCATGGTAGTGGAACAAAGGCATGACAACAGAACCAGCTGGAGGCTCATTTCTTGATTCAAAAACAAGAGGCAGAGAGCACACTTGGGAATAATATTAGTCTTTTGAATCAAGGTCCAACCTGATTAACACATCTTCTCCAAGAAGGCCAGAATTCCTATTTCTTCCCAAATTGTTCCACCAATCACATTGGTGCCATTCTCTGAAAACAAATAAGAAATCTTTCAATACACACAGGGACACACACAGAGACATACACACACTCATGTGGGTGTAGTCGTATTTCAATTTAATCTTAATAAATAAAGACTCTTGAAGATCTCAGAGTAAAACAATCCCACTGGTCAGCCTTACAGACCAGTTTATTGTAACACACACCCTTAATCCCAGTAGCCACACTGCTTTCTTTTAATCATGGTGGTGCATACCTCTAATCCTAGTCCTAGAGAAGATAGTAAAACAGGAGAAAACAACACTCAAAACACAGTCTTATTCTGAGATTTCTGGAGGTAGGATCACGATTTTCAGATTGAGTTAGAGATTTACCAATGGCTCATTGTTTGCTTTTTAGATCTTCAGGTTAAACCTCAATTTCTAACCCTGAGTTTTTATTAATCATGCTTCATTTGGGAGCCAACATTTTGTGTCATGAATTTATGAAAACACCTTTTTTTTTTTCTGAGGCTTTATCTACCAGCCCAGGCCAGGGCTGGGACTGGAATTCCAACACTAAAATTCAGAACCCAAACCTAGTTACCTGAGTTAGGGAGAAAAACTAATGTTACCAGCTCCTATCCACCCCAACTTAGCTTCCATGTAAAGACAGAAAATATACAGAGAATCGGGATACTTTATGTTGTCTTTGAATTGTTTGACTGCTGAAGAAAGAGGAAACAGCTGCAAAAAGATATTTGATTACTGGTGCTACTGGAATAATCCAACCTTTATATTTTGAAAATGCCTTGATTTCAAAACTTAAGTCAAAAGATATGCTTCTTTGGAGAAGAGGTTTTGCATTTCTTTCACAGAAACTGAGAGGTTGTGGATTCATTCTGGGCTAAGAAAAATAAGGTTTGATCTAGGAAGACCCCCTGAAAAATCTCCAAGGGAAACAGATGACCCAGATGATCCAATGTTTCAGAGTACATTTGTTGTAGTTTCCTCTGAGTTCTACATTCAGATCAGCTTCAAGACTATGGCTGAACTAATCAGGCCTCACAGAATACGCCAGTAAAGATTAGACCATAATCCTAAATTTTCTTGGGTTCCCATAAGATTAGCAGCACCCCAATCATCAGGTAGCAGCCTAGAAAACTGTCCTCACATTTTCATAAACCGGGTTATGGATGTTTGCTTTTGTTCTATCTGTTGGTTACAAGTTGTTATGAATAATGGTCAGGAAAAAAGCTAAACAAAGAAAATTATATTCAAGGTTCTTGGGTTTTGTTTTGTTTTCCTTTGTTTGTTTATTTGTTTTTAATAAAGGCCAAGCAGTGGTGGTCCATGTCTTTAATCCCAGCACTTGGGAGGAAGAAGCAGATGGATTTTTGTGAGTTAAGTTCAGACTGGTCTATAGACTGAGATCCAGGATGAGCTCCATATCTACTGAGAAACCTTGTCCTGAAAAACCAAAAATACAAAGAAAAAAAGAAGAAAAAGATGGAGGGAGGGAGGGAGAGAGAAAAGGAGAAAGGGAGAAATGGAGGGAGAAAGGAGGGAAGAAGGAAAGAAACAGAGAAAGAAAATGGAAAAATGAAAGAAAAAGAAAAGAGGATATAGATATGATAAGATAGGAAGGTAGATTATTGAATCTTCTCTGAAAAGAAAAAGAGAAGATATAGATATGATAAATAAAAAAGTAGATTAAAAGATAGATTATGGAATCTACTTTTTAAAAGCAACTACTAATTTTAAATATTTTACATTGATTTTATTTTGTATATAGTATACAAAATTGTATATTCATACAATTTTGAATTTTAACAAATTTGAGATTAATTTTGTTAAAATATATTGTACATAAATCTCAAACCTTGTTCAAAGTATTGTACCTATACAGCTCATTTAACAAAGTAATGCAAATTCTAGTCCTTGAAAATTGTTATTATCAATTATTTAGGATAATAAAGAAATATTAGTTAGTAGTTAATCACCTAGTATAATCAAACTTGTAGTCACATTAGGTATGTTTTCCAGGTCAAACAAAGATATGCTTTAAATAGATAAGTCATCTTCAAACACTTCAGAGATCTAGAGAATATTGCATTTAAGATGTTTTAATAACCTAGGTTCTTCTTTATATGACAATGATTCATGTCTGCTCTTGGCAGCACCAATCTACTTCAGAGAAGATAATGGATGTTGAAGAACCTCCACATGGAGTTTACTTTCTTTGTGGCAAGAGTAAGCCACTGGGCAAGCAAATGCCCCTGGCTCAACTGCTGACATTATACTGTCATAATTAGACAATTAGGGCACAAAATATCCTGCTTCTCAGAATATTCTGTCAAATATGCTAGGCCTGTGGTCAAAGATGGATTCCCCAACATTGCAGAGGAACTTTTGGTGACTGTCTAGACAGCCAGCTGTTTCTTTCCTTACTCACATTTTTTAGAAGTTGCTTGCTTGTACTTCCTGCTTACTCCATTAATATTATTTCCTTCTTGGGTATTTAAAAGAGTTGAAGATTAGATAGCTATATTTATAGTTTACCAGACTCAGAAGTCAAGTTATGATGAAAGTAAATTAGGTATAAGACTTTGGACTTACCAAGATTGGATAGATATGGAATATTTTCTCTGAATTTGTCATGTACAAATGAACTAGTCATTATTGATGTATTTATTTCCTGTATATATATTTCTTGTTGTATATAGTTTTCTTATATTGGTTACAGCCTTCTCTTTTAGACAAAAAGGAGAAATGTAGTAGCTTATCAATTGCATTTTAATAAATAAAGACTGCCTGAAGATCTGAAAATAAAACAGTCCCCCTGGTAAGCCTTATATACCAGGTTATGGTAACACAACACATTTAATTCCAGTAGGAACACTAGTTGCCAGAGAAATCTGGTAGTTTACACCTTTAATCCCAGCGCTAGAGAGGACTACAAAACAGGAGGAAACAGGTCACAAAACACAGTCTCCTCCTGAGATTCCTGAAGGCAGGATCACCATTTTCAGATTGAGGTTGTAGTAAGAACCAGTGGCTGGCTGATTTGCTTTACAGATCTTCAGGTTAAACCCCCATTTCTGACCCTGGGCTTTTATTAAACATGCTTCATATACACAATGCTTGTAGAAGGCTAGATGATTACATGGTTTATAGCAAAGAGAATAGTAATCTTGCTTGATGA
This sequence comes from Microtus pennsylvanicus, assembly GCF_037038515.1. NCBI lineage: Eukaryota > Metazoa > Chordata > Mammalia > Rodentia > Cricetidae > Microtus > Microtus pennsylvanicus. The sequence goes on along the minus strand of NC_134584.1, from coordinate 68,950,922 downwards.
ATGAGTAATGAAATAATTTTGCAGATCATTTACATAGTACTCTACTTCAGTTTTTCATATTTGCCATTTATCTCAAATAGGTATAGTTTTCATTAATGTACATAACACCTAAAATCATTCAGTTTGCCTATGTGTTTCCCTATTCTTGCAAGTCTGTCCATTTTCACAAAACTGTAGCACATAAGGTAATGCAGTTGGTCTATGTACATTACAATTTTTTTTCAATTGCTCATTTGTCTACTGTTGTTCTAAAGCAATATTTTGGGCAGCCTGCTGCTTTTACATATAAAAAACAAGACTTTCTCTCATTCATGAATATGTCACCATTGCCTCCACTCTATGCTTTGCTTGATTGTGCAATTTGGAATCATCCCTATGTTCTCAGACCTAAGGAATCTACCACTGTAATAGCATGGTGTTTAGCTACATAATCCCATGCAGACAGAAAGCAAAATTTCACTCATTGTATTTTTTATCTTTATTGATACCTATTATGATTATAACTCTGAAGAAGTAATGCTGCAGAAATATTAGCTATGTTTATATGAGATCCATGAGCCATTTTAGATGATGAAAACATATTTCTCTTGAAATTTGAGCCAGTTCATTAATTTTGTGATGAATAAAACTACCAGGTTAGGGTTTTTAATTGAACATGCTTGAACTTTCTTAGTGGTTCTTCTTTCCCTTCCACAGTGAAATGTCACCCCTATTACTGCTGAGGTATGTAATGAAGACTATACACACAGAGAAACAATCCATTTGATTAAAACAAAAATATCCATTCACTTAATTAGTTGATTGGGGAAAATATACGCCCTCTGGAAAAGAAAATACTAGAACTTTTGCCACTTTAATAAAAGAATTTAACAAATACTAGTGACTGATTGTCTTTGGCTTTAGATAAATGGCATTTTCCAGTTACCCAGTATTTTCATGCATATCTGCTTCAAATACCTCAATAGGCATTTAAACAATAAAGATAATATGTAATGATAAACCCTGACATTGGAAGAAATTTAAAAACGAATATGGAGAGACAGCTTTATAGTAAGAACACTTATGCTCTCCATATCCTCATGGTGGCCCACAGCTTCCTATGCATTGAATCACAGGTAATACAATATCCTATTCTGGTTCCATGGGTGATGCACACATGTGAGGCACCAATATATATTCTGGAAAACGTGCAAATACATAAAATGAAATAATTAAAAATATTAAAGCCAGAACAAAAATGAATTTTTCTTTAAACATTTTCTTTCCTCAGATTAAGAATTAAACTTGTTGGGTAGTTAGCCTGAAACACGTTTCTTAAATTCTTTACCTGAACTTTCATATCAATGCTAATAGTAACTTTAAGTTAGTACTATTCTAGCCAACATATATAAATGAGGAATCAGAGGCAAACACGAATTAAATAACTGGTCAAGACTTTATAGTTGTTAATGACAGGTGGTTACAGTAGAGAACAAATTTGAGCCAATGAACTCCTAAATAAAAAGTTAATGTATTTTATCTATGAAAAACAAATTTACTTGTCAAATATAATAAAAATGTTATGCTTTCTTGGAAAGATTTTCCCGCAGGTAGTCTTCTATATTTGTGGCTACTCAAAAGTGATTTTTTTAAAATTTACAACCCCATTGAATAATATATAATATATCTAATGTTAACCTTTATTTGGATAATGGTTGATACAAATTCTAAATCACTTGAAGTATCTTTTTGCTCATTTTTTGAGTGATTCTAATGCTAAATCAATGATTTCACTTATTCGATATGTTAATAATATCAAAAAATTCTAGAAATTATACAATTATCTGAGTAAATTATACAGATTAATTATGGGCTGAAGGTACACAGCTTTATTAAACCAACTCTAGGAAATCACTTTACTTCTTTTTCAGTTCTTAAGCAAGATAGCTATAAGATTTTCAAGTCCAAATATGCTGAAAATAAAATCAGAAATAAATCTTGAATTATAATAGAAATGAGCACTAAATATATTAGACAGGAAAACTTTGATACACAGAAATTCACATGGATTTGTGTAGCTATAAGATTTAATAATTAATAATAAAATCATGAATATACATCATCCACAAAATACTAAAATGTAATCATCTTCAGCATTTTATAAAATTCATACTCACATTAGTGCAAAAATATTTTTAAAACACAAATAATAGCTACTATTGGCAAAGGTATTCTGAAAAGATCCATGTTTGTTGTTAGTGAGTACATGATTTGAAACTATGGCAAATCAATTTTCCTCAAATAAGGAAAATAGAAATGTCATATAATTCAACTTTCCTACTTTAAATGTATCTTCAAAATCTTGAAATCTCCATTATGACTTATGCTTCACCTATTTCAGTTCACAGTATACTCCGGAATCTCTTGTAAAGTCTTTGTTGCTGCCACACACTGCCTATTCTCAGCAGTTCTTCAGGGCTGCGATATACCATTCTCTTTCCTCAATCTGTTTCGTCCCTGAGTGCAAAATCAATACCATGTGACAGATACTGCTAAATTCTTCTGCTACCTCTGGAAGGTGTCTGGCTTCTATGGCCCATAGCTGTCTCTCTATATGCTGAACGAGGGAAGATACTTCCCTGAACAGTTCGTTGTTTAACACAATGTATCCTTTTAACAGCATTCTCCATTTAAGCTATCTCTTTTCAAGTGAAGTTTTTCTTTCACTATGTGGAACCTTTCACAGGAGGACTAGTGTTTCCAAGGCATCTTTTTTTCTGTATAGAATATTAATTTTCTTTTTAATTTTCTTACTAATCTCTTTAACAATTTACAACTGCTGCTTTCAAACATAATTGTCTGTAACACTAAATTTGCTCAAGCTCTTTTCCTTGAAAAAAAGTTAATTTTCCTTTATTTCTCCTCTCTTTTTTGCTTTCCTGCTGTAGATCTTAATGGCAACAGTTAGCAATAATTGTGACATACCTTAAATGTTATATTACCAAACATTTTAGTTTGTTACTTTTGAACATAACCTCTCCCACCTTCTCAAAACATGAATATAACACAACCAATATATTTGCAAGAAAAATAACTGTTTTAGTTAGGGTATTATTTATTATTTGTTTAGTTGGGGTTTTATTTTAGTGAAGATGACTACAATAATTTAGATAAGAATAGTATTTAATTGAGGCTGGCTTACACTTTCAGAGATTTTGTCCACATGCCGAGAAATGTATCTCGGTAGACATGGTGCTAGGGAAGAAGCTGAGAATTCAATATCTTGATGTGAAGGCAAAAGGAAGTGAACTAAGACACACTTTCTCCAACAGTGCCAAATCTACTCCATCAAGGCCACACATCCTAATGTACTGCTGACTACCTAAGTTTATGGGGACCATTTCGATTCAAAATACAATATTCCACTCCCTGACTCCCACAGGACTGTGGACGTATCATAATGGAAAAAATGCATTCAGTCTGACTTCAAATGTCACTATAGCCTGGCAGTGTTTCAAACTTGTTTAAAAGTTCAAAGTTTGATGTCTCTTGATATTTATGCAATCTCCTAATTTCAGTTCCATGTGAAATTAAAATCAAAAAGCGAATCACAAACTTAAAACTTATAATGGTACAGAATATGCATTAGCATTCCAAAAGGTAGGGAAGGGACATGGTGTAGAAATACGGGACTAAAATAATACCAAAAAGCAGCTGGGCCAGTTCCAAACTCTGTATCTCCATGTATGATATCACAATACTCTTCAGATCTCCAAATCCTTTCAACTATACTGACTACAACATACTTCTTTCTGTTGGGCTGGTTCCATTCTCTGCTTTTCTTGACAGGATTCCCCTGACTGTGACATCTCCAACATTTTGAGTTTCCATAGCAATCCAGGCTACAGCTTCACGGCTTCATACAATAGTCTCTCTCGGCCTCCATTCAGAGACACCTCACCCATCACAGACATTAGCATCTCTGCACAGTTGTACATGGAGATTCTTTTCTTTCATCCTTGACTCCAAAATAGAACCATGAGAATGGCACTGCCTTTTTCTGGGTTTGGGACATGGCCTCCTCGGTCAGTTATATCTTTACCTGCTTTCTATCTTCAATGGTTTCCTTTACTGTCTAGGGTTGACTGTCCTGAAACTCACTCTGTAGAAAAGGCTGATGATGAACTTAGAGATCTGTTTACCTCTATTTTTAGGGATTAAAGGTATGTACCACCACACTTGTACCTCAATTGTTATTTAATCTCTTTTCACAATTCAGAAACTTAGCTGGGTAGGATTTGGCTCAGGGTCTCTCTCTTTATTCCATTTCTTAATATGTTTATCTCTTTGAACATAGGATTTAGTACCACTCCACTTTCTAGTTCCCCTTTTTGTTGTAGTAGGAGCGGTGGGCTGCGTCCCCGCCACCCAGCCGCCCGTATGGCTAGCTTTACACCCAAAATAATTACACGGAAACTATATTCTTTTAAACACCGCCTGGCCCATTAGTTCCAGCCTCTTATTGGCTAGCTCTTTCATATCGATCTAACCCATTTCTAATAATCTGTGTAGCTCCACAAGCTGGCTTACCAGGAAAGATCTTAACCTGCTTCTGTCTAGAGTGGGAGAATCATGGCGACTCCTTGACTCAGCTTTCTTTCTCCCAGCATTCTGTTCTGTCTACTCTGCCTACCTAATTTTCTGTACTATTAGGACCAAGCAGTTTTCTTTATTGCTTAACCAATGAAATCAACAGATATGACACTCCCACATCAGCTTTTTTCCCCAATCTATATATTTTGCAATTTTTCTTGCTCAGCTTGCTCCTTTTCATTATAAATCTTTCTAAGAGTCAACACTAATAAACACACTACAGTCTATTTTACCTTGTTGTGAGATTTCCTTTGCCAATGCAATTAATTGAAAACTCTTCACTTTACCCTCTGACTGACTTTTCAGACAAGGGCCAAAGCAGACACCGTCTTCATTTAATGATCACAGACCATTCTATAGGCTACATACTAGCAGTCTTCTTCAAAACCTCTTAAGCTATTTTTCACAGTTTAAATTCACCCCCAGCACCATTGTCTTCTGTCTTCTTACAAGGATGTACCATTAAGCCTCACTTAAAATGTCCTAGTAATTTTCTAATCCATGGTCCCAAAACCCATATTCCTCCAAACATAAACATATTCAGGCCTATCACAGTGATACCCTAGTCCCTGGTATTATCCTCTATCTTTTAGGATTTTATTGCTATGAATAGACACCATGATCATGACAACTCTTATAAGAAAAAACATTTAAGAGAGGTTGATTTACAATTTCAGATATTTAATCCATTATCATCATGTAGGCAGATATGATGCTGGAGAAGGATATGAGAGTTCTACATCTTGATCTACAGCTAACAGGAAGTGAACTAAGATACATTTCCTCCAACAATGTCATACCTACTCCGACTAGGCCACACTTCCTAATGTGCCACTCCCTAAATCTATAGGGGGCTTTTCTATTCAAACTGCTAAAATGAACAAAAGAACTTCTAACCCAATTCATAATAGAGTCCTTCTTCTCTTCTAAAACCTCATAACACACACCTACACTATTCACATTTATCTTATTATTCTGTTCTTCCAAATGCCTACCAGAATAGTTCTGAAGATGTTTTCTTCTGAAGTATTCCAAACTTTTCCACATTCCTCCTATAAACTAGCTTTAAAACTTTACTAATTACTATGCAATCAGGTTAATTACAGCAATGCCTCAACTTCTGTAGATTACTTTGCTTATTGAGACAAACCCCAAAAGACAACTTAAAGAAGAAAGAGTTTATTTGGTCTCACTGTTCATGCATCCAAACAGCCATCATGATCATTATTCTGATTATCTTCATCACCTTTAGTTTGTGATCTTTATTTTATCTTTTTATGATAACAGCATCCTGGACATATACAGTTAACCCATGTCAATCATTATCTCTGGAACTTTACCTTTTAGAGAATTTCAAAAGGAATCAAAACCAATCATTCTACAATTTTCAAACATGTTCCTTCACTAAAGAATAAATCACGGCAGGTAAATCTAAATTGTTGAATATATAAAAACTTTTTTTTGCAAAATTAACCCATTTTGTAGCAATGCAGCTGTGGTAAACACCTATAATTAAACTTTTGTTAAAGCATGGCTTTTATTTCTCAACACACAAGTGTAGCATTCCTTTGCTACTCATCAAACACATGAAACTCCTACAGGAACTTCCAAGCTGCTTTTCAGGGTGTGAGAATGCATACGTAATGTCTAAAGGAAATCTGGCTGAGGCTACCAGAAATGGTGGGAATAGGAAGAGATGTCTGCCCAACAAAAAGACATTCTTTGCTTACCACCACTGGTGATCTTGACCGCCAGACACTTTAAGTCTCTTTCATCAGAAATATTTATTCTCTATTCTATCTCTGTATTTGATCTTAATCAATGTTTCTGTCTACTTTCAGCTTCATACTCTCTTTTAAAATATAATAAATAAATAAGCAAACAAATGAATAGATCTTGTTTATTCTCCTTGACTAAACCTTCCTTCGTGTTGTTGTCACTTCCTCCAGTTTTTTGTTTATTTGTCTTCTTCTTTTTTTTGAGACATGGTCTTTAGATACAGTACCAGTCATATAGGAACTCACTAGATCCTCTTGACTTTGCCTCAAGAGTGAAGCATAATTAATAACACAACTCAGAGAAATTAGGGTTCAAACTGAAGATCCAAAATCAAAGCAGCCTGTCACTGGTTCTTATTTACCTCAATCTCAGTCTAATAATGATAATCCTGCTTCCCTGAATCTCAGAATGAGCCTGAGACTGACAACTGTCTCCCCCCATTTTATAATCCTCTCTAGGGCTGGGATAAAAGATGTGTACCACTGGGACTAATGGCATGCCACCATTAACTTTCTTTGGCAACTAGTGTGACTAGTGGGATAAAGGTGTGTGTTACCACTGCCTGGTCTGTAAGGCAGTGGGCTGTTTTGCTTTCTGATCTTCATGCAAGCTTTATTTATTAAAATACAAATGAAATGCCACTACACCAATGCACTTGAGTTAAAGATGTATATTGCCAAACCAGGCCTAGTGTCCAAAATTTATGTTACTGCTGTAAAACATTCTTACGGGTTCTTATGTTTTACTCCAGTAGATATCCTTGTTTGTTTTCCAGTTCCCACATTCCATTTTCTTGTTATTATACCCTCACTTGATTTAGAAATTCCAATTATCAGGCAATAGTTCATCCTTCATATCACATATACGTATATGTCAACGCGTCCAAGGAACTATATTCCTTTGTCCTTACACAGATCCCTTATTTCAGCTGTCACAAAAGTAGAAAATGGATGGTAGATAACAAGGGCTAAAGAGCATAGTAGGGATGAGCATTGGGGAAAGGTGACCTCTAGGTACTTTCACAAGTAAAAGCCAGAAGTCTCAGTGTGGGCTGGAGAGATGGCTCAGCAGTTAAGAACACTGACTGTTTTTTCCCAAAGAGGGACAATGGTTGATTCCCTGCTCTCAAATGGTCTCTATAGTGAAGGGGTATAAACTACTGGCAAATAGAATTAATCAGACTAGCTTTAATATAAAATATTCAGCTTTAATAAAGGGAAGAAGAGGGGAGCTTACAAAGCCAGGGTTCCAGCAAAGAGCAGCAAACAAAAGAGAGCGCGGGGAGCACACCCGCCAGATTTATAGGTAAATATTGGCCTAAGGGGTACACGCCCTACAAACAAGGTGATTGGCTGGGGCTTCCCCTTCACTACAGGTGTCCCTAACTCCTCCTGTGGATTCGATGGGAATTGAACACAGGTGGTAAACTTACATATGGGCAAAACACATAAAAATAATGAAATGATTCTTTTAAGTTATTCTAGAATGATATTTTAGAGTGTCTATAAATAACATTAAATACTATGTATTTAAATGTATTGAATAAATTGTTTCTTATTTACTTTGTATTAATTAATGTATTTTGCATTCCAACCACAGTCTCACTTCCCTCTTCAGCTCCCGTCTGTCCCCTTTCAGTCCAACCCTCCTCCATATTTGCTCAGAAATGGGCAGGCATCCAATGGAATTAGTTTAAGAGTTTTTATCATAAAGGAATTTTATGTGAGACAAATGGTTAAGCTGATATAAACATTCTCTATATAATATATACACTGCTCAAAATATTATATATCCCATTAATAAGTTTACATATTGTGTATTTTATATATCCATTAAGAATAAATTAAAATGAAATATTTTTGAAACTGTATTCTTTCTATTTCATTTGCATAGACTATGGCTATGTCTCTGATTCCTGGTGCCTTACACTAATAGCTGAGTTTTGTAACCTTCCCTATATTGTTACAATTCTTCACCCCAATCCATATGCCTGTCGTTTCTCCTCTATCACTGACATCATTGTCACGCTCCTATTTAGAATTATTTGTTGTATGCAGAATAAAACTTTATCATAAAGGGATGAAGACTGCCACATTGGAATATACTGAAAGTGTATGTGTAGTTTTGCAATTGGTTAATGTGGTTTGAACTTTGTGAGCATGAAGGCCTTTAATACATCACATTTCATTTGAACACAATAAAAAATTCTTTGTGTCAATAACTAGAAAAAAACAGTTTAGCGAGGGAGTAGATTTCCTAAAAATTAATTAGGTTCAGATATGTGTGATATAAATATGAACAAATAAATATATAGAAATTATTGAGAAGTTGTTAAAAAAATTGCCCAGAGCACCACAGGATGAATTAGAAGTCCAACTCATAAAAGATAGTGTGACATGTGCTTCATACGTGGAAGAAAAGGCTGTTCTTGAATAGTGGGGAAAGCAGTATATTGGTGGGTAGGGGTTATAGTTAAGAGGAAGAAACACAAAGGAAAAAATAGGAGAAAAAATAACCTTAGAATAAGTATTCTTCTGATTCTGGTGTAGGTTTAACAATTGATGAAATTCTGAAAGTTAGAAGTATACTGGTAAGAAAACAACAACTGAAAATTTTATTTAAATTTTTATAAACAAAGGGAAATATCCCAAAATACATTAACATCAATAAATTGTATTAAAATCTCATTTTTTAAAAAAACAATCCCCTTATTTTTCTCACCATGGAATAAAATTTAATTCTCTATGCCTTTGATTTTATGTTTGTATTAGTTGTGCTTTTAAATTTATCTGCTACTATTTAGCACACTTCAAAATATGGATCTATTACTTTTATAACTTCAGATACAATGTTTACAGTAGAGACAGATACACACACTAATATAGTTGGAGATCGTTGTGTGAGCTGAAGTTACATATGCAATATTCTGATGATATTTGCTGTTCAGTGTTGGGGAGTCAAACAATGGGTTTCTCCATGTGAGGCATACACCCATCACTGACACCAGGTTATAGAAGTCCTGTAAGTCGAAAAAGCTGCATGGGCAATTGAAACGGGGAAACTATGAGGTTTAATAGATATTAAAACGTGACTGCATTTAAAAGAGAAATTGAGAGGTTATTTCTAATAAGGAGAAGCCAGCCAGGCACCAGCCATCTCAGCCACCTCCTCCCACACCTCCTGCTTTTCTGTGCATATGCGTGTTTTAGTTAAATCACTGACAAGGAAACTACCAGCCTTATGTTTCCACTAATGTTAGGACAGCCCATAGAATTTGTAATGTTAAGCACAACAGCTGATCATACTATAGAGGAGAAGAAAAGGACAAAAAAATGGTCCCATTAACCATGCAAATGTGTGCCACATCTGTACTAAATTGTCATTTGCATGAATGCAGCAAAGGCAAGTGGGATTACTGTCATTAGCGTGATGCTGTTTTTGTTGCTATATTGTACTTAAGGTTGGGTGGGTGTTTCCATTTATAATGCCCCCTTCTTTTTTAGGAGTTTATAATTTGGTTGTAATAATCTGCTTTTTGATGAAACATTACTACAAGTTCACAGAAGGGGAGCGATTTTTAATTACAAAATTGGATTCAGACTGGTGCAGCTAAGTTTCAACCAGGGAAAGACACTGAAGAACACAAACAAAAATGTTATTTCCTTCCAAAATCAACTATTTTAGCCTCAATGTGAGGAGTGGAATATGCTGTTTGATGTGAAAAGTTGACTTTATTTTAATATTTTGTTAGGTTTTCATAGGAGACTAATACTGCAAAAAATGATTTTACTTTTTGAAAAACTTCCTAAACTTATTTGAAATAAATTTTTAAGCACTATTAACACATGAACTCTTAGTAAATTTTATAATTGGTGTTCATTTTAAGTCTTATTGGAGCCTTAACAAAACAGGTAATATGTAGATATTCGAGAGAGACTAAAATAAAAGTTTCCTATGTGTATTTGAACAGCCGGTCACCTCAGCATTAAGAAAGCTTGACAAACAACTTAAGAACATTAACCCAATTTTTACGATCCAAGGTGCAGTTATAAATAGCAATGGAGAACTAGGCACTGATTACTAAGAAAAGTTGACTATGCACACATATTTCATACTGTCAGTAAAATATAAAACTATATTATGAAAAAGGACATTCTGTGCAAGTATGTATTAAAAATACATTGTGTGCATGTATTTAAGTATTTTGTTATACAGTAATGGCTAAGAACAGAACCTAGAACAATTGGTTCAATAATTGGTGATTATAATAATTAAGATACGTTTGCCATTGTTATATCTGTATGTGCTAGCTTTCCATTATTACTGAGGCACAATACCTGTGGTAGTCACCCTAAAGTGGAATACTTTATTTTGGTGTGTAGTTTTAGAACATTCATTGTATCATCATGTGTCCCTCCATTGTTTCTAGTTCTGTGGCAATTAAGAACAGCATAGCAGAAAGACATGAAAGAGAATCGCTATTCAATCACAGCAACCAGAAAACAGAGGAGAAAGGTCAGGGATGAGAAAGACCTTGCAAAGGACATTCCCAGTGACCTACTAACTCATTCAGCAATCAGTTCATCAATGATTCAACCAACTGATGAGGTTAACATCATCATGACAAATGATACAATCATATCTCAGTACTGCCACAGCTGGGAACTAAGACTTCAATACATGAGTTTTGGGGGATATATGTAAACAATAATGCCACTGAAAAAAAAAAGATAAGCATTTAAGTAATTTTGATGGTATTCTGTATTTACACAACATGTATCCCCATTTGTAGATGTTTTAATAGGATCTGATCAGAAGCAGGAAACATCACCAAACGGCTATGATTTTTTTCTTTTGTCATTGTTGAAGTTTTTCTTTTTCTTTTTTGCTTTTCTGTTTCTTCACATGTGTGGAATGGAGGCAAGAAATAAAGAAGCCTTTTAGGTTGAGAACAAATGGAATTTACCCACTATTTAGAACCAAAGGACAAGAAGAGATTGTTAAAATGTTGATAAGATGTTTAGCAGGAGTTCTTCTGAAAGGATCTGTAATCTCTGGTCAAAAGAAATGACCTTCATAAGCTCATGTCTTAGAAGGCGCAGTGGGATGGCGGAGGCTCCCGTAGCCCTCTAAGTTTCTGGGGGTGCTCAGGCTGGTCATTAGAAGACAAGAGAAAACAATAAACAACATTTCTGAATTTTTTGGATACATATACCTACATGTAGTTACTTGTCTCAATGTCCATGTTTACATACTCTTATATTTTGCTCAAGCTTTGATCACTTCTTCACTTCACAAATAAGTCCATAGTGCTTGCCTCAGAGCATACAGGCAGTATTTGAATTAAATTAGGTACAAAATGACCTATGACGAGTACATGAACAAAATGTGGTGGAGAGAGAATATCCATGAATAAATATATTTAATATTGGCCTAATGGCTTTATCAGAGCTCTGCATTAACTCCAATAAATAATGAACAGTAAGATATGCACTTATAATTTAAGAAAGAATGTCACCTAGAATAAATAATACTTTTCTTAAGTGGTCAGCAACTTCCATAGGCAGGACACACACTCTCCTGTGTGTAGGAAATAATCTGTGCTATAAGAATTGTTAGTGACAAAGACTGTTAAGAATTGCTTCATATGAGAAGAGTCTAATTGAAAATATCATGTAAGCTAATATCTTCAGAAAGGAACTAAAGGAATCTTATAATGAACTTGTTTTTATTGAATGTGACAGGTTGCTCTGGATGACAAAACCACAGTAGCTGATGACTTATGTAATTATTTTGGACTAGTTTTGTTAGGCATTCGGGGTGGGACGATCACATTGGAAACAGAATGTTTGCACTGATATTCACCATTATGATGAGGATTTAAATAGAATGGAGACAGTGATACAGAAAAGAGGCACAAAATGAAAGAGATTTCCAATCAGATTTCTGACTTTTGAGTATTTCAACATTGCATTTAATTTCAGATTGTGGTCTCAGAGCAACATAAAAGATAAAAAAGAAACATTTAGATGTTCAGGTGTATCATCATCTAGTATCATGTTCTGCTGAATATAAGTTTCTTCCAATATGCTTTTACAAAACCAAGGGAGGCCTATCGCTTTCTCCCCTGCCTCCCTGCAGTTCCAACAAGTATCATTATCTCTAATCCCAGGCTTGCTTGTCCTGCTGAGCAACCAATAGCTATTAAAGATAGCTTTTTGCAGTATTAACTGAAGCCCTCAGTCCAGCAGCAGCATGTGGATATTTGGCGTATTTTAAGCCACATCGTTGCAAGGGCTGACTAAAATTTATTTAAGATATTTTTGATATAAAGAGCATTTATCATAATAGGCTTGAAACAGTTATGGAAGTTGTATATTTTATTATTTGGGCATTCACTTTGATTAAAGAAACAATTTTTATGCTTTTGTGTAAATTGGTTTTAAAGAGTTAGAAATTATATTAATATCATAAAAATAATGACAAAGATATTAGTAGGCCTAATAGAATTTAAAACTTGTAAGTAAAAGCAAAACTAAGACATTATTATTATTATCATTATTATTATTAAAAATTATTATAAAACATAATTCTTTTTAAAAGATGTATACAGACATGAATTTCTCATGATCTTTTAGACTAAACTCATTTTTACTTTTATTCTTTAATATTTATAATTACTATGGCACACAATATCGTTCTTGGACTAAAAAAGCTGAGAATGAGTTGGGACCTGGCTTTGAAATGATCCCATGAGCGTCTCAGTTCTCTGCTACTCCATTGATAATACTGATTGGTTTTTGAAATATAATCCATTTATAATTAATTCTTTTTTAAAACAATTGCTATGCTTTCAATTCAGTTTTGAATACTCTATGTCAATAGCATAAGGTGTGTCCAAAATAAAATATTCAAAACATAAATGTGTTGTAACTTTATAAATTGAGTCTTTGAAAGCTGTTTTATTTTAGAACAAGAACATGTAAAGATGAATACCTTATCTGAATAACTTTAGGAACTGACACAAATTGTTATATATATATATATATATATATATATATATATATACTGCACACATATCTCTGTGAAAAGGTTATATGCATTGTACACATACATCTGCACACACATGTTTAACATGCACATGTTAGTGAGCAGGCATAGTTTCAGACATCTGGATATTTTACATTATAGAGCCCAAACACTAAAATGTTTTCACTAAGTTTTACTGCTAGGCATATTTTCCAGACATTCCCCGAGAATATGCTGCTATTAATCCCAAAGAAGGGTACTGTGCTTTCTTAAACATATTATCATGTGCTACAGAGAGTTGGAGGGAGAGGGAAAGAGGGAGGAAGAGAGAGAAACAGAGAGAGAGAGAGAGAAAGAGAGAGAGAGAGAGAGAGAGAGAGAGAGAGAGAGAGAGAGAGAGAGAGGAGAAGAGAGAGAGAATTCTTAAGTTTGCATGTATGACTGGGGAGGGAATGAAATATGGGGAAAAATGATCCACTTTTCATTCCAATAGAATATAATACAGTATATCCTTCAAATATTTGTTGAAGAAGTTAAGATAAATTTTCTATTTTTCCTGTATAGTCCATCCTAACTTTGGTCTTTGATTTATAGGAATGATTTGTCATTAAACACTTTTACACAAAGTGTTCATTTCAAATCTATTTTATCCATTGTTCAGTGTGTGTGTGAATTTTAAATATATGTGGCCACACAATACCCCCGCCCCCACTATTGGAAATAGGTCAGAAGAATCCTTTTAATGGATTTGTCACCATTTGCTTCACCAAAGAGTTCTGATTTCTTTACTTGTCATTTCCAGTTTCTGTGAACGAAAGGCTCTTAAAATGCATGACTTTGTGCAGCAAAATATGTCAAAAATGCTGTAAAATAATACAATCCCAAGGACCATAGGGGGTGGGAGGGAACATCAAAAAGGATTACTGGTATTTTCTTCTTCTGTATCCCTCACTTATAGTAGGTTTCATCACTGCACACCAGGAACATATGTGAGATGCAGTCATTTTCTCTAAATAAGTTTTGGTAAAATTACTACATTTACTACAGTTACACTTATTAATTTTCTCAATATGTACCACCTGAGTGCCTACCTCTGAAAGCTCATACCTTCTCATGGAGGTGATTCTTGATGCAATAGTAAGGCGAAGAAGGGTGCTTCTGAGTAGGGGGTTCAGAATTTAGTGGTGTAACATTTGGGGAATAAAAGTTGGAGAAATAATACTTGGAAAAACATGCATTTTAAGTGAAAAATTTCTTTGAATCCAAAAACAGGCTCTGAGAAATAGTATACGGCAAAACTATTTCTCAATTATGCTGATACTTTTTAAGTTGTGTTCAGTTCAAACTTCACTGGAATGCTCTGAGTATTACAGAACTTTTGTAGAATAAGGTATGTTTAGTGTCTTAATACATTCTTGAGTTATTGCTTATATTATATATTTATTCACAGGGAAAACAAACTTAATTGGTACTCTAAAAAGTCTACTCATATAAATATTAGCATTTTATTTCTTAAAAATGCTGATTTAGTTTGTACTATCAAAGTTACATTCAACTTTAATATTAGTGATGAAAATTCAATAACATGTTCATAAATTTATAAATCAAAAAGATATTTATTCATTATACTTCAATAACTTGGTATATAATTTCATGTTCCTTGACATCAATGTATTGTCTGGGTGTCAACATTGGATATGACCAGCCAAGTACTGTGATCTTACAGATTCAAACTTGGCAACTACTTGAAAACATCGTTTTATTCCTAAACAACTCTTAATCTGTTAAAATTAGCATTTCACGAGAAATTCTGCTTTATTCTGTAACTTGTGAAGATATAAATTTAAGTAAATTCTCATCACTTTCTCAGTGTCAAGACACTTATGGGACAAAATATATTTGAAAGTATTTTCTTTGTCAATTCTGGTCTGTGATATCTGTTAAGTATAAGTAAACAGTTGGCAAGGAACTCCCTCTTGTGGTCAAACATTCTTAATTAGAAAAAGAGATTGTCCTCAACTGACAGTCTGGATTATTAAAGCATGGGTCACTTGTAACTATTAAGATTAACACTACCGATACAAGTGGTTTTACTGAAGCAATCCATTGCAAATTAGAGCTGACTTCTGAAACATATGCTTTTAATTTTTCCTAAAGCAGAGTTTTACGCTGCTGTTCTGGAGAAATCCACCTTGACTTTTAATTTCCAAAGGTTCCTGTTTTTTTTTAAATATCATGACATTAAAAAAGTTATACACACATGACAAACACAAACAACAAACATATATAGTGCAATAATTCATACTTAAGCACTATAAGAAATTTGCATCTCTTTATTGTATCTCAGTACTTTGTTTCCTAATAATTTCTGAAATTGTGCTGCTGCCAAATGTTCATATTAACAGAGGAGAAACTGTTTTTACGTTATTAATCAATGATTTCCCAAAAGTCCACATAGAAACTAACTCTATTGTCAGGAGCTCTGTAATATTAATATCCAATCAGAGGTGTCTGAAACACTTAATATGAATAAGACAAATTACTAGTCACACAATGAACCTGACAGATTACAATGTTTTTCTTAGTCATTTGTCTTAAATATTGCCTCCAACTACATCACAAGATTAGTGATAGATAAATACCATCTCCTAATTCTGAATATCTAATTCATTTTTATGAGAACAAATTAAAAGCTAATGCTTAAATACTCAGTGTTTAGATCATATCCTGGCAGCATTTCAAAGATTGGGAAGAAGACTCTGCCCCAGATCAGGCCAATGCTTCCAAGGCAAATGCCACTAGTACCTTTTGAACCCACTTCTTTTACGTGTGACTTTCAATATGAGCATGAAATTTTGTCAAAGTCATAGCTGTAATAAAAATGGGACCATGGTGAAAGGACAAAGTAGAGGTGGAATGGATAGAAAGAAAGAGAAATAATGTAACCTGTATAAGTTATGTAAGAAGTACCTACATAAATCAAGTACTGTTCTATTCATGTACTGGTTTCAGTACCCCTTTGCTGCTTAA
Source organism: Microtus pennsylvanicus (assembly GCF_037038515.1). NCBI lineage: Eukaryota > Metazoa > Chordata > Mammalia > Rodentia > Cricetidae > Microtus > Microtus pennsylvanicus. Next base: position 68,934,452 of record NC_134584.1, on the reverse strand, counting down.
AATTAAATACACAGGCATTTACTCATATCAGGTTTATGATTTTCTTTCATAAGCTAAAGGATATTATGTTGATATTGGATTGTCTTTAATTATTGTTCATATTTTATAGTTCTAATTGTTAAGTGCTATTCACTGTGCTATATTTCCCATCTTAGGTTTTCTTGTTTAATAATGATAGAAAAACAAGCATGTTCACTATACAAAACCCCAAAATGTACACAGTTTGCCTTTTGGTTATATTTGTATTTTAATTTTGTTTTATTGGAACCTTTAAATTTACATGAGAACTAAGAAAAATTAAAGGCTTTCATATTAAAAATAAAATTAACCACAATGAAACCAGCTAAGAATATATCAATGTGCAAAAATCACCATATTAAATTTTTGGTATAATTACTACAAATAATAAGAAACACATTGTGAGGCAAACTTGTTTGACAATTTCTAATGTAACATAATCAAGACCTGTGTTTCTCCACATGCTACTGTCAAAATATTCACAACTGTTACACAGTCATTGACCACTCTGATGTCATTGGTAGGCACTGTTTTGCTACAGATAGAATTTTAACAGGATGAATACTTTCGAGCATATCAATGAATTATATTTTACTTATTAAAATCATTGTACCTGGAAGCATTCACTATCTTTGTGTGTATTTAAGACTTTAAAATCAGGGGCATAGATGCAATGAAATGCAGAATTATAGATGTTATTAATCAATATACACAGCATTATTTTACTTGTTATTTAAGAACATACAAATATACTTTTATTAATTAATGTACAACATGCCATTGATGGCAAATTACATACCAGAGAATGGGAAAAGGCAAACTAGCATGTGAATTATTATATGCAGTCATGGTATCCTTGTCTACTAAGCCTTAATACATCTTCAGAGGATGTTGCAGAATTGCTAGTGGAAAGAGTTGGTTATGGTATTGAAATAGTTGGCTGTTCAGAATTTCCTGTGATTGCAGAAGGAAATATGCTATCCTCTAGTCAGAAAATTCATAAATAAATCTTGATTATTTGACCTGGTCCAGAAATGGCCTGAAGTTCATTTTAGCTATACTTTTTGTTTGTCTTCTTTCTGGCCACTTCCATGTAAATATGTGCCTAAGATATGGTTGTAGCTACCCACAATTGCATGTTTTCCTTTAAAAGAATTGCTGTGGTCTTGGTGTCTCTTCACAGCAATAGAAAAAGCCTAACTAAGATGCCCTTTGATTCTTGGCAGGAGTAAGTTCAGCCCAAATGATAAAAGTTAATTTAAAATAATATTAACACAAAATTATGTTTATTATAGTTTTCTTAGACAATAATTTAAAATATGATTCCATATGATTTTCTCACAGGGCAACAGCATAACAACTGGTTATCCAATACCAAACTGGTACGTTTTCATGCATATCTTACCCATCAGACTGTGAACTTCTATGTATAAAGACTCATTTCAAGAGGCTGCCACTGCAGTCCTTCATATTCCTTTGACCTGAGTCAAGTATCTCACACAATTATGAAAATGGAAGTAGCCTTATATCCTTGGACTATCAGATAATAGTCTTTTTTTTATAGGAACTAAGTTTTACTTCAGTGTTATAGTATAACTTATTACAATATTATTTAAGCCTATGAATAAAGTATTTCATGTTTTAAGGTTTTCAAATATTTCACAAAATGTCATTGACTTTAAAAACTGGTGATGATTTAGAGTGAGGAAAATAAAATAAGGTCAGTTTGCCACAATAATTCTGGAGGAACCTGGCTGTTCTTGTAGCAAACCAGTTTTCTTTTTCATTTTAAGGAGACATTTTGTTCCTTCTGGAACATGGTACCTCAGTTGGAAGCATTTCTCTGGGAAGAAGTTGTTACTTCTGGAGCCTGAAATGACTATAAAATTTTAGTGTGATTTTGGGGTGGAAACCATGCCTCTCTGGGGTATATTACTAAACCCAATGGAGGGTTTAAAGTGGCCCCTCAATTGTGAATGACCAAAGTGCTACAGGAACAATCTTAGAAGGGTGTTTTATTTGAAGCAAGAATGAAGGCAAGTGTTATTGTGCTACACCAGGCACCCAGCAATAAATAATAAATAATCCATGTGCCAGAGGATGTAAAATCCTATGTATTGCACAGAGGTCTACATTAGCTATTAACTGATTGGCCTAGTAGCTCAGACTTCTTATTAACTCTTATAACTTATATTGGCCCATTATTCATGTCTATGTTAGCTTCGTGACTGGGTACCTTATTCTGTAAGGCAGTCACATCTTGCTTCTTCTGTTGTTGGGTCAGGACTGTAGACTAGAATTTTCTTCTTCCCAGAAATCTCCTGTTCTCATTGGCCTGCCTCTACTTCCTGTCTTGTTGTCCCACATATTCTTCCTACCTGGCTACTGGCCAATCAGCATTTATTTAAAATATAATTATGTGGATGGGACAGGACTTCACACTAGGACTTCCTTCTCCCAGAATTCTCCTGTTCTCATTGACCAACCTCTACTTCCTGTCTGGTTGTTCCACCTTTACTTCCTGCCTGACTATTGACCAATCAGTATTTATTTAAAATATAATTGACAGAATACAGACTATTGTCCCACACCACTAAACTGCTGACCTTTTGATTTAATCTGAAATTATACCAACTTATTGTTGTCTGAGGTTTTCTGTCCTGCCCAGTTCCCGCAATTGTTAAGTCTCAAAGAAATCATACAGAGGTCTACATTAGTTATAAACTGATTGGCCTACTAGCTCAGGCTTCTTATTAACTCTTATAACTTATATTAGCCCATTATTCTAGTATATGTTAGACACATGGCTCAGTACCATTTTCAGCTCCTTCTGTGGCTGGAAAATGATTGCAGAGGAATGGGCTTCCTCCTTCCCAGAATTTTCCTGTTCTTATTGAACCACCTCTGCTTCCTGTCTGGTTGTCGTACCTATACTTCTTGCTGGATACTGACTAATCAGTGTTTATTTAAAAAATAATTGATAGAATAAAAACCATTCTCACACACCAACTTATTATTATGACTATCTTTTATATAAATTGTATTGGTGGTAATATGTTTAGTTTTACAAATCAAAAAATGGTTAACCAAAATAGGTTGATAGGCAGATCTCTCAAAACTCAGGATTCAAGAAAGAAACATAATCACAGATATAATACATAAGAAAACACTGGCAACATTAAGTCTTATAATGCACCCTCTTTGTTGGAACTAATAAACAAGGAAGATTGTTCTTAAGGAAGGAGGGGCTTGTTATGGCTCACAGCTTGAGGATCTAGTACATTATTTGGGGGAAAGGCACAGCTACAAGCAATGAACTTAGCTGAGCACACCACTCCAGTTAGGAAGCAGAATGATGAAGCTGAGCTTAACATTCTTCTTTTTCATGCATCTACTAAGGTGAGTTGTTTTATCTCACTTAATGTAGTCCAGAAACTACCACACAGGAATAAAATCTTATCTTGTAGATGATTCTAGATTCGGCCACATTGACACAATTAAGAATTACAGGGTGTCTTATAATTATGAAGTTAGTTTGGGTTTGCAATCATGTGAAAACATAGTAGAATCTCCAGGATGCCTTTCCATTTCCAGAGTTTGCTGCTGTTGTTGAATACTGACAAGAGACCAACAGTTCACAACACTTGTTTAGGGCACTGGTGAGAGGCTATTTGTCTTCCATGAGCATGAACTTATGAGAAAGAAACATTTCAACACCCTTCAACTACCTTATTTTGAAAATTACACACTTATTTTCCAATTCTTTTGTTTACATAAGTCAGTTTTAATCAAACTGGTATTCTATGAGGCTAATAATACCATAGATGATTATTTTGATTACTTTCTAGGCTATTCTGTCTTTATTAACCATGGAAAAGCTTTTGTTACTTTCCAAATATGCTGTTTAAACCTAACATTTTGTTTTATTTTTTGGGTTTTTCGAGACAGGGTTGATCTGTGGTTTTGGAGCCTGTCCTGGAACTAGTTCTTGTAGACCAGGCTGGTCTCAAACTCACAGAGATCCGCCTGCCTCTGCCTCCCAAGTGCTGGGATTAAAGGCGTGCGCCACCACTGCACGGAATTTTGTTTTAAACTTTTATTAAATTTGTTTTTTGACATTCATACCTACATAGGAGTATTCTGATTACTTCGCCCCACCCTTTCTGAACAAACACCCTTTCATTTACATTGTCTGGTCTACCCCTCACATTGAACTTACATAGGGCCAAGTGTGACCATGTATTTAGAAATAGTCTTTGAAGTCTTCAGATTGAATTAACTATTAAACAACTTGCCTGTACCAACCATTAAGGTGTCTGATGTGGAATTTCCATCTGTATGCTGTGAGAATGTTGTCTTGGGCCTGCCCAGAGCTGAATAAAGCTAGATGGGGAAAACTAAACTGAATTCTGGGATAAAGGAGGTGGAGTCAGAAGGAAGCCATGGAGTTGCTGCCAGAGAAAGACATGTCAGAACTTTGCCAGTAGGCCACAAGCCTGGTGATAAGCTATAAAATAATGGAAATGGGTTAAATTAAGATGTAAAAGCTTGACAATGAGAAATTAGAGATAATAGGCCAAGCAGTGATTCAATTAATATAGTTTCTGTAAGATTATTTTGGATCTGCAGGGTGGCTGGGAAACAAACAAGCAGCCTCCTACTATAGGTGTGTTTGGTTGAAAATGAAGCTCTGAGACAAAATCCTACTTAGATTTTTTAATCTAGGTTATATTACATGAAAATATAAAGTTTACAGGGACCATCCTATATGCTGTCTGTGTTTTTAAGATTCAGTAGTATTTTCTATGTGTTGCTTGCTTATGTTTTCTTTAAGCTTCCATTAGGAACAAACTGGAAACTTCAATTCTTCTCCAGAAGATACATATTTTAACAGTATTGTATCGGGAATAGATGAGCTATTAGTGAATTAGATGGTACAGTCCATTATGGTGAAGAAGAAATATGGAGCTTTGTGGAGGCAGCTGGTCAAATTGAATTCAAAGTCCATAAGCAGAATGAAACGGATGTGTACCTTTCAGATCATAGAACACCTTTGAAAAAAGGTGAGTTCATACTTTAAGATGTAGACATTTATGTAACTAATTTAAAAAATATATATAAGTTTCCTCAATCATCAAAGATAAAAAAAATATTTTCATATTTTTTCTTTTGTTATCTCATTTACTATAGTGGACATACTTTCCTTCCCTTGAATATTTTATGGCTACATTAGCAATGTAGTTTACATTAGCAATGTAAATTGATCTTCTTATGCCTCTTGCCACTGTTTTTAGGGTAAAGTGAAAGACAGTTTTCATGGTAAGAGGGTAGCACATGAAGCAATTGTTTAAATCATTCTGAGCTAGGCCTCTAATGAAAATATCCCACTTTGAGAACATGAGCAAAGAAGTCAGGACCACGAGGTGTGCATCCACCCACTGAGATGGTGAGACTGATCTAATGGAAGATCACCAAGGCCAGTTGGACTGGAACTGATGGAACATGTGATCAAACCGGACTCTCTGAATGTGGCTGATGGTGGAGGCTGACTGAGAAGCCAAGGACAATGGCACTGGGTTTTGATTCTATTGCATGGACAGGCTTTGTGGGGGCCTAGTCTGTTTGGATACCCACTTTCCTGGACCTGGGATGAGCAGGGAGGACCTTGGACTTCCCATAGGGTAGGGAACCCTGACTGCTCCTTGGGCTGGAGAGGGATGGGGAGGAGGAGTAGGGGGAGGGGATGGAAGTGGAAGGAGGTATTCTTAAGAAAGTTACTTTGTAGGATTGAACTGTGGTCAAACCTGTAAAGTATTTTCTTGACTAGTGATTGATGTGAAAGGGTCCAGACCATTGTGGGTTGTACATCCCTAGGCAGGTGGTTCTAGCATGTGTAAGAACCAAGGATGAGTAAGACTTGATGAGCAAGCCAGTAAGCAGTACTCAAGAAAAGTCATTGTATCAGCTCCTGCCTCCAAGTGCCTGTTCTTACTTCCTTCAATGATGCACTATGTTATAGAACTGAAAAAGGAAATAAACGCTTTCATTCCCAAGTTGTTTTTGGTTGTGATGTTCTATCATATCAATAGAACCCTGACTTGTTAGTAGTCCTCGAAAATATCATGGCTTTTAATGTTGATGGAGGTTTCTGTTCAGCCCAGTCCCATAGCTTCTTAGTCCCAAAGAAACACAAAGGGGCTTACATTAATTAAAAACTGGTTGACCTATTAGTTCAGGATTTTTATTAACTCTTATATCAACCCATAATTCTTGTCTCTGTTAGCCATGTGGCTTGGTACCTTTTATCAGTGAGATGTTCTTATCTTGCTTCCTATGTGTCTGGATGATGACTGAAAACTAAGCCTTTCCTCTTTCTAGAATTCTCCTGTTCTTATCACCCTGACTATATTTTCTGCCTACCTACAGACCAATCAGTGTTCTACTAAACAAATAAAAGTGACAAATCTTGAACAAGACCATTGTCCCATAGCACTTTCCCTCACATTTTTTCAAAACAACACTCTGAATCTAAACTCCTTTGTTTAGCTTTTTTTCTAACCATTAGCCATAGCAACTTGTAACCAGCATTCTAAAAAAAAGAAAAACATTAATAATCTATTTTTGATAATGTAGCCATAGTTTTCTAGGCTACTTCATGCTGATAATCTTATGGTTAAGGCCTAACTGAAATATTCTGTAAGACTGCATCATCCCAGCCAGCTGTCTTGAAGCTGTTCTTAATGTGGAACTCAGAGGAAACTCCAACAGTGGTCCTCTGAAATGTTGGATGATCTGGGCCATCCACTCCTATGGGAGATTCTTCAGGGGGGTTTCCTTGATCAATCCTGATTTTTCTTAACTCAGAATTAATCAATTGACTCTCATTTCCTGTGGAACTAAAATCAAAACCTCTTCTCCAAAGCAGCATATATTTTGATGTATATTATGAAGTCAAAGCATTTCTAAATATTTATGTTATATTAACCCAGCAGTATTTATAATCAAATATCTTTTATCAGCTGTTGCTCCTTCCTTAGCCATCAAACCATTCAAAGATAAGACAATAACAAATAGTATCCAGATTTTCTGTGTATTTTCCATTTATACATGGCTTTATTTTATACTCTATTTCTTTTATTTTTAATTTTTGGATTTTTGAAACAGTGATTTTCAGATGTTGCTATGGGACAATGGTCTTGTACTCAGTAAAGATTTGTCACTTGTACTAATTTAATAAGATGCTGATTGGCCAGTAGCCAGGCAGAAAGTATAGGCAGAACAGCCAGAACAGGAGAATTCTAGGAAGAGGGAAGGTTCAGTCTGCAGTCATTATCCTGACACAGAGGAAGCAAAATGAAAATGCCTGACTTATAAAGTTACCAAGCCACATGGCTAACACAGACAAGCATTATGGGTTAATGTAAGTTGTAAGAATTATGGGTTAATATAAGATGTAAGAATTAATACTGGTGATAGACATCCCTCTGGGGGAGTAAGGCCTTCCACTGCCAGCTTGTTTTGTTGAGCATATGTTATCTGGGGCTGGAGAGATGATTCAGTAATTAAGAGCACTGACTTCTCTTCCAAAGGTTCTGAGTTCAATTCCCAGCAACCACATGGTAATTCACAACTATCAGTGATGAGATCTGACACCCTTTTCTGGCCTACAAGCATACATACAGGCAGAACACTGTACACATACAAATAAATAAATAAATTTTAAAAAATAAAATGATATAAGAATTAGTTAATTGGAAAGTCTGAGCTAATAGGCCAATGAGTTTATAATTAATGTTGGCCTCTATGTGTTTCTTTGGAACTGAATGATTGTGGAACCAGGAAGTACAGAAACCTCTGTCAACAATTTCTTTTCTTGTGGTTCAAAGATTGTTAAAATAGGTCTGCTTTTCTGTTACATAATTGGAGAATGGGAAGTATGAGCAGGCATCTGTAGTATGTACTAGTGAAAGTCAAAGAACAACTTGTGTAGAATTAGTTCTCCTCCACATTGTAAGTCTCAGGAATTAATGTCAAGTCCTCAGGTGTCACTGCAAGCCTTAGTTCAAACACCATGACTATCACCTTTTCCCTAATTTAGAACAAAATTTTCGTATTGTGAAAATAAGGACAGTAACTGATTCTGGTTATTATTATAATCTATTATTTTATAACTTTTTAGTTAATTTTCATTAACATAGGAAGAAACATATGATAAAACTGAAGGGACCCATGTACCTGGAGAAGCTCTGCTTTGAGATCCATATTAAGCATAGACCAAACCCAAACACTAACTTCCAAACACAAACCAAATGCAAAGATATCCTTTATTAAGGAAGACAAAGTGATGATGTGGGTGAATCTTAATCAGGCAAAAACAGCAGTTTTGCAGGTGCTAATTAAGAGGGAAAAAGGAGAGATTTGTGTTAGAGTAAGCCAGGACATTCTGGTAAGTTCTGATAGAATGTTTTAACTGGTTTAAATAAAAATAATAATTTTGATTCCTGGACCTTGTTGTTTTGAGGGTTGGACCTTATTAACCAGTCTCAGGGATAGGTCTTGATGGCTACTTTTAAGAATATAATCTAACAGTTTAGCAAGGGATAGAAAAATAAAGGACAAAACCTTTCAGTGTCATATTTGTCATGCTTGGGCCTAAGTTTGACACGGTTGGACTTGCTATTATTATGCCCAGTTTGTGGGGACCCCAAAAAACCACCAGGAAAATCATCTCACAAAAATGCAAAAGCCTGGATAATTGTATGCATATTACAAGATGGCAGGGACTTTGTCCATGCACCAGCAGCATGAGGAGGTATTCTGATCTTCTAGAGGGCATTATTTAAAGGCAAAAAAGAGAAAAGTTACATTAACAGGGTGCGTGCTGACAGGTAATCCTACCTATAATAGTTGGAATGTTAGGAATTTACTTTGGATAGTCTGTTCCTGGGTGGTACCTGGGTATTCTCAATTTGTGGTCTTTATTAAAACCAGGTATTACCTCATGGTAAACTACTGAGACTCAGGCCTCTATTGAGTTTATCATGGTTGGGTCCTATATTTTCCCCTTCACAAGTACCAATGACAGCACTCAGCCATGGGCCCTGCTTGATGTGGGATTTCCTTCTGTATCCTGTGAATACACTTTTATTAACTGTTATATGCATCTTTACTAACCATAGAGTAATAAAGAAGCTGTTTTGTGCCTGTGATAGGGTAAAAAGAGTAGAGCTAGGTGTGAAAAACTAAACTGAATTCTGGGAAAAGAAAGGCAGAGTTTAGAGAAGCCATGTAGCCTGGTTTGAGAAAGATGCCAGAACTTTACCTGGTAAGCCACAGTCTTGTGGCAATACACAAATTAATGGAGATGGGTTAAATTAATAAGTAAGAGTTAGCCAAGAAAAGAAGCTAGAGCTAATAGGTCAAGCAGTGATTTAATTAATATAGTTTCTGTTTAATTATTTCAGGAGTTTGGGTGGCTGGAAAATGAACAAGTGGCCTTCCTACTACACCTGCTTACTCATGAGTTTAAGGAGATATTATTGAAACCTAGGAACCATTAGCTAACAGATTTTTCTCAGGGCAGTGGTCAGTCTACCAGGCCCTGTAGTTCTTATCTTTTGAGTACAAGCAAATTGTAATTAAAATCCTAAATGTTCTCTTTGGTTCTATGGTTCTGCATGAAGAACCAAAGTGCCTTTTTATTATAGGATCATTTTAGTTAAAAAATCAATTATTTGACAATTCTGGGCCTATTTTTCTGATATATCAATGGGCACTATAAGTAGTCATTTTGTCCTCCATGCCATAGAGTTCCCCTTTGTCTCAGTCTTTCAACCTATTCTGAGCAGGGAGCCTGGGACAATGTGTTCCTTTCTGCAACTACTTCAACCTGACCTTTGGGCATTGTTTTCAGGGCCCAAGTAGGCTGAAAGGCTATCCAAAGGTAAGGAGGAAATTCAGGCATTGGATCAATCATCAGAAACATCTGTTACAGACTCTGTTGAGTAGACAGGGAACATTCACATTAGCTTTCAGGAAGTCCAGGGCTTGAAGTCATTCAGAGCAGGTTGTAGTGAGAAACTGATGCTTAGATGTGTCTGCCAGCAAAATGGAATCCTATTGTAATAAGCTTAAAATAGGAACAGAAGGTAAAATTTATGTACTTAAAGAAAAAATAATACATTTGAAACTTTTAGGTCCATATTGAAATTTATATCATAGAAAAATGGCAAATATCAGGTATCTGTAAACAGAAGGAATAGACTCATACCTTTGAATCCTAGCAAAATCTACAGATTTGAGGTAGAAGTATGTATATTTTTCTGCTCTTCAGAGAGCCAGGTATGGATTGGATAGAGGTAGTTTTGTCCTGATAAGAGGCATCTTTAAGTTCATATTTAAATGGCAGCCAGAATAATCTAAAATCTTGAGCTTATGACCAAAACAGTAAGTAGTCATTGGTCTATCAGCTTATGAGAACTATACCATAGGGGGAAAAGAAATCAGAAATGTTTTTCATATCCTAACTTTTATTTACATCTTAAATCACTTTTTATACCCTCAAAATTTATAAATTTTATATCCTCAAACCTTTAAATATCTTAAAACATTTTTTTTTAAATCAAGACAACCAGTAGCTTTCAAAAAAGCAAGGATATATATCCGTGCATATATATATATATATATATATATATATATATATATATATATATATATATGTGTGTGTGTGTGTGTGTGTGTGTGTGTGTGTGTGTGTGTGTGTATGTATATGTGTATATATATATATATATATATGTATGTATATATTATATAATGAGCTAACAAGGTGGCTATTGCCTTTTGAAAGGATCTGGATATACGTTGCTGCTGAACTGACAATGTTATGCTATAGTTGGCCTAGCCGTCAACTCTATCAGAGCTTGCAAAAGGCTAAATAAATTATACCTGAGTACAGACCAAGTAGCTTCCAAATATATTAAAAAATCACAGGGGCTAGAGGCCATATACAGTTAGACATACCCAGGTCTCCACAGCATTGGAGGAAGAAGTAACCAGAACAACAGTCTTATAGTCTTAGCCATTCCCATAAAGTGATCTCTTTTCCTATGGAAGAGGAACATGGAAAAGACTGACTTAATTTTGTTTAGGTAAAAGTGGTATAATCAATCCTCCAATGTCCTCCTGTTTGTCCATAGTTTGGACTAGGTACTGGCAGCAGGTTTTGCACTGGGCATCTTGTCCAGTGGTTATCGTCATCATAATCCAGGAGGAGACATCATGGTGTCCCATAATCTTCTTTGGAGACCACGGTTTACCACTAGGATCTTGGAGATTCTGTCTAATATAAGCTTTTTAACCACCAAAGGATCAAGACACAATGGACTGAGAAACCATTTCAAGCCCTTTGCCAGACGGCTTAGATCATTGTCTTGTTGCATTACAAGAAATCAACATCCCAGTTTCTGGTTAGCATTTGGTGCTTATGACTCTGACCTTAATAAAAGCTAATTTTTAGCCTTTTATTAAGTCAAAACATTTACAATATGAAACATTTTATTAGCACAAGTGTCCCATAGTTTTAACTGTTCTTAAAAATATTTAAAATCTCTTTAATGTCTTCCTGCAATATCAAAAAGAAAGTACCTCTGTTACTCCATCTTCGACAGCATATACATAGCGTATCTTTTAAATTTTATCCTACTATGTTTCACTGTATCTGGTACTTCTGGTGACTATCACCTTGCACTGGCATTTCTAAAACTGTTAAGGTCTATCCTTGCAAGTGCACATTCGCTGGGACTCTAGTCCTACCATACATTTGTAAACCTAAGCTGTAGTAATAGGAGTGGTGGGGCTGAGTCCCCAGCTCCCCGGCCGCCTGTTAGCTTATGCCTCGAAATAATTACACGGACACTGTATTCTTTTAAACACTGCTTGGCCCATTATATCAGGCCTCTTCTCGGCTAACTCTCGCACCTGGACTAGCCCATTTCTAATAAAGTGTGTAGCACCGAGGTGCACTTACAGGGAAGATTCTAGCCTACATCCATCCTGGGCCAGAGCTTGATCAAGTCTGCCTCAAAGAGCAGAGCTATTGCGTCTGCCCGGGAGAGGGGAGCATGGCGTCTCTGAGCTCACTTCCTCTTCCTCCCAACATTCTGTTCTGTTTACTCCACCCACCAATAAAATGGGCCAAGGCAGTTTCTTTATTTTTTAACCAATGACCTTCCTCCATCACTCAGCTGTTTCCTATGATCTCTTCATGTCTTTATAACTATTATCACATGGGTGACTCGTAAATTAACAAAGTTTATCTGGTAGAGCAAGGTATATTTTTTGAGTATAAAACATTAGGTTCAGCTTTAATACTTCAAATATATATATATATATATATATATATATATATATATATATATATATTAAATCTTGTTTTGAAAATGGGACATGAGTCATCAAGAAAAAACCTATCCCAATTTAAACTATCTTGGAGAGCTCTTGTTCCCTTCTAGTCAGGCCCACTCCACATGGTTACCTTTAATCAAGTTGGTGGTGAGTGCTGGGCAGTGGTGGCACATGCCTTTAATCCCAGAACCAGGAGACAGAGGCAGGTGGATCTCTGTGAGTTCAAGGCCAGCCTGGTCTACAAGAGCTAGTTCCAGAACAAATTCCAAAGCTACAGAGAAACAATGTCTCAAAAAACAACAAAAAAAAGATGGTGGTAAAACATGGTCATCCATTTTTTTTCTAGCAAAATGGCAATCCAAGATCCAAAATGGAATTATGCCTTATGATTTCCTTAAATTTACATGCATAGATTTTATTATCAATTCTCAGTGTTAATAATTAACTTTTATCTAGTTTTATTTTAATTTTTAACAGATTTTTATTGTATTGAACAAAATAAACTTATAAATCTGAAGCTACAGAATGTGACTATTCTGCTTTGTTTTCTTCTCCTTGTCATTGTGTTAGGGGCTCAGATGACAGAGTGAAAGAGAAAAGTTTTAAATAAGCATGGATATAACAAAGGAAGTTATGATCCAACTCTAGAGCTAGTTTTTAAATAAAAACAGCATAAAATAATTTTAACATTATCTATAGCAAAAAGTCATCTGAATTTCTACTAACCCAAATCCAGTTACCAGAGTTTAGTGATAAATTCTGAGGTCAGACCCATAAATGTAGCTACAGCAGTGATGGAAAGCAGAGACAACAAAAATATCCAAACCATTTCTGTCTCAGCTTCATGCTATCAAGAAAACTTACATAGACAAACTTTTAACAAAACAAGCATATTCAATATTTGCTGGTATAAGAAACCACAACAAACATAGTTCACATCTCCTTCTGAGCTTTTATAACTTTTTACATACCTTCAATCTATTTTTCCTCTCTTCATTCTTTCAGTCTCCTGCATTCTCCCTTGCTTTCCAGACAATATTCCAAAGTCTTTCTCACTTTTTACCAAAGTCTTTCTCACTTTTCAGACAACATAAAAAACTCTTACCAAACTCTTTCTTATAATTACCTACAGTACTATATACTATATTGTATGGCTACAATATTTTAGTAAACAACAGAAACATTAATTTACTATAACAAAAATAACTTTAAATTTACATTATATGAAATCCTGCACCAGTGTGAAACATCTAAGAATCAACACAGTTTTTTTTCCATACCCTAACCAATAGTAATTTGTAAGCAGACCCTCTAAATGATGACAGATATTTATAACCCATTGGACATGAATGACCAAAGCAGTTCTGGTAGAGGGAAGTCTGGATATAATGTCACAACATGGCCACTGCAACTTAACACCTGTAGTCAGTGCCCTTGGCCCACAGACCCAAACCTTGTTTAGGATTTGCCAGAAGTAAAGGTTCGCAGCCCCCAGGACAGCTAAGCGAACCCGTCCACCAGCATGGTATGGGGCTAGGTGGCATGGTGCATAATGATTTAAGGGAAAAACTTGCAAAGGTGAAGAGGGTGCAGTCAGATTAGGTGTAAGAAAAGACCTGTCCAGCCAAGTCAGTCGTCAACAGAGATACAAAGACAGAACATGCAGGACGAACAATCACAACATTTAGACACAAGGGCCCAAAACAGACTCCCATGTATACCAGATGGTCTGGTTTGTTGAGAACCCAGAGAGATTCAGCCTCAACAAGACCAAAAATTGTACAGATGGGATGGGAACCATTTATTAAGGCTACTTAATCCCCAGAGATTTCAGATTCAGAGTTACAGATGAGGCCCGACTGGGTCCCTCACATGATGCTCTCAGAAGAGAGACACCCATCCAGACAAGGAAAGGGGACCTCTCCCCATGCCTTCACATCGGCACTCTATCAGGCCTCCCAGGGCAAATTGACCTGTTCAGATTCAGATTCCTAGGTCAGTACCAGACAAAAATGGAGGTAAGACAGACAAGACTTTGAACATAGATAGACTTACCATGGTCGATCAGAATAAACCTTCAGTGTTGGGGGTCCTGATTGGAGTCTCTGAGGATCCTTGAGAAGCCCCCAAATGTTATGCTCAGTCTGTGGGGACCCAAAAGACTATCAGGGAGACTGACTCACCAAAATGGAAAAGCAAGGTTTATTGTGTGCACATTAAAAACCGACAGGAACCTCATCAGCACAGCAGTGGCAAGATGAGGCATCCCATCCTTCTAGAGGACATTATTTAAAAGCAAAACCCAGAAAAGTTACATTAGCAGTGTGTGTGCTGGTAGATGATTATGTAGGATGTGATATATGCTTTGATATGTTTTATTGCCTTTGGTTAATAAAGACGCTGCTTTCAGCCAATGGCTTAACAGTAAAGCCAGGAGGAAAGAGATATACAGAAAGAGTAGGTGGAGTCAGGGAGATGCCATGTAGCCAACACCAGAGATAGACTTGGTGGAACCTCGCCAGTAAACCACAGCCACGTCGTGATTAATGGAGATGGGATAGTTTAGAATATAACAGCTAGCCAATAAGAAACTAGAGGTAATAGGCCACACAGCAATTTAATTTATACAGATTCTGTGGTTATTTTAGTTCTGGGCAGCCGGGAATGAACAAGCAGCATTCCCCTACAGGTGATCATATCTACAATGGTTGGAACATTAGGAATTTCCTTTGGATGGTTTGTTCCTGGGTGGTGTCTGGGTAGTCTAAGTTTATGGTCTTTATTGGATCCAGATATTGCCACAGGGTAAAATGCTGAGACTCAGGCCTCTACTGACCTTGTCATGGCTGGGATCTACAGCTACTCCCTTCAAAAGTTTTTGTTAAACTGGATAAAATAAAGTTGATAAAATTTCCATATTATTATGATTTTTAAAACGTAGAACTGGCCAAGGATGTTATTAAATACATTGACTGAGGATAAAAATAACATTTTAAAAATAGATAGATACATAGATGATAGGTACATAGATAGATAGATAGATAGATAGATAGATAGATAGATAGATAGATAGATAGATAGATAGATATCCTGAAAGAGAAAGAGAGTCAGATTTTTCTTTGGACTGCCAGCTCTCAAATAACAGCATGGAGACTTAATTATAAAAGCTTGGCCTTTTATATATCTTAGGCTTGTTCCACCTGCTCCTATAACTTAAATTAATCTGCTTTTATTAATCTACATTTCAGCATGTAGTTTTTAACCTTTATTTCCTACATGTCCAACTCTCCATGTCTCCATGGCATCTGCTTCATACCTCAATTCATCTCCTCTTTCTTTCTATCCCCAAAGTTCCACTTAAATAGTCTGCCTAGCCATTCATTTTTTTCATTACACCAATTGCAATTCTACAGCTTCACATAGTGTACAAATATCCAACAGCAGTTATAATCATATATACACAAACACACATACACATATATACATGTTAAAGTAACATACATTAAATATATCACCCACAATTTAGGGGTTTGTCTTAGTTAGGGTTTCTTTTGCTTTAAGGAAAATATGACTGTTGGAGGAAGGGGCTGCTTGCTCTTCCCAGCTGCCCCAAAATAATCAAACAGAAACTATATTAATTAAAACACTGCTTGGCCCATTAGCTCTAACTTCTCATTGGTTAACGCTTACATCTTAATTTAACCTACCTCCATTAATTTGTGTATCACCACAAGGTCGTGGCCTACAGAAGTTTCAGCACATCTATCGCCAGTGGTGGTGGATCCATGGCATCCCTCTGACTCTGCCTTCTTTCTCAGATCATTTCGTCCAGTCCTCCCCACTTACCTAAGTTCTGCCCTATCAACAGGACAAGGCAGTTTTTTTTATACATTAATGGTAATCACTGTACACCCACATCACCTCCTCTACGGCCCCTTCTCCTACATATGACAAAAAAAGCAAGTTGGGGAGGAAAGGATATATTTGACTGACATTTCCACAGCCCTGTTCATTACTGAAGGAAATAAGAACAGGAATTAAAGAGGGCAAGAACCTGGAGGTAGGAGCTGATGGAGAAGGCATGGAGGATTACTGCTCGCTTACTTCCATCCCAAAGCTGCCTCAGCAGGCTTTCTTATATAACCCAGAACCACCAGTCCAGGGATGGAACCACCCGCAACGGGCTGGGCCCTCCCCTGACAATTACTAATTAAGAAAATGCTTTAGAGTCAGATCTTATTGAGATATTTTATCAATTGAGATTCTCTCCTTTAAAATAACTCTTGTTTGTGTCAAGTTAACTTCAAACTTGCCAGTACATGGTTTCAGTTATTTTAATAATAAAAAGTGTGAATCAAATATTCATATTTGATTATGAATAGCCACCATACTCTCATATATTCGCCCGCTTTGTTTCCAATTGGTGAACACTTTAGGAAAGGATAAGAAGTTTGGTCTTTTGGGAGCATGTATGGCCTTGTTGTTGAAGGTTTGTCACTGGAAGTGAGTTTTGAGTTTTCAAAAGCCCATCCGAGCTATCCCCCCTCCCCCTCTGTCAATCTCTCTTCCTGATACCTGCAGATCAGGATATAAAGCTCTCAGTTACTACCCCTGCACTGGGCCTGTCTTTTTCCTGTCATGATGATCACATCAATGGAACAGTAACTAAGATATTAGATTATTTATGTATTATAATAATAATACCAAGGATTACAATATTTTGAATAAAAACGTTAGAGTGTTGTTTAGTACTCCTTGATGCACATTATTTAAATATCTCCTGGAATTTAAAGAAATATTTCATTTTCTTCAAATTATCTGTTATTTATCAATTTACCAGTTACTTAATCCATTACTGTTAAGCCTCATTAATTAAATAAGGCAGATTTTTCATTAAAGAAGTTTTTGTGGGATGTATTCTATTCTGGAGGTATTTGACAACCCAAGGTACAGACCATACAATGAAAGCATGCAATGGGATCAAAAGTTAAAAAAGGTGGAATAGAATCATATCTCAGAGTCACAGACTTAGCATATGTCATTGTATTTCAATCTAAGAAGATGGTCGACATCCTGAGTATGTGGTAAAGCCTGACATGCTTATGAGTAGTTGATTTAAGTATTGCTGAGACTGAGGTGAGTGATTGAATGATAGCATTAGAACTAACACTGAGGTAACACCCAATAACTTCAGAACCAATGTTAGAGGTGATGAGATGTGGAAAGGGTTGAAATGTTGCAAAATGGAACTCCTGGGTACTTCAGGATTAAAGATTTGAAGGACTTGGCTAAGGTATAGTTGTTCTTAGAGTTATGAAAGTAAGTTACTTCCAAAGATGTTACTTTGGCTGTAAAAATAATGCAACTGTTCTGTTTCAAATAAAAGTATGTAGAAAAATACTGGTGTCCAAGGAAAGACATTTCAATTATAATTTTATGAGAATAAATGAATGTGTGGCTTATGAGATATTGAATCCTTTTAATCTGAAGATTAGTCCTGTGTGGTGCCTTAATCTAAGAAATATTCATGCAGAGTTTACCAGGTAAATGAGTCTGGAGCAATATAAATGTGTCATAACAATTATCAGTTTTAGGTTTCAAAGGTATTTACATTAACTTCAAAACCCTAAAGCAAACACTGAGTAAAGTCTAATTATAGACCAGTCATTTTTGTCTTTACACATGTTACATCAGTAAGCACACAGATAATGGACATTTACACCATCCTTTTATATAAACTACAGTTCTTGTTTTTCCTATCCTCTCCTTTTCCTGCCTTTCCTTCCTGTTCCTTTTCCTTCTTTCCTTACTCCCCCACTTCTCATTTCTTTCTATCTGTCCTCCTATGTCAATGGACAAGGATTCAGGAAACTGTCCAAGTTTTACAAATCCACCAGGAAAATATTAAACACTTTTAAAAATGATATATTAAAATGATTTTATCATAAGAGTTAAATATATAAGTAATGCTAAATTTAATGTTTTAATAAATTGATAAGAAGAAATTTATTTCACATATATTGATTTTTCTTAAACTATGTACATACACCAAAAATTAAGTTAAAAGGTAAGTGTTGATGGGCTAAATGGCTTTAAACATCTGAATACAATATGCACTTACAACTCCTTCTGTAAATTTGATTTTTATATTTAGCAATTCAGAAATTAACTTATATTCACAAAATGATAGAATGCAATAGTATCACAAACACACACACAAAGATTAACTCAAAATCCCAATATATTATTGAACACCTAAACTCCTGCAAAAACAGTCAAGTTGATATTAATACTGAAGCTGAAAAATGTGGTTCTCACAAATGTTCTTTATGTACTCTGAATCAGTAGTCTTTTATCATTCACGCATTTACATACAGGGAAATACTTTCTTTTATAAAAGTCAATTTGAAATATCTACTTTTCTTGTTCTTTATTTTATCTCTTTACAGTTATTTGCTATGTTATTGTTACTACTAAGCTGTCCCAATAGTAAGAACCTGGAAGTTCTTCAATATTTTAAAAATAAGAGAAAAATAATATATAAAAAAGAAGTTGCCTTAGAAGCCACAGTAAATCTCACCCTATTTAAGGATTTATTCACTTATAGTAATAAAGATTTACTAACTTTGATAAAATATATCTAACATTTTACTGAGAAATTCATAATTATTTAATCAACTGCTTCAATAGTATTTAAATATTTCTTTCTTTGAGTGAATAAAATGATGGTTATCAAATGTTTTAATCTTTTATATAAAAGTTTAATTTTATTTTACATAACAATGATAGCTCCCCTCTCTCTCCTCTTCCTGCTCCCTAGCCACCTTTCGCCCTCCCACTGACCCATCCACTCCTCAGAAAGATTAATGAATATTCTAATGGAGCCTAGTATATCATATTTCTTTTGAAAAAGTTTTGTTCAAGCATGAGATACTTGAAACAATTTTAAAACAGTAAACTTTAAATTATAAACTTTAAAATTACAGTACTGACTTAACTCATAAGCATATTTAAAAAATAGAAAATACCCTGAAAATTAGAATAAACATTCCACAGAAAACACAAATGGTGAAGTTTTCTTTGTTTTAATAATATTCATACACACTTCTTCCCTCCTTCCTTTCATCTTTCCTTCCTTTCTTTTTTTATTTCTTCCTTTCAGTTGAAAATACGCTCTACTCTCAGACAATATATCCCAATCAGAGTTTTCTCTCCCTCCACTCCTTCTAGTTCCTGTTCATCTTCTGTCTCCCACAAATCCAATCCCTCCATTTCCTCTGTAGAAAATATCAGGACTCCAAGAGAGAACATCCAAGCATGACAAAATAAGATCCAAAGCAAAGCAACATACTCACATTTTTTAATGGAATCTCAACATCAGCTTTAACATGTGTTTGCTGCCTTCCCATACAGCAGGCCGTTCCCTTACCTAGCAACATGTGATGTGCTTTTTGGTTCTCACTTTTTATAAGTGGACAACTTTTCCCCAATAATAACATTTTAAAAGTTGTCAGAAAGCTATCACAAAGAAGTTTTGGAGGAAAGGTGTTACTTAGTCTTTAAAATTTTAGTTTCTAGAAAACTCAAAGCAGAGAAAAGTCTTTTCTGTTGAGACTTCAACATTTATTCCTTTCCTTTTATTCTGCTTATTCTTCCCTATAAGTGCTTTTTTATTTTCAAAATAAAAAAGGGGAAAGGTCAACAAAAATTTCTTAATTCTTATGTATATGTGGAGGGAAGAGGCCTAATGAAAGATGTGACTTCATCTTATTTAAATTTCTTTGTAAAAGTATCGAAGAGGATCAGAGTTTATTTCCCATAGAAATAACTGTGTTATTGTAATGTAAGCCAAGGGCTTGAAGACATTTCTTCAAGAACAATGTTAACACAATAAAACAATTTCTAGTTGATGTGGACATTCACATATCTTGCTCTCACATATATACTATTAATTGTTCTTAGGATGCCTGATTTTTAGAGTTATACTCTATCTTTAAATTATTAAGACATTATATTTCTAAGATTAGAAGTCTTTAATGTTCATTTGTCTGGGTTTCTATTATTTATTAAGTAAGTTTGTAATCATTTCTTTGGATATTTTTACCAATTTATTAGATATATATTAAATGCAAGATGTAAAATTCATTTCTATGTACTCAAAATATAAGCAATAAGTATAAAATATAGAATGTTCCAGGAAATTTGTGAGACTAAGAAAATAATATAATTATTAATTATATTTTCAGATAAATATTTTGTTTTCTAATGGTCTTTCTGGATTCAATCCTATAGAAGTATGCATATTCAATTATATTTAAGGTTGATAGAAAGTTAAATAATAGAAAACTAACAATACAAATGATTTCTCTTCATGACAGTGTAAATCACATTCCCTAGTATAGAATTTGTAGCTGTCTAAATCAAATTTATTCCTGTTTATAGATTATAACCTGTTTCTGAAAGCTTTGACATATGTGCATTTAATATTTGATGAAAGTCATGTTGTCTCAGGTTTGGAAAATCTATTTTAATAAGAAGTTTGTACTTTTGCCTCACAGTAGGTCTTATGCAGATGCATGGCTCACAAAAGAAGGGTGTATCAGTTATCACCCAATACATTGAAACAGTTTCTTAGGGAAGGTAGGCGAGCCTCATTTATAGAAACAGAAAACTGTAATCAGAGAATGATTTCAAATGTATAACTTGCAACAGAGATCTTTTCTCTTCAAAATACCCCCACAGAAAAGACGCCTTTTATCAGATACTGTATTTCTTTTTACCAGACTTATAGCAAGCACAGTCATACAATGTTTAGATAACATTTTTGCTATTTAACCTGAAATAAAAATATACATATTATTTACAAAGCTGATAATAAATATAGCTGCACACCCACTGTGCTGCTTCAGGATCCAGCCAGTTGTTTCAAGCTTTTATGAATGGCCAATAAAACTTAATAGATACTATTTCTTGTCTTTTATTCCCAGAGCAACAATCAGATAAAAAATTAGCTCACTTTGAAAAGCCTGTGACATCATTCATCATAAACCCTGACAATAAACTCAGTACTGAACTCTATGAATAATAAAACAATAACTACAGACATAGAGGCTAGACAGTGTGACAAAAAAATGATATTTATTATGGTCAGATCACAGAACACCCCCAAAACCAACTACGAGATTGAGTCCTGTATGTAAAAGCAAAGAGCCTTTTTACTCTTACACAAGTTTGCAATCTCAGACTCTCTGTGTGTCCAATGTTTTGGAATGATTAGAGAGCCCCAAGCTCAGTTAGGGTTGCGTTTTTATAGTAGAAAGGTGAGGCATTTCTAAGGTTCAGGACCTCTGATTAGCTGACATTTATCTAGGGGTGTCCTGGTCAAAAGCAATGGGTTTATACTGGCAGGATATCCTATCTACAATATTTGGAACATTAAAAATTTCCTTTGGATGGTCTGTTCCTAGGTGGTACCTGGGTAGTCTCAGTTTGTGGTCTTTCTTGGAACCTGGTATTGCTTTAGGGTAAACTACTGAGAATCAGACATCTATTGAGCTTGTTATACCTGAGTCCAACAATATTGTGATTACTTCTACAAAATCTGAGACCATACTGAATCCTGCTAAATGATGTGTGTTTGTCATTCTTAGCCTGTGTTTTATTATTTAATTACTGAGGTGGTTAGTATGCCACACAAAAGATTGGGAAACTAATTCATTTTTTTTTTTGTGAATCAAGCAGACTAGTTTGATGATTTCTCATTTGAGTAATATACAAATGATAATTATACTTAAAAATGTCATTAAATAAGGCCACTTTTCATTGTTTACTCTAATTCTAAGAGAATTGATACACACACTCCTATTTGTGAAAGTCAATATTTCTTAATATAAAAGTTTGTTCTTTGAAAATATCCGTGCCACTAAATTCAATCATCCTGGGGTAAAATACCCTATCTGTATTGCTCTTACTCATGGTGATTAATTGTTATTGACACCACAGCACTTGATCTTACAGAAAATAAGAACAGAAGTTGTAGGTATGTTAAATTGTAAATGGAAAAAAAAAACTGTTTTCAATCATATTAACAAAATTTCTCAGCAACGCTCTCTTTCTTTTCAAATTTCACACATTTGACAGACAAAATTGAATCTATCCAAAGGTAATAACAAATTATCTGAAAGAATCCATACTGTTGAAATTGACATTCAAAATTTGTTAAAAAGTTACGTTAAGTTAGCAGATAGAGTGTCTCTCCAGGATGGCAATCTCTCCAAGGATGAGGTGTTATCTTTAAAGGAGAAACATTAGACCTTAGAATCAAATGTGCAGAATGAGGGCCAGAGGCTAAGTGCTTCAACAAAATCATAGAAATATATATAGGGCAGACACGGGCAGCGTAGACTGGCACAGACGCGGGCGGCGCAGATGCTAACTTATATTTTTTGATGGTCCAAGCTTGAAACAGTGAAGCCCAAACTGAGAGCAGATCGTCCTACTACAACTAATTCAAGTAGGTGTTTTGGTGGCTGGCCTGCAGAGTGGTAGGCCTTTTGTTGCCTATGTCCATGGAGAACAGGGAGCCTGGTCCTGTTCCTGTGACCCTCCTGAGTGGTGAGAGGGATTTTGGCCCATGGTGGGAGCCAGGAAATGGACCGGGGGAATTTTGTAAGCAGGGCCTCTGGCCAGCAGGGAAATCTGATCCTGTTTTAGAAGACCCACTAGAAGCAGGCGCCAAGGCAAGAATTCACCCAACAATCTGAAAAACAACATAAAAACACAAAAACCCAATGATCTTACAACAGAAGGACTTGAACACCCTAACACAGAAGAAGTGGAAAAAATTGACTTTATGAAAGCAATAAAGTCCCTCAAACAACATATAAAAATTGCCTTATAGAAATGGATGAGAAGTATAACAAAAAGTTTGAAGAAATGAGTAAATACGTAAATGATAGCCAGGGGAATGATCAAACAGGTAATGAAACAGTTCAAGAATTGAAAACTGAAATGGTGCCAAGGAAGAAAACACAATCAAAGGGCGAGCTGGATATGGAAAATCCAGGTAAAGGAACAGAGACTACAGAAACAGGCATAACAAATAATAGAATACAAGAGATGGAAGAATCTCAGACTCTGAAGACACCATAGAGAAAATAAATGCACTGATCAAAGAAAACAGCAAATTCAACAAATTCTCATCACAAAACATTCAGGAAATATGGGACACAATAAAAAGACTAAACGTAAGAATAATAGGAATAGAAGAAGGAGAAGAGTCACAGCTGAAAGGTCCAGAAAATATTTTTATCAAAATTATGAAAGAAAACTTTCCCAACGTAAAGAAAGACATTCCTTTGAATATTCAAGAATCTTACAGAACACCAAATAGACTGGATCAAAGAATAAAAAAAAAAAACCTCCCCTTGCCATATAATAATCAAAACACAAAACATAGAGATTAAAGAAAGAATATTAAGAGCTGCAAAGGAAAAGGGTCAAGTAAATTATAAAGGTAAACACCTGACTTCTCTATGGAAACCATGAAAGCCAGAAGGTCCTGGATAGAAGTACTGCAGAAACTAAGAGACCACGGATGCAAGCCCAAACTACTATACCCAGCCAAGCTATCATTCACTATCAATGGAGAAAACAAAATATTCCAGGATAAGAACAAATTCAAACAATATGTAACCACAAATCCAGCCTTACAGAAAGTAATAGAAGGAAAATCACAACCCAAGGAATCCACCATTGCCAACACTGCATACAATAACTCAGGCATCTAGCAACCCTTTACCAGCACAACTCAAAGAAGGGAGACACACAAAATCTACTACCAAAACCAATAAGATTACCCAGAGTAAACAACCACTGGTCATTAATATCACTTAATATTAATGGTCTCAATTCACCTATAAAAAGGCACAGGCTAAGAGATTGGATACGAAAACAGGATCCAAGATTCTGCTGTTTACAAGAAACACATCTCAACCACAAAGGCAGGCATCTGCTCAGAGTAAAGGGTTGGGAAAAGGTCTTTCAAGCAAATGGGCCTAAGAAACAAGCAGGCATGGTCATACTAACTTCTAACAAAACTGACTTCAAATTAAATTCAATCAGAAGAGATTGAGATGGACATTTTATACTCATAACAGGAACAATTCATCAGGATGAAGTCTCAATCTTTAATATCTATACCCCTAATATAAAAGCACCCACTTATGTAAAAGAAATATTACTAAAACTCAAGGCAGACATCAAACCACACACACTAGTAGTAGGAGACTTCAACACTCCTCTCTCACAAATGGACAGGTCAATCAGACAGAAACCTAATAGAGAACTAAGAGAATTATTGGAGGTAATGAAGCAAATGGAATTTACAGACATCTATAGAACACTCCACCCAAATAGGAAAAAATATACATATTCTGCAGCTCATGGAACCTTCTCGAAAATTGACCACATACTCGGTAACAAAGGAAACCTCCACAGAAACAAAAAAAATCAGTGTCCACCTGTGTCTTATTAATCACCACAGACTAAAGTTAGAAGGCAACAACAATGCTCCCCCCAGAAAGCTGACAAAATCATGGAAACTGAACAGTCAACTACTGAACCAAACCTGGGTCAAGGAAGAAATTAAGAAAGAAAGTAAAGTCTTCCTTGAATTTAATGAAAATAAAGAGACAACATACTCAAGCCTATGGGACACAATGAAATCAGTGCTAAGAGGAAAGTTCACAGCACAAAGTGCCCATTTAAAAAAAAATGGAGAAAGCATACATTGGAGACTTAACAGCACACCTGAAAGCTCTAGAGAAAAAAGAAGCAGATGCGCCCAGGAGGAGTAGAAGACTGGAAATAATCAAACTGAGGGCTCAAATCAACAAAATAGAAACACGTAAAACAATACAAAGAATCAATGAAGCAAAAAGTTGGTTCTTGGAGAAAATCAACAAGATTGACAAACCCCTATCCAAACTAATTAAACGACAGAGAGAGAACACACAAATAAATAAGATCAGAAATGAAAAGGGGGGCATAACCACAGACATAGAGGAAATTCAGAGAATCATTATATCTTACTACAAAAGACTGTATGCCACAAAACTGGAAAATGCAAAAGAAATGGACATATTTTTAGATAAGTACCATTCACCAAAGTTAAACCAAGACCAGGTGAACAATCGAAATAGACCTGTTAGTCACAAAGAATTAGAAGCTTTATCAAAAACCTCCCTTCCAAAGAAAGCCCAGGACCAGATGGTTTCAATGCAGAATTCTACCAGAACTTCCAAGAAGAGCTGATACCTATACTCTTTAATGTATCTCAAAATATAGAAACAGAAGAGTCATTGCCAAATTCCTTTTATGAAGCTACAGTCACCCTGATATCAAAACCACACAAAGACTTAACCAAGAAAGAGAATTACAGGCAATCTCACCCATGAACATCAACACAAAAATTCTGACTAAAATACTGGAAAACCGAATCAAAGAACACATTATAAAAATTCTCCATTATGATCAAGTAGGCTTCATCCCAGAGATGCAGGGCTGGTTCAACATACACAAATCTATCAATGTAATCCACCATATAAATAAACTGAAAGAAAAAGAAACATATGATCATTTCATTAGATGCTGAAAAAGCATTTGACAAAATTCAACACCCCTTTATGATAAAAGTCTTAGAGAGATTAGGGATACAAGGGTCATACCTAAATATAATAAAAGCTATTTACAGCAAGCCGTCAGCTAACATTAAATTAAATGGAGAAAAACTCAAAGCCATCCCACTAAAATCAGGAACACGAAAAGGCTGCCCACTCTCTCCATACCTCTTCAATATAGTGCTTGAAGTTCTAGCAATAGTAATAAGACAACATAACGAGACAAGGGGATTCATATTGGAAAGGAAGAAGTTAAACTTTCATTATTTGCAGAAGACATGATAGTATACATAAGCGACCCTAAAAACTCTACTAAAGAACTCCTACAGCTGATAAACACCTTTAGTAATGTGGCAGGATACAAGATCAACTATAAGAAATCACTGTTACCGAAATAGCATGGGATATAACTGGACTCTCTGAACATGGCGAACAATGAGGGCTGATGAGAAGCCAAGGACAATGGCACGGGGTTTTGATCCTACTTAATGTGCTGGCTTGGTGGGAGCCTAGCCAGTTTGGATGTTCACCTTCCTTGATATGGATGGAGGGAGGAGTACCTAGGACTTACCACTGGGCAGGGAACACTTACTGCTCTTTGGACTGGAGAGGGAGGGGGAGAGGAGTGGGGGAGGGGGAGAAGGGTGGGAGGAGGGGGAGAAGAGTGGAAGGAGGGGGAGGGAAATGGGAGCCTCGGAGGAGGGGGAAAATTTTTTTATTCTCCTTTTATCAATAAAAAAAAGAAGAAATCACTTGCCTTCCTATACACTAAGGATAAGAAAGCAGAGAGGGAAATCAGAGAAGCATCACCTTTCACAATATCCAAAAATAGCATAAAATATCTTGGGGTAACTCTGACCAAGGAAGTGAAAGATCTATTTGACAAGAATTTTAAGTCTTTGAAGAAGAAGTTGAAGAGGACACCAAAAAATGGAAGGATCTCCCTTGCTCTTGTATTGGGAGGATCAACATAGTAAAAGTGGCAATTCTACCAAATGCAATTTATAGATTCAATACAATCCCCATCAAAATCCCATCAAAATTCTTCACAGACATTGAGAAGACAATAATCAACTTTATATGGAGGATCAAAAAACCCAGGATAGCCAGAAAAATCTTATGCAATAAAGGATTGTCTGGAGGCATTACCATCCCTGACTTCAAACTCTATTACAGAGCTACAGTATTGAAAACAGCTTGGTATTGGCACAAAAACACAGTAGTCGACCAATGAAATTGAATAGAAGACCCGGACATTAACCCAAAAACCTATGAATATCTGATATTTGATAAAGGAGCTAAAAGTATATAATGGAAAAAAAGAGAGCATCTTCAACAAATTGTGCTGGCAAAACCGGATGTCAATCTTTAGAAAAATGAAAATAGATCCAAATTAATCACCATGCATAAAACTCAAGTCCAAATGGATTGAAGACCTCAATATCAGTCTGAACACACTGAACCTGATAGAAGAGAAAGTGGGAAGTACTCTACAACACATTGGCATGGGAGACCACTTCCTACATATAACCCCAGCAGCACAGACATTAAGGGCATTAGTGAATAAATGGGACCTCCTGAGACTGAGAAGCTTCTGTAAAACAAAGGACCGTGTCACTAAGATATAAAGGCAATCCACTGACTGGGAGAAAATCTTCACCAACCCCGCAACTAACAAAGGACTGATCTCCAAAATATATAAAGAACTCAAGAAACTAGACCATAAAAGGCTAATCAACCCATTTATAAAATGAGGCACTGAGCTGAACAGAGAATTCTCAACAGAAGAACTTCAAATGGCCAAAAGACACTTAAGGTCAAGCTCAAACTCCTTAGGAATCAGGGAAATGATAATCAAGACAATTTTAAGATACCATCTTACACCTGTCAGAATTGCTAAAATAAAAAACACCAATGATAGCCTTTGCTGGAGAGGTTGTGGAGAAAGGGGTACACTCATCCATTGCTGGTGGGAATGCAAACTTGTGCAACCACTTTGGAAAGCAGTGTGGCGGTTTCTCAGGAAATTCGGGATCAACCTACCCCTGGACCCAGCAATGCCACTCTTGGGAATATACCTAAGAGGTGCCCTATTATACAACAAAAGTATATGCTCAACTATGTTCATGGCAGCATTGTTTGTAATAGCCAGAACCTGGAAACAACCTAGATGCCCTTTAATGGAAGAATGGATGAAGTATGGAATATATACACATTAGAGTACTACTCAGCAATAAAAAACAATGACTTCTTGAATTTTGCATGTAAATGGATGGAAATAGAAAACACTATCCTGAGTGAGGTAAGCCAGACCCAAAAAGATGAACATGAAATCTACTTACTCATAATTGGTTTCTAGCCATAAATAAAGGACATTGAGCTTATAATTCGTGATCTAGAGAAGCTTAATAAGAAGGTGAACCCAAAGAAAAACATATAGTCATCCTCCTGAATATTAACCTTCATCAGGCGATGAAAGGAGACAGAGACCAAGTTCCACATTGGAGCACCGGACTGAAATCCCAGGGTCCAAATCAGGAGCAGAAAGAGAGAAAGCACAAGAAAGGAACTCAGGACCACGAGGGGTGCACCCACACACTGAGACAATGAGGATGATCTATCGGGAACTCACCAAAGCCAGATGGCCTGGGTCTGAAAAAGCCTGGGATAAAACCAGACTCGCTGATCATAGCAGACAATGAGGACTGCTGAGAAGTCAAGAACAATGGCACTGGGTTTTGATCCTACTGCATGTACTGGCTTTGTGGGGGCCTAGGCTGTTTGGATGTTCACCTTACTAGACCTGGAAGGAAGTGGGAGGTCCTTGGACTTCCCACAGGGCAGGGAACCCTGACTGCTCTTCAGGTTGATGAGAGAGGGGTAGTTGATTGGTGGAGGGGAAGGGAAATGGGAGGCGGTGGTGGGGAGGAGAGAGAAACCTTTAATAAATAAATCAATAATAATAAAAACCATAAAAAAGGAATATATACAGGCCTGGAGATCCAGGCTTAACAAAAGATAATAGTAAAATATTGAAAATATTTGAGGAATTTATTGGAGCTGATGAACAGGGAAAAAGGCACAAGGACAGGATGCAACATCACCTGTAGCTGTCAGAGATGACTTACACAGGAATTCAGCTTCCTATCCTATAACCTCCTCTGATAAAACATCAAGTTCTAAAGCCCAAAAGGATCCAAAGAACATAGATGGATACCTATAGGTATGAATGATCTAAAAGAAATTAAGCAAGCTGTTGTAACTTATGACTTGCAAGCCACATTTGTTAGGGAGATGATTAATACTTGTGCTTCTAGCATCAAATCAACACCATAATACTGGATACAGTTAGTTTCAGCAGTCCTGAATGATGGTCCACAATTGATGTTTACATATTATTTCAGAGAAGAAGCAAAAATTATGGAATAACAAGGAAAAGCAAAAGGTTTTGAGACTTCTCAAGGTCAAATTCTTGGTGAAGGCACTTATGCTGAACCACAGGTTAAAGCTCATTACAATAAACAAATCTTATCCCTATAAAACATAGCAGCTTTAAATGCTTGGAACAGGATTCAAGAACCTGTAAAATTATATGAATCATATTCCAGGGGAAAAAAAAAGGTCAGAGAGAACCCTTTAGTGACTTTTTTTTTTACAAAGATTAACTAAGGCTGTACAAATAGGAGTAAGAGACCCAGATGCTAGATGAGTACTTATTGATTCTCTGATTTTTAAAAACGCCAGCTTAGAATGCAAAAAGATATTTGAGCCTTTAAAGGTTAGAGCAGCATCTGTGGATGAATGGATCCTGCATACAATGAACATTGAAACATTTGACTGTAATACTGAATCTTGGGTAGGAGAAGCAACTTGCAAAGGAATGAGGAGACATAAATATGAAAAATGTCTTAATTGTGGTAGAATGGGCCTCTGAGAAGGAATTGTAGACAAGGAATTTCTAGAAATAATGTTTCCTCTGGGAATGTCAAAAAAAAAAGGTATCTTGATTTGAATTTCCCTGATCTAAGGAAGTTGAGCATGACCTTAAGTGTCTTTTGGCCATTTGAACTTCTTCTGTTGAGAATTCTCTGTTCAGCTCAGTGCCCCATTTTATAATTGGGTTGATTAGCCTTTTATGGTCTAGTTTCTTGAGATCTTTATATATTTTGGAGATCAGATCTTTGTCAGTTGCGGGGTTGGTGAAGATCTTCTCCCAGTAAGTGGATTGCCTTTGTGTCTTAGTGACAGTGTCCTTTGCTTTACAGAAGCTTCTCAGTCTCAGGAGGTCCCATTTATTCAATGAGGTCCTTAATGTCTGTGCTGCTTGGGTTATACGTAGGAAGTGGTCTCCTGTGCCCATGTGTTGTAGAGTACTTCCCACTTTCTCTTCTATCAGGTTCAGTGTGTTTTACACCTGTCAGAATGGCTAAAATAAAAAACACCAATGATAGCCTTTGCTAGAGAGGTTGTGGAGAAAGGGGTACACTCTCTTCCATTGCTGGTGGGAATGCAAACTTGTGCAACGACTCTGGAAAGCAGTGTGGCAGTTTCTCAGGAAATTCAGGATCAACCTACCCCTGGACCCAGCAATACCACTCTTGGGAATATACCCAAGAGAGGCCCTATCATACAACAAAAGTATATGCTCAACTATGTTCATAGCACCATTGTTTGTAATAGCCAGAACTTGGAAACAACCTAGATGTCCTTCAATGGAAGAATGGATGAAGAAAGTATGGAATATATACATATTAGAGTACTACTCAGCAATAAAAAACAAGGACTTCTTGAATTTTGCATGCAAATGGACGGAAATAGAAAACACTATCCTGAGTGAGGTAAGCCAGACCCAAAAAGAGTAGCATGGGATGTACTCACTCATATTTGGTTTCTAGTCATAAACCAAGGACATTGAGCCCATAATTAGTGATCCTAGAGAAGCTAAATAAGGAGAACCCAAAGAAAAACATATAAGCATTCTCCTGAATATTAACCTTCATCAGGCGAAGAATGGAGACAGAGACAGAGACAGAGACCCACATTGGAGCACAGGACATAAATCTCAAGATCCAAATCAGGAGAAGGAGAGAGAATATGAGCAAGGAACTCAGGACCGCAAGGGGTGCAGCCACACACTGAGACCATGTGGATGTTCTATTGGGAACTCACGAAGGCCAGCTGGCCTGGGTCTGAAAAAGCCTGGGATAAAACCAGACTCTCTGAACATAGCGGACAATGAGGACTACTGAGAAGTCAAGAACAATGGCAATGGGTTTCTGATCCTACTGCACGTACTGGCTTTGTTGGAGCCTAGGCAGTTTGGATGCTCAACTTACTAGATCTGGATGGAGGTGGGGGTTCCTTGGACTTCCCACAGGGCAGGGAACCCTGATTGCTCTTCGGGCTGAGGGTGGGGGACTTAATTGGGGGAGGTGGAGGGAAATGGGAGGCGGTGGCAGGGAAGAGACAGAAATCTTTAATAAATAAATAAATTCAAAAAAATAAAATAAAAGTTATCAATCTTCTGGACTATATAGAAGTTATGGCAAAGGCTGACATTGGACCAATGAATGCAGAACAACAAAAGACAGACAAGGAAATTCAAAATCATTGGGCAACTCCTTAAGGGGCCTCTTGTAGGCCCTCAAGTCAAAAGTGGCCCAGTCATTCCAAGTCACTGTGGAGGACGTCTCACTGGGAAAATTAAAAATCCAGAGCCTTCAGTAAAAGACCATACTGTTCTAGATGATGACATAAATATGGAGGATGAATCAAAAATTCCAATAGAAAATAGGAAATGTATATTCTGGCAGACTTCTATAAATAATCAAAGACCAAAGCTAAGGGTGAGTATAAATTGCATTGTAATTGTTGGTTTGAAAGACACAGTGGTGAATATGAGTATCATCACTCCAGAATCTTGACATTCAAATTGGCCTCTTCCCAAGGCAGATGTTCAATTACTACAAATTGGAACCATAACTCAAGTTAAACAAAGCACGAGATGGGTTGACTACATTGGGCCAGAAGATCAAAGAGGGAAGCTGAGGCCATATGTGGCTAACAATGCAGTAAATTTATGGGGTCATGACCTGCTGCAGCAATGGAATATGCAGTCCCAGGAACTCAAAATTCTGGAAAGGATATTATAAGGTACTATACACAAAGGTTATAGCCATTCAGGATGTACAAGAGCTTAAAGCAACTAGCAAACCTTGAGAGGTACAAAAAGCCCTACCTTTAAAATGGTTAACTGAGAAACCAATATGGGTTAAGCAGTTACCTCTAACGGAAGAAAAGCTCCAGGCTTCAGAACAGCTGGTACAAAAGCAACTAGATGCTCACCATATTTAAAAATCAACAAGCCCTAAAAATTTTCCTGGATTCTTTGTAAAAATGAAATCTGGTAAATTGAGATTGGTGACAGATCTAAGTGCTGTCAACAAGGTAATTCAACCTATGGGCCCTCTACAATCTGGAGTGCGTATGTCTTTATTAACAAAATGATGTCCTCTTATTGTCATTGATTTGAAATATTATTTCTTCACTATATCTTTACAAGAAAAGGATAGAAAAAATTTTGACTTTGCATTGCCTACTTATAAAATTTTTCAGCCTACTAGGAGATATCAATGGACTATTCTCCCACAAGGAATGCTCAGTAGCCCCTCTCAGTGCCAATACTTTGTAAGTCAGCCATTGGAAATAATGCATAAGCAATTTCCTAAGTCTATAATTTCCCATTACATGGATGACACTTTGCTATCTGATTCAAACATAGATACTTTAGAAATAATGTTTGAAGAAGTAAAGAAAGTTTTGCCAAAATGGAGATTACAAATTGCTCCTGAAAAAATACAGAGAGGAAATTCTGTCAATTACCTAAGTTATAAAATAGGTTTTCTGAAAATTAGAACACAAAAGACACAAATTAGGATTAACTATAAAGTTTGTTAAGAGACATTTCCAGTCCATGAACAGCTTTGGGATAACACCTAATCTAATAATTCATTTAAACAAAACCTTAGTTGGTGATATAGACTTGAATAGTCCCAGAGAACTAACAGCTAAAGCAGAAAGGGAATTGACCATTGTTGAGGAGAAATTATGGGAGGCACATGTGGATAGGGTGAATACAAATCTTAATTGTATTCTAGTCATATTGCCTTCCATAATTTCTCCTACAGGAATTTTAATGGAGAGGGATGATATTTTTTTAGGATTCTTTTATCACATAAACCAAGTAAAAAATTAAATACTTTTGTCGAAAATGTCTCTGAATTAATTATAAAAGGTAAATTGAGACTTTGTCAATTAGCAGGCATAGAACCAGCAGAGTATATCAGACCTTTCACTTCTGATGAAATAAAAAAAAAGTTATGGGAAAACAATGAATCATGGTAAAGAACTTGTGCTAATTTATTTGGAGAAATTAATAGCAATTATCCCAAAACTGATAGACTTAAGTTTATAATGAGAATTTCTTGGATTCTTCCCCAAATTATACATGATGTTCCAATAACTGGAGCTTGTGCATTTTATACTGATGCAAATAAATCAGGGAAGGCAGTTTATAAATCAGAAGACTTAAATAAGGTGAAAAAAATCCTTATAGTTCTGTCCAGAAGGCAAAACTATATGCTATTCTCATGGTGATTAGTGATTTTAAAGAACCTCTTAATATAGTTACTGATTTACAATATGCAGAAAGAGTTGTCTTGCATATTGAAACCACTAAATTTATACCAGATGATACAGAATTGACTTTATTATTTATCCAGGTACAAGATATAAGGAGGAATAGGCTTTGTCCTACATATATAACACACATCTGATCCTATACATATCTGCCAGGTTGTATGCCATAAGGTAATACAGAAATTGATCAATTATTTTTTGAAAGTTTGTTGCAGGCCTCAGAATTCCATGAAAAATCATGCCAATAAGCAAAGGTTTAAAGAAAAAATTTTTTTTGTTACATGGCAACAAGCTAAGGAGATTATAAAGAGATGTCCTACTTGCTCTTTCTATAACCAAACACCACTACCTGCAGGGACTAACAAAAAGGGTACTTAAAGAAATGAAAACTGGTAGATGGAGGTGTTCTACTTTGCATAATTTGGAAAATTAAAATATGTACAACACAACATTGACACTTATTCAGGTTTTCAGTGGGTAACTGCTTTATGCTGAGAAAAGGCTGAATCAGTAATCACACATTTATTAGATGTTATAGCAATCATGGATATGCAAATATGGAAAGATAATTGTCTAGCATATGTCTCTATGAAAATAAAACAGTTTTTTGCTTATTATAATATTAAGCATATTACAGGTATACCTCACAATCCTACATATCACACAGTTATAGAAAGATCAAATTGAACTATAAAGGATATGTTGAACAAACAGAAATGGGTAGAAAATAGCCTCCAGAAATAGATTACATAATGTTTTATTAAACTTGAATTTTCTTAACTCTAATGAGAAAGGGACACCAGCAGCAGAGAGACTATGGATAAGAGAAAACTCTTCTGAATTAAATCAATCAGTTTATTTCAATGATGTGCTGACCTCATAATGGAGGCCAGGAGATGTGCTACATTGAGGAAGGGGTTTTGCTCTTGTTTCCACAGGAGAAGAAAAACTATGGATACCATCAAAATTAATAAAGATTCAGCTTGAAAATGAGAAACCTCTTGAAAAAGAGAAAGGACAGCTCATCCACAATGGTGACAACCATACAGATGGTAAAGAAACCTCATAAGGTGTAGGCTCATATTTCTGTATGGTTCAAGAGCCATAAGTCCAGACTGAGGTGCTCAAGAAGAAATTGTAGGGCTGTGGATAGCGCTTTAGTTTTTGACTAGCATGCACAAAGCCCTAAGTTCAATCTATAGCAGCATAAAATGAATTTATTTAGCAGGTGTTTAATTTATTTTATGTACTTTATATCTTGTTTGTTATTCCTAATAATTCTTTTTTGTTTTCCAAGTCCTTTGTTTCCTTTTGTTTTATGCACTATAGAAAATAGGGTTGGACTCTATAATACAGTTGAGTGACTGCTTTTCTTCTTTTGTCTTTCCTTCTTCCTTTCTTGCTTTGTTCCTTCATTCAATTCTCTCTCTCTCTCTCTCCCTCCCTCCCTCCATCTCTTCAGTTGCATAAATATTTGTTTCATATTCTCTGGTGCAGACAGCACAGTCACCTATCTCTGTGGAATAAGGAAGCTAAGGAGGCCTAGAAACTGGTGTTAGAACATGGAGTAACTGGTCCCAGGGCAAAGCAGTCTTCAAGGTGAGTGGGACCCCATGATGGGTTGTAAGTAGGGAGCTGCAGGCAGGCCTGCTTTTCATCCCACCCAGCTCCCCACATGGCTAGCTTTATACCCGAAATAACAACATGAAACTATTCTTTTAAACACCGCTTGGCCCATTAGTTCTAGCCTCTTAATGGCTAATTCTTACATCTTGCCTAAACCATATTTAGTAATCTGTGTAGCACCAGTCTTACTGGGAAAGATTCAGCATGTCTTACCTGGTGGCTTGCTTCATCATGTCTGCCCTGGGGAGCAGCGGCATGGCGTCTGAGCTCACTTCCATTCTTCCCAGCATTCTCTTCTGTTTACTCCGCCTACCAAATTTTCTCTCCTATCAGGGCCAAGGAAGTTTCTTTATTTAACCAATGACCTTCCTCCATCATTTCCCCCTTTTCTGTTTAAACAAAAAGGAAGGAAGGCTTTAAATTTAACATAGCAAAATTACATATAACAAAACAGTTATCAAGCAAGAATTACAGTTACAATATTTACATCTATTTTATCTTTTATCATAACAATCGTATAACTATAACTATCTATCTATTCTTCAACTCCATCAAAAACTCCAGAAGGATATAATATTACCTAAGTAAATGAGAAGTAAGCAACTTACAAAACTCTAGAAATCATAGAGACATCTCGCTGTCTGGACAGTCACCCAAAGTTCCTCTGTACCATTGGGGCATACATCTTCGGCTTACAGGACCATAGTTTCCAGCAGACATTTCCATGAAGCAGGAAAATTCAAAGGCAGTTCAGTCACTATCTGCTGTGTCCCGCAGAATGTCTCGCAAACTCTTTCATGAATCAGGAACCCCAAAAGATCATCTCACCTCTAGGCAAGTTCAGTAGTCCTCTCTCTGCGGGTTCTTTGTGTCCAGTTTATGCAATAGTCCAGGCAAGAGCAGTTTCTTGCCCAAATGGCTATCAAACTCCATAAGGAAACTCTTCGATGCCCATTTTCTTCTTGAAGTAGATTTGTGCTGCCAGGAGCAGATGTGTTTCATTGTCATGAAAAACCTTAAATTATTAAAACATTAAATGTCATATTCTGTAGTCTATGAAAGATATGAGGAATGCCTATATGAAATGTATCTATGCACATCTAGAAAATCTAACTAACATGATTACAAATTTGATTATTATTAATGATTATCCATTAACAACCTATATACATTATATTTTTACATGAACTACACAATCACAATACCTTAATCAATATCTGAAATACATATACATATAACAAGATTGACCTTAAATTTATATCAATAAAGTCAAATCCATACCAATGCAAATTATTCATATCTATATCATATCCCCCTTTAAATGTAAAAGAACATTTATAAACAATATTTGGGAATATGGACGCAGTTATTTCTCTTCAAACTGCTTCCTGCTGTATGGGGGCACTGTTAATCAAGTCTTTCATGATATAACCTGTGTGCTAGATTCATCTCAGTAGGCAGTTTAGTGAAGTGATTTTTTGAAGGTGTTCATAGCAACCTTTCAGGAGGGAATGGTCTATCATACCATATTGGGACAGAAGCAATCCACAGGGTCTCATCCTCTGTGACAACAAAAGAAGAAACTCCTTCCCAAAGCATCATGTCCTTAGATCCAAATTTTAAAGTCAAGGTATTTTCAAAATATCTATCTTGCATTAGTTCAGCAGCATTTATAAACAAATATCTTTTAGCAGCTGTTGCTCTTTTCTCAGCTTTCAAACAATTCAAAGAGAGCATAATAGCATAGAGTATCAAGATTCTTTGTATATTTTCCATCTTTGTGCAGCTTTATTTTAACTTCTATTTCATTTATTTTTACTTTTATTTTTTGAGACAGGTTCTTTGTATATCTTTGTCTTGGAATAACTCTGTATACCAGGCTGTCCTTGAACTCTCAGAGATCCCTCTGTCTCTGCCTCCCAGGCATTGGAATTAAAGGCATATGCTACCTCACCTTGAAGTCACAGAGGTCAATCTCCCTCTGCCCCTTGAAGTCTCAGAGGTCAATTTACCTCTGCCTCCTAAGTGTTGGGATTAAAGTGTGTACTACCACTCTTTCTGCTTGTTCTTTCTTTCATCCTTCCTTTCTTTCTTTTTTAACTTTAAGAACTTTAACTTTTAGCCTTCATATATTTTTAATACACTGTAAACCATTAAGACGTTTTCTTCGACTTTTAATCTTTCTTTTACTGTATATGTCTCTTTTTTGACCACATGAGTCTTTAATTTACCAAGCAATATCGGTAGGACTAAAGACATGGCTTTGCTGGCTGGATCCAGCCCATTCCTTAGTTTTCCAGCCTCATGGCGGAGATACTGCTGGAGCCATTTTTATTGCCACAACTCTGTGGCGTTTCAAAGTCCCTGCCAGCAAGCAAGCAAGCTGCAGCATTCTGCTCACAGACCATACTCATTCAGACTGCCTGCCTGAAAGAGTCAGAGTTTGCCCTGGCAGGACAGACCAGAACATCAGAATTTTAAAACAGCACAACTTTTTTTTTCCTACTATGGCCAAAAACAAACAAGCATTCGGTCAACTTTTTATCAACACTATTTAAGTGTTTTGTGGCATGACCTCTTAAAAGAGCTGCAGGGCTTTGCAGCTAAAGCTGAGTCAGAAAGCCTCTCTTAGATGAGAGCACTTGCTTGATTCTAGCAAGCCGAGTAGACCCAAGACAGTGCTACTACCAAGAAACCATGGACAACACTGTCATTTTGTTCTAGACTTACTTCCCAAGCTGTTTTAGGCTTTATGTGGAAGCAGTTGTCCACATCTGAGCACCATTCTATAGTAGGGAGCTGCAGGCAGGCCTGCTTTTCATCCCACCCGGGTCCCCATATAGCTAGCTTTATACCCGAAATAACAACATGAAACTGTATTCTTTTAAACACTGCTTGGCCCATTAGTTCAAGACTTGTAATGGCTAATTCTTACATCTTTCCTAAACCATATTTAGTAATCTGTGTAGCATCAGTCTTACTGGGAAAGATTTAGCATGTCTGACCTGGTGGCTTGCTTCATTGCATCTGCCCCAGGGGCGCAGCTCTGAGCTCACTTCCCTTCTTCCCAGCATTCTGTTCTGTTTACTCCACCTACCTAATTTTCTGTCCTATCAGGGCCAAGGCAGTCTCTTTATTTAACCAATGACCTTCCTCCATCAATGGGTAGCACAACTTTACACAAAAATGACCCAGTGCTTAAGGTGCTGAGATATCAAACTATTACCATCCGTGGGGCATTTTTCCACACCACTGCTCACTCTGCCTCCCCAACAGTGGATAAGGAAACAGTAACAGACCACGAGAGGTATAAAGAATCTGAAAGTAATCAACTGGCTATGAGAGTGGGGGGAGGAAATAGACAAGAAGCCGGAAAAATTCAAAGATAAGGAGGGGTTTGAAGAATCCAAGAGTAGCTAATTAACCAAGAGAACAGGAGAAAGGAGACAGATGAGGGGGAAAATAAAAAATGGGCACAATTTACTGAAGAGTAGTCCCAGGATAAGAAATACAGCAAGCAGAGGCAAAGACAAAAAGGAAAGTAGATATTGTCTGTGATAAGGAATGACTACCTCCTTATGCCCCCAGATGCCCTGGAAAAGATAAAAGGGGAGAGGGGAATGGGACAAATAAGGGGGCTTCATTCTTTCCAGGAGGAATGAATATACACTTGGGTGGGGCCAGACAGGACAAAGGTAAGATCAGGCCTCTGATTCACCTGGGTTGTCTGCAAACATCCTAGGACAAGATTTGTTAGGACAAATGGATGCCGTTATTACTACTGACCATGTAGTCTTTTATGATGATAAAACTGAGCAAAGTGTCATCAGACAGACCCCTAACACATGGATTCACCCTGGAAAGTAGAGGCCACTTCCCCCAGGATGCTCCCCATTAAGTGGGTACGTGGTAAGCCAGTATGGGCAGAGCAGTGGCCATTACCTGAACTTAAACTTAGGATGCTCAAGGAAACCATCAGAAATATGCTTAAAGAAGGACAGATAAGGCCCTCAATAAGATCATAGAACAGCCCTGTGTTTGTGATACATAAGCCTAATGGGACATAGAGAATGTTACAGGACCTACAAGTAATCAATGCCTGTATGGAGCTAGTAGGATCCCTTTAAGGGGTTTACCTTGGGTCCCAGTAATCCCCTCCCAGTTTCACCTCACTGTAATTGATCTAAAGGACTGCTTCATCTTAATTCCTCTTCATGAGGGGGATTGTGAAAAGTTTGCCTTTCCATTCCTACAGTTAACTCTTCTCGACCTGGTGGGAGATATGAATGGACAAATCTCTCATAGGATACGGCTGATAATCTGGCCTATTGCCAACAATATTTGTATAGTATCCTCTCTCCTTGTTTTGACAAAGATAATACCCTCCCATATGTTTATATGGATGATCTAAAAATTGAGTATTTAGAGAAATCAGGGCTAGCTCCCTGGGTAACCAGTATTGTTGATATCCACCAACAAAATGGCTTTAAAATAGCCCTAAGCAATATACAAAAGGCACCCCTATTTGATATATTGGGATCTCATTTAACACCCACTCAAGTCAAGGTAAATGGACCCAAATTAATCCTGCCTGAGCCTCTCACTTTATTGGAGTTACAAAAGTTACTGGGGTAAATGAACTGGGTAAGGCCCTGGTTGCCTGTAGAGACTGGGAGACTAGATGTGTTATATGATCTCCTAAAAGGGAGGCAACATTATAAGATCATTCCCTTGCCCCTGAGAGCCATCAGGCACCACTGAATTCATCAATCAGCTCCATCAGGCTTCTTTGGAGAGATATAATCCTAACATTACAATCCAAGGCTGGATATTATTAGGAAAAAAAACCATGCTGGCTGCCATTGTTCAGCAGTCTCAACAACTAGAATGGGAACACACCACCCTGGGGGCACTCCCAGAGTGTACTCTCTAGTTGATCAAATAGCTAATATGATCATAAAAACAAGGGCATTTCCCTCTGACATAATGGAAAACATCCATTTAAATTAATAATTCCATTCAAAATTAAGGATTCAGAATGGGTAGCCAGAATTGTTCTCAATTGAGTCTTGGCCTGGAGGAATTTCTGGGGACCCTGGACACTCACTCTGGAGAGTACCAGTTAGTGAAGCTATATCAAGAACTACACTGGAGAGTTACTTTAGTCTTTTCTTCTAAGTCCCTGCCCCAACCATTCACTGTTTGCACAGATGGTGGAAAGAATGCAGCCGCCTCTGTAGTTTTCCCTGCAGGGGGACCATGAAAAAGATTACCAAAATTCCTCCTTGTGGGGAATCTGCTCAATATAAGGAAATGGTGGCCATATATGTATTGCCCTACAAGAGGTCCCAGAACCCTGTAGCCTCTATCAGATAGCTCTTATATGCTGAACCTACTACCACACTTACTCTATGCCTATGTCAGATGCTAATCCTATTTCTGCCTTGATGATACATCTCTGCTCGCTATTAGAAGGTGAAAAAAATCCCATATATATTCAACATCTCAGAGGACAGCAAAACCTCCCTTGCCTCATTTCCCAAGGGAATGCTGCTGTGGATGCTGCAGCTTCAGGGTTAGGTCTCATAGAGGTCTCAATTCTGTCCATAAAAAATGGTACCCAAATGCATGACTTAACTCATGTCACCTGGAGAGGACTCAAATACCTATACCCTCAGATCCACACAACAAAATTAAAGAGAATTGTTCATACATGTAAGACTTGCCAACAGTTTTCCACCCCTCTCCCACTTCACAAAGGCTGGGGGTGAACCAAAGAGGTTAGGACCCAATACCATCTGACAAACAGATGTAACACATTACCTTTTATTTGGTAATTTAAAATACATGTTTGTGACCATAGCCATGTACTCTAAAGCATGATAGGCTACCGCCCACTCACAGGAAAAGGCAACCAGTGCCAAAGATCACTTTTTTCAATGATTTGCTACGTTGGGACTACCACAATAGGTCAAGACCAACAATGGCCCCTGTTTTATAAGTAAAACATTAAAAGAATTTTTCCAGAGATGGAATATATCCCATTTCACCAGGATCCCATACGATCCATAGGGTCAAGCAATTGTTGAAAGACATCACCAAAAATTTCAAAGAGGTCCTTATAAAACAGAAAGGGGGAGAAGTCTGCCCTCATCTACAACTACAAAAGGCATTAATAACCATCAATATTTTAAATTTTCAAAAATCAGATGAACAAAATAGATTCCAGAAACATTGGGGATCCTGACCAATGAGAACCTGCCTAAAGGTTAGGTGGAAGGATCCACTTACCAATGGATGGGCCCAGATCTATTGTTGGCACAGGGCCCAGGATATGGATGTGCCTTCCCAAACACAAAGGAAATGCTTATATGGCTACCCATTTGTGACTTAAAATTTCTCCCACCCCCACCCCAAGGACAACAGCAAAGACTAAGATAACCAATAAAGAAATAAAGAGATTTTGGTGGACAACCCTTAAATTCAAATAAAAGAAAAGAAAAATTGCCACTGCCCAAAGGAGACTGACCCTTGAGAAAAGTGTTGTCTGTTTATTTCAGATGGCCCTTTTGGTGGTAATCATGTTAATTCTCCTTAGGAGGACCAAGGTCCAGGCAGCAAACCCCCACCAACCACAGAAGATCATGTGGATCCTATCGAGTGCTGGCACTGGAGAGATCCTAAACCAGACTTCTCAGATGATAACACTCTGGACATGGTGGCCTGACCTGATGTTTGACCTCTGTGATTCGGTGCATGGGAGCTGGGATGTGGGACACTGGATTCTGGGGATCAAAGGAAGACCTGAATGTGAAGGTTCTTCGGAGTGTGCCTTACCCCAGGTATCTTACCCTTATGAGCCTAGGTGTTATCATGTCTTTAGGAGACATGACCTCCTGCAGAAACCCTTTTATGTATGCCAGCAAAGCAACAAGACTGCCTCCACTATTAGAAACTGCAGGGCTGCTCCTGATTACTATTGTTTTTTCATGAGATGTGAGCTGACTAGGCTGGACATAATTAGAAAAGACTGAGACTGCATTACTGTATTTACTAAAGTCTTTGGATTCCTTAACAAGGGTAACCTTACAAAATAGGTGA
Source organism: Microtus pennsylvanicus (assembly GCF_037038515.1). Classification (NCBI taxonomy): domain Eukaryota; kingdom Metazoa; phylum Chordata; class Mammalia; order Rodentia; family Cricetidae; genus Microtus; species Microtus pennsylvanicus. The sequence goes on along the minus strand of NC_134584.1, from coordinate 68,891,928 downwards.
GGCTTGAACTTGCTATTTATGGAAGAGTGAGGAATTTACAGGGCACTTGCGGAAGAATGCTGCTTCTATGCAGACCATTCTAGGATAGTTACAAGAACCCTAGATGAGTTAAGAAAAGACACCCTATGAGACCTGGTTTAATTGGTCTCCATGTCTCTTCCCTAATTGGACTGATGGCTATTTGTTTATTGATCTGTCTTTTTGGCTGAAACAAGCATTCCAAAAACAGATATAATAGGTACAACTCATGGCTTTTTGTGAACATTAGGATAGGCTAAATACATCTCACCCTGAGGATGAACACTCAATTTGAGTATATTCAAGCTGATACTCTGGATAGGGGTGGTCCTGACTCATACTCTTCATTTGGTGGGCTATTCTAGCTTGGTGACTAGGGTAGGGGTGGGATATTTATCAAAATGGGGAGATGTTGGGCCAAAATGATCTCAGGGTCTGTACATTGAGGCCTGTAAGACAGAGAAAAGCCTGGCTTGAGTTCGAGGAAACCAAATGAGGATGAGACAGCAAAACTAGGTAGATACCCCTCCAGCCAGAAGGAGGGCTTGGCTGTTTCTTATTGGCTGGAGGTACCACCACATCACAGGATGTCATTTAACCTATATAAGCTGACACTCACAGCAATAAATTGAGTTCCTGCTTTGACTTGATTTCCTATCATAACTGATTGCCCTGCATTGTGAGGCTGCGGATCTGATTGTCCTGTGCCATGGAGCTGCGAAATGGGTGGATCATACTCTCCCCTTTCCCTGGGGAATCAGGATTGTATAGCATGCATACAGTCACCTAACAGAAGAGCAGTGAAAGCTTATCTGGATTGGTCTGGTCTTGCTCATGAAAAGTTATCTGAATTAGGTTACTTGAAGTTGGAAAATGTATCTTAATTATGAAGAATTATTTTCCACATTTGGGATCCTGGACTGAATAAGAAGGAGAAAATGAGCTTAGATCTCTGGCTCCTGGTCAGCAATGAAAAGTGGCCAAATGTTTAGGAATCTATTGTGATGGCTTTCCTGGCATGATAAATTGTCACTCTGAAGCAGAACTCACACTTTCTGCCTGACTTTCTTCTTGTCAGATACTTTTGGGTTGCAGCAAGGAGAAAAGCATTTACACAGTTGTTTACACTGTATGAATTTCTAGTGCAATATCAAAAATAAGTATTTGTCATTATCAAAGCAAGTATGTACATATATAGGATTCTGTGACCCCTAGTGAAAGCATAAAAGCAAAGGGTTTGCTTTGACATTTCTCTGTAAATACAACGCACACAGACACACACACCCATGCACCTATGTCTTTCTAATACTTAAGAACAACGTATGTGCTTCAATGTCTGTCATTTTATCAATAAATATAGTGAAATCATATACATTGTGTACTTTGATAGCATATTAATTGTCCTCAGTATTATGTCAATGACATCCTTCCAAGCTGCTGTATATAATAATAATTAATTAAGTTTCTTAAAACTGTAGAGCCCAAGCTGGCCGTGAACTCACGATTCTTTTCATCCACTGTTTTCAGCATATCCTATAGGTGTGCACCACTACAACTGGCAAAAATTTAAAATTTCATAGTATCTTGATATAAGGATATAACATTGCTTTTCACTTCATTCATTGAGCAAAATTTATACTCTTTCCACTTTTAAGCTGTTAAAATCAATTTTGCATAGTACACAAAATTTTGTGAAGAGAATTTTATTCTCTTAGGTTAAAAGAACAGAATTATAATTGCTTGTTCATAGGTTAAATGGTTGGTTCATTTCTAAGTCATTATTAAAATTTTTCATGTCTTCTTTAAATTGCTTCTGTCATTGTTATCACTTGATATTGTTTCTATTTTTTATTTTACCTATTATGAAAGTGGGTAGTTTTATTTCTTTATAGCTCTACTTGCATTTTTCTCATGAGCAGAAATATTGGTCATGTGTGCAATTGTTTGTGTCTCATTTGTCTATTCATCTCCATGAACTGTTATTTCACACCTTTGCTCATTTTATGACAAAATTTTCTGCTACAGTTGACTTCTGGGAGTTCTTTTTTTTTAGGATTTTTTTTATTATTATTGAGAAAAGGAAAAAAAAACAAGTTTCCACCTTCTACCAGCCTCCCATTTCCCTCCCCCTCCTCCCACCCTTCTCCCCCCCTCACTCCTCTCTCCCTCCCTCTCCAGTCCAAAGAGCAGTCAGGGTTCCCTGCCCTGTGGTAAGTCCTAGGTCCTCCCCCCTCTGTCCTTATCTAGGAAGGTGAACATCCAAACTGGCTAGGCTCCCACAAAGCCAGCACATTACATAGGATCAAAACCCCGTGCCATTGTCCTTGGCTTCTCATCAACCCTCATTGTTCGCCATGTTCAGAGAGTCCAGTTTTATCCCATGATTTTTCAGTCACAGTCCAGCTGGCCTTGGTGAGCTCCCAATAGATCAGCCCCACTGTCTCAGTGGGTGGGTGCACCCCTCATGGTCCTGACTTCTTTGCTCATGTTCTCCCTCCTTCTGCTCCTCATTGGGACCTTGGGAGCTCAGTCAGGTGCTCCAGTGTGGGTCTCTGTCTCTATTTCCATCCATCACCAGATAAAGGTTCTATGGTGATATGCAAGATATTCGTCAGGATTGCTATAGGATAGGGTCATTTTAGGTTCCCTATCCTCAGCTGCCAAAGGAACTAAATGGGGACCTCGGCTCTTGCCAACCCTAAGGTGGCTCCCTTAACTAAGAATTATGCTTCCGTGCTTCCCTATCCAACCTTCCTTTATCCCAATCCTCCTTTTCCCCCAAGTTCCCCCCCCCATCCACCCCTTCTCCCTTTTCTCTCCCCATCTCCCCTTACCCCCATCCCACCCCACCCCCAAGATCCCAATTTTCCCCCCGGCAATTTTGTCTACTTCCCATAGCCAAGAGGATAACTATATGTTTTTCCTTTGGTTCACCTTCTTACTTAGTTTCTTTAGGATCACCAATTGTAGACTTCGTGACCCTTATTTATGGCTAGAAACCAATTATGAGTGAGTACATCCCATATTCATCTTTTTGGGTCTGGGTTACCTCACTCAGGATAGTGTTTTCTATTTCCATCCATTTGCATGCAAAATTCGAGAAGTCATTGTTTTTTACCTCAGCGCAGTACTCTAATGTGTAGATATTCCACACTTTCTTCATCCATTCTTCCATTGAAAGGCATCTAGGTTGTTTCCAGGTTCTGGCTTTTACAAATAATACTGCTATGAACATAGTTGAACAAATGCTCTTGTCATATGATAGGGCATCTCTTGGGTATATTCCCAGGAGTGATATTGCTGGGTCCAGGGGTAGGTTGATGCCGAATTTCCTGAGAAACCGAAACACTGATTTCCAAAGTTGTTGCACAAGATTGCTTTCCCACCAGCAATGGATGAGGGTACCCCTTCCTCCACAGCCTCTCCAGCAAAGGCTATTATTGGAGTTTTTTATTTTAGCCATTCTGACAGGTGTAAGATGATATCTCAAAGTTATTTTGATTTGAATTTCCCTGATCGCTAAGGAGGTTGAGCATGACGTTAAGTGTCTTTTGGCCATTTGAACTTCCTCTGCTGAGAATTCTCTGTTCAGTTCAGTGCCCCATTTTTTAATTGGGTTAATTAGCATTTTAAAGTCTAGTTTCCTGAGTTCGCTATATATTTTGGAGATCAGACCTTTGTCTGTTGCGGGGTTGGTGAAGATCTTCTCCCAGTCAGTAGGTTGCCTTTTTGTTTTGGTGACAGTGTCCTTTGCTTTACAGAAGCTTCTCAGTTTTAGTAGGTCCCATTTATTCAATGTTGCCCTTAATGTCTGTGCTTTTGGGGTTACATAGGAAGCGATCTCCTGTGCCCATCTGTTGTAGGGTACTTCCCACTTTCTCTTCTATCAGGTTCAATGTGTTCTGACTGATAGTGAGGTCTTTAATCCATTTGGACTTGAGTTTTGTGCATGGTGATAGATATGAGTCTATTTTCATTCTTCTACAGGTTGACATCCAGTTATGCCAGCACCATTTGTTGAAGATGCTTTCTTTCTTCCATTGTATACTTTTGGCTCCTTTATCAAAAATGAGGTGTTCATAGGTTTGTGGGTTAAAATTCGGGTCTTCTATATGATTCCATTGGTCGACTTCTCTGTTTTTATGCCAGTACCACACTGTTTTCATCACTGTAGCTCTGTAATAGAGTTTGAAGTCAGGGATGGTAATGCCTCCAGACAATCCTTTATTGTATAGGATTGTTTTGGCTATCCTGGGTTTTTTTGTTTTTGCATATAAAGTTGATTATTGTCCTCTCCATATCTGTGAAGAATTTTGATGGGACCTTGATGGGGATTTCATTGAATCTATAAATTGCCTTTGGTAGAAATGCCATTTTTACTATGTTGATCCTCCCAATCCAAGAGCAAGGGAGGTCCTTCCATTTTCTGGTATCCTCCTCAATTTCTTTCTTCAATGCCTTAAAGTTCTTGTCCAATAGATATTTCACTTCCTTGGTTAGAGTTACCCAAGATATTTTATGCTGTTTGTGGCTATCGTGAAAGGGGAAGCTTCTCTGATTTCCCTCTCTGCTTCCATATCCTTTGTGTATAAGAGGGCAACTGCTTTTTGGGAGTTGATCTTGTATCCTGCCACATTACTAAAGGTGTTTATCAGCTGTAAAAGTTCTTTGCTGGAGTTTTGAGGGTCGCTTATGTACACTATCATATCATCTACAAATAACGAAAGTTTCACTTCTTCCTTTCCAATTTGAATCCCCTTGATCCCCTTATGTTGTCTTATTGCAATTGCTAGAACTTCAAGCACTATATTGAAGAGGTATGGTGAGAGTGGACAGCCTTGTCGTGTTCCTGAGTTTAGTGGGATGGCTTTGAGTTTCTCTCCATTTAATTTGATGTTAGCTGTCGGCTTGATGTAAATAGCTTTTATTATATTTAGGTATGACCCTGTATCCATAATCTCTCCAATACTTTTATCATAAAAGTATGTTGAATTTTGTCAAATGCTTTTTCAGCATCTAATGAAATGATCATATTTTTTTCTTTCAGTTTATTTATATGATGGATTATATTGATAGATTTTCGTATGTTGAACCAGCCCTGCATCCCTGGGATGAAGCCTGCTTGATCATAATGGATAATTTTTCTAATGTGTTCTTGGATTCGGTTTGCCAGTATTTTGTTGAGGATTTTTGCATCGATGTTCATGAGTGAGATTGGTCTATAATTCTCTTTCTTGGTAGAGTCTTTGCGCGGTTTTGGTATCAGAATAACTGTAGCTTTATAAAAGGAATTTGGCAATGCCTCTTCTGTTTCTATATTGTGAAATACATTAAGGAGTATAGGTATTAGGTCTTCTTGGAAGTTCTGGTAGAATTCTGCATTGAAACCATCTGGTCCTGGGCTTTTTTTGGTAGGGAGGTTTTTGACAACCTCTTCTAATTCTTCGTGACTAATAGATCTACTTAGATTGTTCACCTGGTCCTGGTTTAACTTTGGTATATGGTATTTATCTAAAAAAGTGTCCATTTCCTTTACATTTTCCAGTTTTTTGGCATATAGGCTTTTGTAGTTAGATCTGATGATTCTCTGAATTTCCTCTGTGTCTGTGGTTATGTCCCCCTTTTCATTTCTGATCTTATTAATTTGCAAATTCTCTCTCTGCCGTTTGATTAGTTTGGATAGGGGTTTGTCAATCTTGTTGATTTTCTCCAGGAACCCGCTTTTTGTTTCATTGATCCTTTCTATTGTTTTCTGTGTTTCTATTTTGTTTATTTCAGCCCTCGGTTTGATTATTTCCAGTCTTCTACTCCTCCTAGGTGAGTCTGCTTCTTTTTTTTCTAGAGCTTTCATGTGGGCTGTTAAGTCTCCAATGTGAACTTTCTCTGTTTTCTTTAAGTGGGCACTTTCTGCTATGAACTTTCCTCTTAGGACTGCTTTCATAGTGTTTTATAAGTTTGAGTATGTTGTTTCTTTATTTTCATTGAATTCCAGGAAAACTTTAATTTCTTTCTTTATTTCTTCCTTAATCCAGGTACGGTTCAGTCGTTGACTGTTCATTTTCCATGAATTTGTAGGCTTTCTGGGGGTAGCGTTGTTGTTGAATTCTAACTTTAATCCATGGTGATCTGATAAGACACAGGTGGTTACTAATATTTTTTTTTTAACTGTCGATGTTTGCTTTGTTACCGACTATGTGGTCGATTTTTGAGAAGGTTCCATGAGCTGCAGAGAAGAAGGTATATTCTTTCCTATTTGGGTGGAATGTTCTATAGATGTCTGTTAAGTCCATTTGATTCATTCCCTCCATTAATTCTCTTATTTCTCTGTTAGGTTTCTGTCTGATTGACCTGTCCATTGGTGAGAGAGGAGTGTTGTAGTCTCCTACTACTAGTGTGTGCGGTTTGATGGCTGCCTTGAGTTTTAGCAATGTTTCTTTTATGTACATGGGTGCTTTTATATTAGGGGCATAGATATTCAGGATTGAGACTTCATCCTGATAAACTGTTCCTGTTATGAGTATAAAATGCCCCTCTCCATCTCTTCTGATTGATTTAAGTTTGAATTCAACTTTGTTAGAGATTAGTGTGGCCACACCTGATGGTTTCTTAGTCCATTTGCTTGATAAGCCTTTTCCCATCCCTTTACTCTGAGTAGGTGCCTTTCTTTGTGGTTGAGGTGTGTTTCTTGTAAACAGCAGAATGTTGGATCCTGTTTTCTTATCCAATCTCTTAGCCCGTGCCTTTTTATAGGTGAGTTGAGTCCATTGACATTAAGTGATATTAATGACCAGTGGTTGTTAACTCCGGTCACTTTTTTATTCGTAGAGTTTGTGTGTTTCCCTTCTTTGATTTGTGTTGGTGAAGGGTCTCTTGATGTCTATGTTATTGTGGTCATTGTTGGACTCCTTGATTAGTGATTTTCCTTCTATTACTTTCTGTAAAGCTGGATTTGTGGCTGCATATTGTTTAAATTTGCTTTTATCCTGGAAAATTTTATTTTCTCCATTTATAGTGAACAAAAGCTTGGCTGGGTATAGTAATCTGGGCTTGCATCCATGGTCTCTTAATTTCTGCAGTACATCTATCCAGGACCTTCTGGCTTTCGCAATTAAGAATTAAGGCATTATAAACATAGTTGAGCAAATGTCCTCATGGTGTGATGGAACATTCTTCAGGTTTATGCCCAAGAATGGTAAAGCTAGGTATTGTGGTAGATTGGGCCCCAATTTTCTGAGAAACCACCATATTAATTCCATAGTTCCTGTACAGATTTGTATCCCCACCAGAGGAGTGTTCAATTTGCACCAGAGCAATCAGTTACTTTTAAAGAACATATTAGATTTTTGTTTGCAGATTTCTTCAACCTATAGTAAAAATTCATTTGTACACAAAACACACATGAATACTAATTCTACAAAGGGCAAATGATTATATATATAATATATAATAACTTCATATGTGCCAGCTTTGCTAGAACAAAATTTTCCACTATTTGTTATTGTTTTAATTTTTCAAATATATAATATAAACCATGAAATAGAAAGATTCAATTCAAAGCTACATAAGTATGGTAGTTTAAATGGGAATGTCCTACAAAGGTTCATAATGTTTGAATACTTCATTTTGTTTAGGTGAACCACTTTGGGAATGATCGGTACTATGGCCTTGTTGAAGGAGGTATGTTACTTGAGATGGGCAGTGAAGATTAAAAATCTCACGCCATTCATATTTAGGTCTCTTTCTGTGGTTTTCTGTCTTTCTCTGTCTCACTGTCTCTCTCACACACACTCGTTTTCTCTGTTTCTGTCTCCCACACAAAAATACACAGATACTCTTTTTCTCTATCTCCCTGTCATTTTCGGTCTCTATTCCTCTGTGTGTATGTGTGTATGTGTGAGCTAGTGCTTAGATTAGATGTAATCTCTCACTGAATAATTCCAGTGCAATGCCAGCCTGCCTGTTGACATACTTCCTGCAATGATGGTCATAGACTCAAATCCTCTGAAACTGTGAGGTCTTAAATTAAATGTTTTCTTTTTAAAAGTTGCCTTGTTTCCATGGTGTTTGGAAACAGCAATAGAAAAGTAACTAAGACACTAAGTCATTATCTTTAATAATTTTTTATGTCTGCTCATCTTCTCTAACTGATCACAGGCATCAATTGGGCAAATATTCCTTTAGGTATTTGTCTGCATACATATACAACATTAATCTCTTTTTTTTCTCCTATGAAAAAAGTACAAAATGAATTTTTAATATGACTCTCCTACTTTGGTTTTTATCTTGAGGATGACAAAGTTGCAAATTAGACTATAATAAGCAAACTGGGGTAAGTCACTACAATAAAAATAGAATTTGAAAAATCTTGGTGTTTTTACTGTACAAAGTAAAAGTGATACTAACTCTCATTCCATGTAAATTAAAGCAAGAAAAATATTGTGTCATTAATGTTTAAAAGTTAACATAATATTGACTGAAACAATTAAAATGTAGCTATTCTGATGCATGTGAGCTGCTTTCTATATGTCTGTTGTGTCATGAGTTCTTAATGCCTTGTTTTTATATGTATAAAGATTTGCATCTCGGAGTAAATTATGTCATTAGTAACAAGCATACAGGAAATCACATTTTAAATGAATAGTAACATTCCTAGAAATGGAAGAAATTAGATTAAAGTTATCTATCAGAAAAATATTCAAGAAAAAAATGTGTCAAAGCACAGTCTGCAGTTCACCCCACTGTGATGGTGTGCAGGCTGCAGCTTCATTGAAGCCATTTACATTTCTTGGGCAAATAAATATTTAAGTTCCAAATTATTTTTAAAATCAGATAATTGTTGTCTGTGAAAGAAATACCACACAGGTTTAAAATTCACCATCCTTAAAATAGAATCCCTTTTTGTTAATTTTTTTTCCAATATCTATATCTAACATGATTTTCACATGGCCACGTCACCAAGGGATTGACTTTGCCTAGTAATTATAAGGTAATGTATTATTTATTTGTTTCTCAACACATATATTTATAGCTTGAGTTTAGGAGCTCAGTAAGCAGACTTAAAACTCCCTCCTTCAGTTCATTTTTTCTATAAACTAGTGAAAACTATATGCCAACATTCAGTACCCACTGAATTCACACTGAGTTACAGTCAAAAAAAGGTGGTGATTTACAATGGAAATTTGTAACAGAAATTTCTTGAATCCTAGAGTTGTTACCGGACTGCCACTATTACGGTTCCTATGACCACTTCAAAATGATCAAATATTACATGAAAAAGCAGAAAGTACAGAGCAAACAACTTCCAAAACTATGAAAATGACAGAGACAGCTGGCTGCCTGGACAGTCAGTCAGCCAAGGTTCTGGTACAACGTTGGGCCATTCATCTTTGACCTAAAGGCATAGGATATCTGATAGACTCTTCTGTGAAATAGGAATATTTGAAGGTCTGTTCCAGTTTTTCTTTGCAAAGTTAAACAGTTGCTGTCTTATGTGTCCTGCTTATCCAATTTGGACAGCATACGGTATGCAATCAAGACAAGAGTAGTTTCTTACCTGATGCCTAGCTTTGCCTAATTGAAAACAAACTCCATATGGGGGATCTTTACTGCCCATTATCCCTTTTTCTGAATGAGATTTTTGCTGCCAGGAACAGACAAGACTCAGTGTCATGAAAATCCTTATGTTATTGTAACATCTTAAATACTGTATTCTGTACATCTCATTTATCTTTGAAGACCACCTATCTATCTAAAATATATCCCTTTAGATGTTGAAAATATAACTAACATGACTAAAAGTTTGATTGATATAGATGACTAACTAATTAATTTAATAATTTGCAATTATAGCTTTCAAGGACTAGAACTTTACATTACAATTTAAGTGAGCTGCATAGGTGCAATAGCTTACACAAGAGTAGAAACAACATACATAGTATGTTATAGTAAAAATAGTCTTAAATTTGTATTAATATACAAAACTCCATACTAATGTAGAATAGTTGAGTGTAGTCTGTGCCTTTGGTAGATTCAGTAAGTTACCTTTTATTCTATCATTCTTGTATACCCCATTTTTTCTCTAGATTGTGGAGAAAGAAAAATAGAGGAAAGAAAAAGAAAGAAAGAAAGAAAGAAAGAAAGAAAGAAAGAAAGAGAGGAAGAGAGGAAGAAAGGATGGGAGAAAGAAAGGAAGGAAGGAAGGAAGGAAGGAAGGAAGGAAGGAAGGAAGGAAACTATTAATCTAACCTTGTTTGTTTAGTGTCCTCCCTGATCATGAACAATAACAACTTGCAATGAATCACCCTAAACAATTATAAAAAAACCATAAACAACTTAATGACCAAAATTACCCCCACATCTGGTATCATCTTCTTAAAATTACTTCCTGTTGCTAGGGCTAAGTAGAATATTTAGGGAACCTTTGGAAATTGGCATGATGGTCAAGTCCTAGGAGACATAGCTGTATCATTTGTTTATCAATTTCTGTGTAATGATAAGGTACAGGGATTATCTGATGTCCTGACTGAAGAAAAGTCTATGAGGATGGACCATTTTAGCTAAGCACTTTGATGCTGTCCTGAGCAGTTTGAGGTCAAAGCTGATTTTTGGGTGGTGTTCATCTGCTTAAAGGTGTTATCACAGTCCAGGGAGATTTATCATTACAGGGGTATATCAGTTTTTTGAAGATTCAACAGTCATTGTGAGGAATGCTCACAATTCGTTGTTGGAAACTTGAACCTTTTAAATGCCATAAAGAGCAGATCTCTAGAAGCTTAGGGGATGACAATCTATTAAGTACCTCTGGATATACAAACTTCGTTCTTAGTTACTTGATTCATACTCAAATCCAAAAACAAAAAGAGAAAGCTTATTTCTAAAATTATCACTCTATATGACCACTAATATTACAGAAAGTTTTTATCCATATGAGTATATAGATACAAAGAGATATAAAGTATATATCTAATATAAACATATATGCATATTAAATATATATATATATATAAATTTATATACATATACACTTCTAAATATAAATCTTAGATTTTGTGATAATATTTATAATTTAACAAAAGTTTTAAAAAGTCAAAATAAATGCAAAGGATTATGAGATTAAAGTAATTAGAATAGTCCTTTAATTTTGATCTTCTTTCTCATACGAGGTGGTTCTTCTGAGCAGAGATTTTAAATTTTCTTTTAACAAGCGTGCTTCAGTTTAGAGAAGGACAGAGCCACACTCCAACTCCAAAGTCAGGTTTGATTCTTAATTGAATTGGAACCACAAAAATACGATTTATGTTTTATGTTTGTAGAGAGTAGCAAAACAAGCATTTGGGAAGATTTATGAAAAGTCTATACTGTTGGAGGTAGGCTAAACCACTAGGTAAATTTATTTTCTTTCTTGGGACATTTTGTCTTTATGATTAGTTCTTCTTCAGTGGTCTCATTGGCAGTGGTCTTTGAATTCATTTAGTTGTATGCTTTTATTTTTCTAAAAAGACAAAAGCAAAACCTTGCCCCAATCCTATCTTTGTGGAGTTAATTCTTATTTTCTTTTCATACTTCATATAATGAAAGGCAATTTTAGTCTTATAATTTAGTTTGGATTAGAAATATCAAGCAATTTGATGAACTATTGCATTCCTTTATCAGGAGATCTCTGTTGTTCAAATCCAATCCTTACCAATCTTGATGGTATCTTTAGCTCTTCTTCTCCTGTGGAAATCAAAACAAAACTTTAATGTAACACATATCCTGGTTTCCATTCTGAGGTCAATAATCTTTAAAATTTAAGGATGATTTACTTTAGAAATTTTTTTCTATTACCAATGTTTCTCTACAGCTATCATTTCCTTTTTTATTAACATTAATAAATTTAAAGGTAAAGCATTTTGTATTCTATCTCTAAGGGCCCTTATTATTCCCATCTGTTTATGAAGCATATCTTTTAAAATATGATTAAATCTTTCTATAGATATTTGTCCTGTAAAATTTTGTGGTACACTTGTAATATGCTACATGTTGTAATATGCATAAAAAATCTGTTTCATTTTACCAGAGACGTATATGCTGGAGTATTGTTGCTCTTAATTTGTATAGGTATCTCCTTAATTACCATAATTTCTAATAAATGTGTAATTATAGAATCACTTTTTTCAGAACTTTAGGCATTTGCCCGTTGAAATTTTGAATATATGAAAAAATCCTAAATGCACCTCGACCAAAGAATAAATAAGGAAAATGTGGTACATTTACACAATGGAGTATTACATAACATAAAAAAATAACAAAATCTTGAATTTTGCAGGAAAATGAATGAGGCTAGACAACATAATTTTGAATGTTGACACACCAAAATTGACAATTTGAAAAATTGACACAGAAAGACAAGTATCACATGTGCTCACTCATAAGTGGTTTTTAAACATAAAGCAAAGAAAACCAGCCCACAAATCACAATTCCAGAGAACTTAGACAACAATGAGGACACTAAGAGAGACATATAGAGATCTAATCTTCGTGGGAAGTAGATAAAGACAAGATCTCCTGAGTAAATTGAGAACATGGAGACTTTGGGGGAGGGTTGAAGAGGAGGGAAGAGGCAGGGAGGGTAGCAGAGATAAATGTAGTGCTTAATAAAATAAAAAAAAATCTGATCATGTATCTATGGTATGGTAGAAAAACTTTAATTCTAAAACTGTGAAAAATGAAGCACATTAATCTGCCAAATAAATTCAATTTATTTGAATACCTTTTGGGTTATTTCTTGCAATAATGGAGTTTGATTATACAAGAACAAGTGGGAAAATTCCACATAATTTTCTTGGCTTTTTGCCGAGGAATGGAATAATCTTTCTCCCAAACTTTTCTATAGACATGTTTCTTATGAAATTCTGAGTTTCTTATTATATTTCCTACTACTAATAGTTGATCAATTTCATCATTAATTTTTACCAGAGTATCTGCCACAACTGTATGAGATCTGATATGTGTAATATATAATGGGTCATTTTCTATTTCTCATTACTTGCTGTAGTTAAATATAGAACAAAATTAATTCTAAATCCCCTGGGTAAGTTTAGTAGATTCAATATGTAAAACAAATATTTTCTGTGTATTAAGAGGTTCTGAAAATCTGATAGTCCCATGAGAATAGCATGCAATTCTGAGTTTTAAAATTTTGTACTTTGAATGAATTTGAATCATAAGGGCTTAGAGCCACTTTACTTTAGTTATTTTTTTGGATTATAGCCTGCTTTTCATTATATATTTGATCAATATAGAATGCACAGTTTCCAGAAGCTCCTCTTACCATGTGAGGGAGAGTTCAACTAGTTACTTTTATAAATTTGAGCCTCTAGCCTTTGTGATATTTGTTCCTCTTTCAGGAAATTACTGCAAGTTCCTGGCCAATGTTAATTTTCTGGACATAAAGAGGCTACTTCAGTACTAGTAAAATGTATCATAATTTTAGCTAGCTGATTTGTTACTGCTAACCTGTGTAGTCTCATTTTTCCTTCAGAACAAATTCAAAAACATTTCCAACACAGGTCTTTAATTTTTTTACTGTGTCTGGCAAAAATATACATTCTAAGATATTTTATTCTTTCTGCATAAAAAATCCTGTGAGGGAATCCATGGAAGGTTAAAAAAAAACAAGAATGTAATCAAGTTCTAAATACAAGCTGCCCATATACTCATCTTGAAATTTCTTTTCTATCAGAACCATTTCTCTCTCAGCATCAGCTGATATATTCTTGGCCTATTTAAGTCTTATCACCTTGTATCTGTGTCTGAATCATCTAGTAAGGTATTAGCTATGTAATGGTAAATTATAGATTCAGGAATTGTTTACAAATTATTTCTAATGGCCTCACACAAAGGTCTGATTGTATTTTGATAACGAAACAAATTTTACCTCACTATGTAGGCCAGGCTGGCCTTGAAACCACAGGGTACCTTCTGTCTCTGCATCCTGGTTCGGGGAATTAATGGTGTGTGCCACTACACTAGACTTTTTTCCCCTCATTTTTAATGAATGGATTCTGAAAAAGAGAAAATCAAGCAAAAGAAACCCTGATACTTTCTCAGACCCAGTCCTGCTGGCCTTGTTGAGTTCCGGATAGGTCATCCCCAATGTCTCAGTATGTGGATGCACCCTTTTCGGTCCTGAGTTCCTTGCTCATGCTCTCTCTCCTTCTGCTCCTGATTTGGACCTTGGGATTTCAGTACGGTGTTCCAATTTGGGTCTCTGTCTCTGTCTGCTTTCATCGCCCGATGAAAGTTAATCTCCAGGAGGATGCCTATATGTCTTTCTTTGGGTTCACCTTCTTATTTAGCTTCTCTAGGATCACGAATTATAGGCTCAATGTCCTTTATTTATGGCTAGAAACCAAATATGAGTGAGTACATTCCATGTTCCTCTTTTTGAGTCTGGCTTAAAAAGCCTGGGATAAAACCGGACTTGCTGAACATAGTGGACAATGAGGACTGCTGAGAAGTCAAGATCAATGGCACTGGGTTTTGATCCTACTGCACGTACTGGCTTTGTAGGAGCCTAGGCAGTTTGAATGCTCATCTTCCTAGACCTGGAAGGAGGTGGGAGGTCCTTGGACTTCCCACAAAGCAGGGAACCGGGACTGCTCTTCGGGCTGATTGGGGGAGGGGAGGGATATGGGATGCTGTGGAGGGGAGGAGGCAGAAATCTTAAATAAATAAATAAATAAATAAATAAATAAATAAATAAATAAATGAAAGAAAACCTGATACTGAGACCTACTATTGCCAAGGTGCATTAAAATAAAGAACACACATATTAAGAGGTTAATTACTACTTAGCATACAATAAAATGACAAGAAAATTGGTCAGGACCTTCTGTGACATAAGACCTGCCTGATACACGATTCCACGTCTGAGACATAAAAGCTGGGTGTTTACAGCATGGTACTTAGCTCTCAAGTTGATCTAACATTTAACTTGAAGACATTGTACCTCTGTATATGAAATAACAAGGTTTTTGCTAAAAGTGAATATGAAATAGTGGGCCTGACATATTTCAGACAGTGAATAAATTATACTTACAAATTATCATTCACAAAGGCTACATCTATAAATAATGCTCTTTAATTTAAAGAAAGATAGTTAAGATAACAATTGTTTAATTTTTTTAATATTAAAAAGAAATACCTTCTAGAGTTGAACTTAGCCAGAAACACATACCAAGGACTTGTAGTAAGCTTTGAATTCCAAAATTCACTTTTTAAAATTATTTTAATAGACTCTGTTTCGCTCTATTGAGATGATTTGTCCATATTAGTATTATAAAATTAAATAAATGAGGGTAAAAAAACAAATTAATTCTAATGGCTATTGCACAAAATATTGATATGAAGTAGGATTGTTTGACATTTCTTGTTGAAGAACTTTCTAATAGTACTTTTTAACAGTCTGGAAATTATTAAAAGTAGGCACTATGAAGGCAATTTTTTTCTATCCAGTGCTTGTAAAGGTATAGTAAAATAACAGTCTTTTAAAACAATCACTATAATAGACTATTATTTTAGATAATAAAGAAGCCAAGTGAATTCCAGGCTTTAAAAAGCCCATTGACTGGATTACCTTATTAGTAGCTCAAAGATCTGTTATCATTCTCCATTTTCCAGATATTTTTTTACATGACAAATATAGAAGAATAATAAAGACTGGTCAATGTTTTTCAATATGTTGAAGATTGAGATATTCCTGTACCAGCCATTCGAGTTCCTGTAATTTTTCTAATACCAACGGCCTTTGTTCCACCTATACAGCTTCTTCAGCTAAACTTTTTAAGGGCAAGACTTGATGTGGGATTCCTCTCTGTATGCTGTAAATACCATTGGTTAATAAAGAAACTATCTGGGACTTGCAGATAAAAAGAGAGCACAAAAAAGAAGGGGAGGGGTTTTGGGAGTCATGAGGAGATGCAGAGGAAGCGGATGAACTTACTGTACTGAGAAAAGGTACTGAGCCACATGGCAGAGCGTAGAGAAGAAATGTAAGTTAATTTAAGAGTTAGTAACAAGCATGAGTCATTGGCCAAGAATTTATAATTAATAAAAAAAAAGAAAGAAACTGTCTTAGGCCTGCACAGGGCAGAAGTTAGTTAGGCAGAGAAAACTGAACTGAAAGTTGGGAGAAAAAAGGAGGAGTCAGGGAGAAACCATGGATCCCTGCTTGAGACAGACACCGGAAATTTACCCAGTAAGCCACAGCCTCCTGTCAATACACAGATTAATGGAGATGGATTAATTTAAGATATGAGTTAGCCAAAAATATGCTTAAGCTATTGGCCAAAGAATATTGCAAATAATATGGTTTCTTTGTGATTATATTGGGGCTGGGAAGTGGGGAACAAACAAGTGGTCTCTTACAACAAAGGCTGATGGTACATTTTAAAGACCAACAACTATTGTGCCTTGCTGCTGTACATTTTAAACTCTCTGGAACTGTATGTTTTAATACTTTTCTTAGAAGTATTCTTTACTTTTTTGAGTTGTTTCTGAGACTAGAGGAATGTTAATCTGTGTTGTTTTCTATTGTTGCAACAAATCATATCCCCCCAAATTAATTGATATTTCAGTCACATATGGCTTTAATTTTCCCATCTGTCCTTCTAGACCTTTACACCCATCCCATCTTGCACTTTTTTTTTACCTGAGATATAGTTTCAATGCTTAGAAGAAACCTCTTGAAACTACGACAAGTCTTCCTTTCATAACACTGATAGAATACATCATGTTGCCCAAAAGTTCACTAAAGATTTAAGCACAATAAAAAAAAGGAAAAGTCCAATTGGATGCCAAAATTTGGGTGAAATTTTTGTTACAACTGCACCTATAATAAACCTAAAAACGCCATTTTTTTTTGTATCTTTAGCTTTACTCTCTGTCCATTTACAGCAGTTTGTCAAAAAAAAAAAAAAAAAACTATTTGGTCTCTCCTGAAATTTTTTGTAGCTACTGAAGCTCTTCTGTCCTTGTACATTCAGTGCAGTGTGGTTTTAGTAACAGGTATTATGTCTTTTAATTTCTCTTGGATGGGTTTCTCCAGTGTAGATAAAATATGATTGCATCAAATTTGATATTGGGAGCTGTGGGAAGTTCCTAAGCATTTCAAATCACAAAGATTTACCTAACCTGTCCCTTGTTGACCTGCATTCATTAGTATCTTTGACATACTTGCTGCATACACTAGAAAGCTTAGGTCTTCTATTTAGATTATCTCTTAAAAAAACACTTTTCTGGAAACACCTTGTCTGAAATCCTTTTTCAAATAAAATGACTTATCTTGCCACAATTAAAACATCTGACATTTTGTTTTTTCTTAAAATTTGCAGAAATAACTTCACCTATCAAAGCAGCATCATGTGCATGAGATCCAATATCAAGTGCAATTCTAATTAATTCATTCATCTTTTTCTGTTGATCTTGTTTTTAAGGTGTAATCACAACTTTGCATTGTGACTTAGCACTTTCAAAATGTAAAAATTTAATTAATACTTGAGTATCTTTTATATTTGATACTAGAATATATTTATACATGAAAACAATCTTTGCAGAAAATCAATGAATGCTTTCTTTTGGATCTTTCATAATTTAATAAGTGATGCTGGCCAATTCCTGGTTTCTTCAAACTTGTCCCAAGCATTCAAAGCTTCTAAATGACATAGAGCCAATGTGTTAACACAGCTTTCAAACTGTCTATGTAATTAAGTATATTAGCTTTCACCGAGAAATTAATGTTTTTTTTTCTTTTTGTATTTTTTTAACTTATTTATTAAAAATTTCCACCTCCTCCAATCTCCCCATTTCCCTCCCACTCCCCCATTATCCCTCCCCCTTCCTCTCCAGTCCTAAGAGAAGTCAGGGAACCCTGCCCTGTGGAAATTCCAAGGCCCTTTTCCCTCCATCCAGGTCTAGGAAGGTGAGCATCCAAACAGACTAGGTTCCCAAAAAGCCAGTACATGCAGTAGAATCAAAACCTGGTGTCATTATCATTGGCTTCTCCGTCTGCCCTCTTTGTCAGCCACATTCAGAGAATCTGGTTTGATCACATGCTCATTCAGTCCCAGTCCAGCTGGCCTTGGTGAACTCTTATAAGATCAGCCACACCATCTCAGTGGGTGGACGCACCCCTCATGGTCCTGACTTCTTTGCTCATGTTCTCCCTTCTTCTGCTCTTCATCTGGGTCATGAGAGCTCAGTCCAGTGCTCCAATATGGGTCTCTCTCTCTATCTCCATCTATCTCCAGATGAAGGTTCTATGGTGATATGCAAGATATTCACCAGTGTGGCTATGGGGGCCAGTTCAGGCACCCTCTTCTCTGTTTCCCAAGGACCTAACTGGAGAAATCCCCTTGGACACCTGGGAACCCCTCTAGAGCCAAGTTTCTTGCCAACCCTAAAATGAGTCCCTTAGTTAAGATATCTTCTTCCCTGCTCCCATATCCACCCTTCTTCCATCTCAGCCATCCCATTCACCCAAGCTCTCCCCAATCCTCCCCTTCTCCCTTCTCTCTCCCCATCTTTCCTTTCCCCCAAGCCCCTCCACCCCCATGCTCCCAACTTTTGCCTGGTGATCTTGTCTACTTCTAATATCCAGGAGAATAAATATATGTTTTTCTTTGGTTCATCTTCTTCTTTAGCTTCTTAAGGATCATGAACTATAGGCTCAATGTTGTTTGTTTATGGCTAGAGTCCACTTATGAGTGAGTACATACCATATTCATCTTTTTGTGTCTGGGATATCTCACTCAGTAAAGTGTTTTCTATTTCCATCCATTTTCATGCAAAATTCAAGATGTCATTGATTTTACTGCTGATTAAAACTCTAAAGTGTATATTGCCACACCTTCTTTATCCATTCTTCTATTGAGGGGCACCTAGGTTGTTTCCAGTTTCTGGCTATTACAAATAGTACTGATATGAACCTAGTTGAACAAATGCTTTTGTAGTATGCTTTGAAATTGATCTTTTGAAATATCAATACTTCAAGCCTATTTTGTTGTTCTATCATCCTAGTTTCCTCTTTCCACCATGCTCTCTATTGTTACTGAGGACCAACTTTTGCTAAATCTTTCCAGTCTTGAGGAGTAATTCTGTTCTGACTTGCCCATGAACTTGACACCTGCTTCACTTGACATCAGACAAGGAGATGAAGATTTCGATGCTTTCTCAGCTTGTTTTCGATCTTCTTTGGTCCAATAGTTCCTCACTATACCCCCTTTCCTACATTTTAGAATGGAAATGTATATTCTGTGTTATTATATGTTGAAAGTATGTATCTGGTTTTTTATTTTGATTTCATAGGTAATTATAGTTAAGAGATTATCTTAATCACAGAAGAGACTTTGAACTTCAGACTTTTAAGCAGTGCTGAGACTGTAATAAATTATGAGGAGTTTTGAAATTGGATTAAATAAATTTTGCATTATAATATAGCTACAAGCATTTGGGAGGAACAAGAGAAATATGGTGGTTTTAAAAGAAAATATACCCCAATGGGAATGGTATTATTAGGATTTGAAGCTTTGTTAGAGTGGGTGTGACTTCGTCGGAGGAAGTATGTCACTGTAGAGTTGGGTTTGAGGTCTCAAGCATGCTCAAGTAACACCCAGTATCTCAAGCCACTTACTGTTGCTAGTCAAAATGTAAGAACTCTCAGATCCATCTCTAGAACCATGTCTGCTGCATGCTTCTTGCTTTCTGTGATGATGATAATGGACAAAACCTCTGAAGTGTAAGAGAGCCACAATTAAATGTTTTCCTTTATAAGAGTTGCAGTGGTCAAGGTATCTCTTCAAAGCAATAGAAACCATAACTAAGGCAATGATTGTAAATCTTCCCCAGATTACTAATAAATATAATTTGGTCATATGGAGCATTAAATATATTGGACATAACAATTATTTTTACAATTAATTTTTTAATTTTAAAACAGACATTTTTATTTTACATACTATTCCTATTCCCTCTCCTTCACCTCTTTCCACTTGCTTACCTTTCCCGATCCCACCCCTATCCACATCTCAGGGAGGGTAAGGTCTCCCATGGGGAGTCAACAACCTCTGTTACATCACTGTAACAAAGCAGGAACATTGAGGCAGGAGTGAGGCTCTCCCTCCTGTATCTATGCTGAGAAATGTATCTCTCTAAAGGGAATGGGCTTTAAAAAGCCAGTTTATGCGCTAGGGATAAATCCTAGTCCCACTGCCAATGGTCCCACAAACTATCCAAGCCACAGAACGGTCACCCACATTCAGAGGGTCTAGTTTGGTCCTATACAGGTTCACCAACTTTCGGTGCAGAGATAATGAGTTCTCACTAGCTCAGGTCAATTGTTTATGTGGGTTTAACAACCATGGTTTAACCCCTTTGCTCGTATTATCACTCCTCCCTCCTTTCAACTGATCTCTGGGAGCTCAGTCCCATGTGGATCTCAGAATTTGCTTTATCATTTTCTGGATGAAGGTTCTATGATGACATGTGAGGTAGTCATCAATCTGATTACAAGGGAAGGCCAACTCAGACACTATCTCCACTATTACTTAGGTTCTTAGCTGGGGTCATTCTTGTGGATTCCTGGGAATTTCCCTAGTGCCCTGATATTTGCTAACCCCAGAATGATTCCCTCAATGAAGATATCTCTTTTCTTGCTCTCTCTTTCTGTCCTTCCCACAAGTCGATCATCCCAATCCCTCATGTTCTCCTCCCCACTACTTTTCTCCCCTCCCCACTTCCCTTCCACCCTTTCCCTTCACCAGACATTCAAAATTTACTCAGGAGATCTTGTTTATTTCCCTTTCCCAGGGGAATCCATGTGTGTCTCTCTTGTAGTCCCCTTTGTTTTCTGGGGTTATTATAGGCTGGTTGTCTTTTGCTTTATGTCTAATATTCATTTATGACTGAGTACACTGTGTGTTTGTCATTATGTGTCTGGATTATCTTACTCAGGATTTTTTCTAGTTCCTTTCATTTGCCTTCAAATTTAAATTGTTTTTACCACTGAGTAGTACTCCACTGTATAAATGTCCCACATTTTCTTTATTCCTTATCCAATTGAGGGGTATCCAGATTGTTTCCAAGTTCTAGCTATTATGAAAGTGCTGCTAAGAACATAATTGAGCAAATGTCCTTGCAGTTTGAGTATACCAAAGCATCCTTTTGGTATATGACCAAGAGGGGTATTACTGGGTCTTGAGGTAGATTGATTCTCAATTTTCTGAGAAACCACTACATTGATTTCCAAAGTGGATGCATAAGTTTACAATCTCATCAGCAATTAAGGAGTGTTCCTCTCACTTGACATTCTCTCCAGCATAAGCTGTCATCAGTGCTTTTGATCTTAGACATTCTGACAGGTGTAAGATGGTATCTCAGAGTGGTTTTGATTTTCATTTCCCTGATGACTAAGGATATTGAACAATTCCTTAAGTGTCTTTCAGTCATTTGATATTACTCTGTTGAGAATTTTCTATTTAGATCTGTACCCCATTTTTAAATTGGATTATTTGGTATTTGATGTCTAGTTTCTCGAATTCTTTATATTATTGTTTTGGAAATCAGACCTCTTTCAGATGTAGAGTTGAAGATCTATCCCATTCTGTAGTCTTGTTGAATGTGTCCTTTGCTTTACAGAAGCTTCTCAATTTCAGAAAGTTCCATTTATTAATTGTATATCTCAGTGTCTGTGCTACTGATATTACATACAGGAAGTGATCTCCTGTACTCATGCATTCAAGGCTACTTTCCACTTTCTCTTCTATGAAGTTAAGTGTAGACAATTTATGTTGAGGTCTTTGATCCATTTGAGTTTTGTGTATGGACATAGATAAGGATCTATTCCATTCTACATATTGGCATCTATTTATGACAGCACCACTTGTTGAATATGTTTTTTTTCTATTGCATAATTTTAGCTACTTTGTCAAAGATCAGGTGTGCATATTTGTGTAGATTAAATTCATTCTTTGACTTGATTCTATTGGTCCACCTGTCTGTTTTTGTGATAATATCAAGATATTTTTATTTATATAACTCTAAAGTAGAGCTTGAAGTAAGGGATGATAACATCTCCCGAAGTTCCTTTATTCTACAGGATTATTTTGGCTATCCTGAGACTTTTGTTTTTCCATATGTAGTTGAATATTGTTCTTTTGAGGTCTGTAAAGAATTGTTCTGGAATTTTGATGTGGATTGTATTGAATCTGTAGGTTTCTTTTTCAATTTTACTATGTTGATCCTACCAATCCAAAGGCATGGAAGTCTTTTTTTTTTTCAGTTTTCTGATATCTTAACTCGATTTCTTTCTTCAAAGACTTAAAGTTCTTGTCATATAGTTCTTTCACTTCTTTGGTTAGAGTTACTCCAAAACATTTTATGTTACTTGTGACTATTATGAAGGGTGATATTTCTCTGATTTCTTTCTCATCCTGTTTATGATGTATACATAGGAGGGCTACTGACTTTTTTAAAAAATATTCTTGTATACTGCCACATTACTGAAGGTGTTTATCAATTGTAGGAGTTCCCTGGTATAATATTTTGGGTCACTTATGTATGCTATCATATCACCTGCAAATAGTGAAAGCTTGACTTTTTCCTTTCCAATTCATATTCCCTTGATCTCCTTTTGCTGTCTTATTATGGGAGCTACAACTTCAAGTACTATAGTGAATAGATATGGAAAGAGTAAAAAGCCTTTTCTTGTTCTTGATTTTAGTGGAATGACTTCGAGTTTCTCTTCAGTTAGGTTGATATTGGCTGTTGGGTTGATGTATATTGTCTTTATTATGTTTTATATGTTTCTTGTATCCCTGATCTCCCTGAGACTTTTATCATAAAGGGGTGTTCAATTTTGTTGAAGGCTTTTCAGCTTCTAATGAGATGGTCATATGTTTTTTATTTCAGTTTGTTTATTTGCTGGATTACATTGACATAATTTTGTATGTTGAACCTTCTCTGTATTTCTGGGATGAAGCCTACTTGATCATTATGGATGATTTTTCTGTTATGTTCTTATATTTGGATTTGGTTTCCAAGAATTTTATTGAGTATTTCTGCATGAATGTCATAAAGGAGACTTGTCTGTAATTCTTTTTGTTCTGTGTATTTATGTTGTTTTGGGTATCAGGGAATCAGAAGCCTTGTAAAAAGAGATTGGTAATGTTCTTCTACTTTTATTGTGTAGACCAATTTGAGGAGTATTGATATTATCTCTTCTTTGCAATTCTGGTGCAATTCTGCACTGAAACCATCTGACCCTGGGCTTTTTTTGGATGGGAAACTTTTGATGACTGCTACTTTTTCCTTAAGGATTATTGGTCTATTTAAAGTGTTTATCTATTCTTGATTTAATTTTGGAATGTGGTGCCTATCCAGAAAATTGTCCATTTCCTTTAAATTTTCCAATTTTGTGGAGTACAGCTTTTTGTAGTATAATCTAGTGGTTCTCTGGAATCCCTCAGTGTCTGTTGTTATGTTGCCCTTTTTATTTCTAATTTTGTTACTTTAGATGCTTTCTCTGACTTTTGTTTAGTTTTAATAATGGTTTGCCTATGATGTTGATTTTTCTCAAAGAACCAACTTATTTTCTCAATAATTGTTGTATTGTCCTGCTCAGTGGTGAGAGAGTGATGTTGAAATTTACTACTATTTGTGTGGGGGGGGTTGATGTCTAATTTAAGCTTTATTAATGCTTCTTTAGCAAGTGTGGATACACTTTTTTGGGGAAGAATGATATTCAGAATTGATATTTTATCTTGATGTATTTTTCCTGTGAAGAATATGAAGTCTCCTTTTTCATACCTTTTGATTAACTTAGTTTGAAATGATTTTTTTTAGATGTTAGGGTAGTTACACCAGCTTATTTTGTAGCTTCATTTGATTGAAAAATCTTTTCACAACCCTTTACTCTGGAGTAATGTCTATCTTTGTATTTGAGGTGTGTTTCTTGTACACAACAAAAGGATGAATCCAGTTTTCTCATTCATTCTGTTAGCCTTTGTCTTCTCATAAGCAAATTGAGATTATTGACATTAAAGGAAAATAGAGACCAGTGATTGCTAGTTCCTGCTATTCTCAGTTTTGTTGTTGTTGCTGGTATTGTGTATGTGCTTCCCTTCTTTAGGTTTTGATATTGTAGGATTATCTACTACATGTCTTTTTTTCTTTGTGGTTGTAGGTAAATTCCTTGGCTTGCAGTTTTCCTTCCAACACTTTCTGTAGGGTTGGATTTGTGGATAGGTATTCTTTAAATCTGGTTTTGTCATGCAATATCTTGTTTTCTCAGTCTATGCTGATTGAAAACTTTGCTGAGCATGGTAGTCTGGGTTGGCATCTGTGGTCTCTTAGCATCTACAGATCGTCTATCCAAGACAGTCTGGTTTTCAGAGTTTCCATTGAGAAGTCAAGTGTAACTCTGCAGCTCTTAATATTCTTTCATTATTGTGTGTTTTGATTATTATGTGGTGTAAAGACTATTTGTGCTCCCATCAATTTGGTGTTCTGTAAGCTTTCTTTACTTTCATAGGCATGCCCTTCTTTAGGTTGGAAAAATTGTTTCCATGATTTTGTTGAATATATTTTCTGTTTGTGAGCTGGAGTTCTTGACTGCCTTCTATCCTCATTATTCTTAGGTTTGGCCTTCTCATGGTGTCCCAGATATCCTGGATATTTTGTGTTAAGAATCTGTTGGATTTAACATTTTCTTTGACCAATGAATCTATTTCTTCTATTGTATCAATGCCTGAGATTCTCTCTTTCATCTCTTGTATTCTGTTGGCTATCCTTGCATCTGTAGTTTCAGATCATTTACCCAATTTTCCATTCCCAGAATTCCCTCGTTTTTTGTGTTCCTTATTGCCTCTTTTTCAGTTTTCAAGTCTTGAACTGTTTCCTTTACCTGTTTGATTGTCTGTTTGGTTTTTTCCTGCCTTTTGCTTTCTTTCAGCACTTTGTTAATTTCTTTCAATTTTTTGTTTCTTTTCTACTTCCACTTTAAAGATTTATTTATTTATTTATTTATTATGCACTATTCTACTTACATGTATGACTGCCTGCCAGAAGGGACCAAATCTCATTAGAGATGGTTGTGAGCCACCACATGGTTTCTATGAGATGAACCCAGGACCTCTGGAAGAGAAGCCAGTGCTCTTAACCTCTGAGCCATCTCTGCAGCCTTTCTTTAAGGAAGTTTTAAATTTTATCTTTAAGGGCCTCTATCATCTTTATAAAGTTATTTTTAAGGCCATTTCCTTCTGCTTTCACTGGACTGTTGAGGTATTGATGTTGTAGAACCACTACTTTCTGGTGCTGCCGTATTGGTCTTCATGTTGTTGAATGTATTCTTACACTGCTGTCTACCCACCTCCTCCTCCAATGGGTACAGTTGAAGCCTGTGCTTTAGAGGGTTCCTTTTCTTCCAATTTGTGTAGGTGAGTCCTATGGCTTAGGTGGACACTCTTCCTCCAGGTGCAGTTGTGGCCTGTGACTCCAGTGATCACTTGCCAGGAGCTGGCAGGGCCTCTGGTCATTGCTTATGTGGCAGGGGATGCTTGGGGTGTCAGAATGCTGCCACAAGGTCTCTGGGTTTTCAGCCGTTAGAGGTGGGACATGGGAAGTTGTAGAGAGCAGGGTCATCCAAGTAGGAGTCCATACTCTCACACCCACTCAGAGCAGGTAGGGCTTGGCGTCTGGGTCATTGATGTGGTGGAGAATGGTTGGGGTGTGGGGAGGCTGGTACTGCCTCTGGGGCTCCAGAGGCTGTGATTAGAGCATGACATATACCCCCAGAAGGCTAGATTCTAGCGAGCAGAGTCATCCAGCTGGAAACCCAGATACTCATCTCCTCCCTGTGTATGTGGGACACAATACAATTAATTTTAAATAAAATATTTAGAAATCAAATTGGTAAAAAGGAAAAATGTCATTATTAGTATAGTTTTAAATTATTTTATAATATATAGACAAATAAAAGTTTTTATATATTTATAAGGTAGAATGATATTCAGATATTTAATCTGGGACATTTAAGTCATGCGAAGTATTATATAAATGAATATCTTATTCTAAATATTACACCTTCTATGTTTAATTTATTTAGCAAGATTATGAGTGATGACGTGGAAGTGGAATTTGACTTGAAAAATGTGAAATTATGCATTTCACAATAGTAGAATCTGTAATACTTAATTTTTTAATGAGGAGAAAATCATCCTCCTCTGGTAAGGAGAAGTAAACTATCTCCATATGAATTATCATGTGTAAACTGTACTATGGTGATATTTTGTTTGTGCTTTAACAAATAAAGCTTGCCTGAACATTAGAATGCAAAGCTTTCAACAATAGTTAACCATAAAGGCCAGGCAGTGGTGACACACACCTTTAATCCTAGCACTTGTGAGACAGGCAGATGGATTTCTGTGAGTTCAAGGCCACCCTAAACTATGTAAGATTGAATCGATCTAAAACCAAGCAGTGCAGTGGTGGCATCTACCTTTAATCTCAGCACTAGGGAGGTGGAGATGGATGTGATATGTTTGGGTGGAAAAGGAATATAAGTAGGGAGTAGAAAGGAGCTCAGGATTCAGACTGAGTTGTTTGTTTGTTTGTTTGTTTGTTTGTTTGTTTGAGATGGCATTAAGTCTGAGGACTTGTAGAGACAGGATACCCCATTTTTTCTGAGGATTTCATAGAGGTAAGAACTAGAGGCTAGCTGCTCTGCTTCTTTGACCTCTCAGTTTTTACCCTAGATATCTTATTCTGTCTTTTTAAAATTAAGACCAATTAGATTCATACCATACTGTACTTTATTGTTCTCCAATGTTATTTTAAGAAAAGCTTTGTTTAAATGAACACATCAGTTAGGAATTTTCTTATTATTAGTATGCAAGAGGCACTAGTAGATGCTGCTACACTGTTTTTTTAATCGATCTTTTGAAGAAAGCATCCTTCAGCAGTGTTTCATTATTCCAGTTTCATGTTGAGTACCAGATGTCAGAAGAGTTGAAAACACGTATTTTAGTGTCTTAGTCCTTCAAGATTTTTTCTGATTCAATATCTTTCTCATTTTTCATGGTTATGTGTTTAGTATCATTGAGGAAATGGGCTTTGCAAACAGCAATCTGCATACTTTTAAAAGAAATGATTTCACCACCTGCACTTTTGGAAAATTGGGGGAGCTATAGAAAACTTTCTCTTGCAGGAAGCATAAATAAGTAGTGTATTAATGTTTTGATTTCTGAGGAATATAAAGGTTCATAATGTTGGGATGCAAGTTACAACATTTGGAGAGACATGATAGTACCATGAGATTAGTGATTTTCTAATTTAATAGACAATAAGTAAAGTATAATATTATTCAAATGTAAAGGCAGTGACATCATAGTCTTAGCCTTTTGGCTCATATTCTCACTCTTCCCACTCTTCAACTGGACTTTGCTAGCTCAGTCCAATGCTCTACTGTGGATCTCTGCCTCTGCTTCCATGAGTTGCCGGATGAAGTTTCTATGGTGACATTTAAGATAGTCATCAATCTAACTATAGGACAAGGCTACGTTACGCACTCTCTACTCTATTGCTTAGGGTCTTAGCTGGGGCCATTCTTGTGGATTCTTGGAAATGTTTCTAATGCCACGTTTCTTGCTAGACCTATATTGGCTACCTCAATCAAGATCTCTTTCCTTATTCTCTGTCTCTGTCCTTCCCCCATTATGACAATCACATTCTCTCTAGTTCTCCCCACTTCTCTTCTCCCCTCCTCTTCCCCCTATGCTTTCCCTTCTCCACTCCCACACTCCCAATTTTCTCAGGAGATTTTTAAAAATAATGATAGAGAGGGTGTGCTTTTTATATTTATTAAAGATTTCTGTCTCTTCCCCGCCACCGCCTCCCATTTCCCTCCCCCTCTCCCAAACAAGTCCCCCTCCCTCGTCAGCCCAAAGAGCAATCAGGGTTCCCTGCCCTGTAGGAAGTCCAAGGAACCCCCCACCTCCATCCAGGTCTAGTAAGGTGAGCATCCAAACTGCCTAGGCTCCCACAAAGCTAGTACGTGCAGTAGGATCAAAAACCCATTGCCATTGTTCTTGAGTTCTCAGTAGTCCTCATTGTCCTCTATGCTCAGCAAGTCCGGTTTTATCCCAGGCTTTTTCAGATCCAGGCCAGCTGGCCTTGATGAGTATCCGATAGATCATCCCCAATGTCTCATTGTGTGGGTGCACCCCTCGCGGTCCTGAGTTCCTTGCTCGTGCTCTCTCTCCTTCTGCTCCTGATTTGGACCTTGAGATTTCTGTCTGGTGCTCCAATGTGGGTCTGTGTCTCTGTCTCCTTTCATCGCCTGATGAAGGTTAATATTCAGGAGTATGCCTATATGTTTTTCTTTGGGTTCTCCTTATTTAGCTTCTCTAGGATCACTAATTATAGGTTCAGTGTCCTTTGTTTATGGCTAGAAACCAAATATGATCAACTTACCCTGGACCCAGCAATACCACTCTTGGGAATATACCCAAGAGAGGCCGTATCATACAACAAAAGTATACGCTCTACTATGTTCATAGCAGCATTGTTTGTAATAGCCAGAACCTGGAAACAACCTAGATGCCCTTCAATGGAAGAATGGATAAAGAAAGGATGGAATATATACATATTAGAGTACTACTCAGCAGTAAAAATCAAGGACTTCTTGAATTTTGCATGCAAATGGATGGAAATAGAAAACACTATCCTGAGTGAGGTAAGCCAGACCCAAAAAGAGGATCATGGGATGTACTCACTCATATTTGGTTTCTAGCCATAAATGAGAGTGTGCTTTTTGATATCGTTGTGTTTCTTCCTTTTATGTTACTTATCATTTTAATTAAACTGCCTTCATATGAGAAAGAGAAAATTTCTTTATAATATAAATATAATTATTTAGGGAAGGAACTTTTATCCTCCAATTACAGAGATCCTGCCACTCACTACAGATGTTTAAATGTCAAATGCTCCTTTCCATAGATTTCAGGTCAGCTAGAAGGAAATACAAGATTTTAAGTATTCTAGCATATGACCTCAGGTTAGCCCAATCATCAGAAGAGTCCAAAGCAATCACCTTTGCATTTTATTTCCCTTGAAGAGACTTTGTACATGCTTATTATCTAAGTGCAGTTTCTATTGCAGTAAATAACCAATTTCTTTCCCAAGTTTCATTTTGGCCACTGGATTGCATTATCTTCAGTCATATGGAGGCTGTGTTGGTAGGAGGAGATCAGACAATAGGTCTAGACATATATTCTTCTTTTTACTTGTGCCTGACTTCCCATCTTCATTCAGTAACTTCTGCCTTTCATTAGCTGCCTTCTAGACGTTTTCTTGGACTCTCCAACATGCATAATTAATTGTAGTAATGGTCAGTGCAGATTTATAAGGCAATCTTGTGTGCCTTTATTTTTTGAAAATGTACTCCATTTCTAGTCACGTTAGAAATTCTGAATTCCATCTTCTGAAGTGTAGGACATTGTTTATCTTCCTTTTCCACCTTCAGCAATTCTGTGCCATATGTCCCCAAAACTGTCACAAGTTAAGAATTGGCAGATGTATATCTGACCTAATATTATTTCCAAATTTCAATGAGTTAACTCTTGTTGTTGGTGTTTTTATTCTTTTACTCTTTGGGTTATTTTGTTCTTTTGCAGGGCCTGCCAGCCAAATTCCAAATTAATCACACAATCACATACTGAATGCTTATTCTTAATTGTAAATGCCCGACCTTAGCTTGGCTTGTTTCTAGATAGCTTTTCTGAACTTAAATTAGGCTGTCTATCTTTTGTCTTTTGGCTTTTATCTTTCCCTATTGCTGTATACCTCACTTTCACTCTTACTCTGTGATTGGCTGGGTGATTGACCCCTAGTGTCCTCCTCTCCTTTTTTTCTCATTCCTCCTTTCTCTCTGTCAAGATTTCTCCTCCTGTTTATTCTCTCTGCTTACCAGACCCACCTATATACTTCCTCTTGCCTCACTATTGGTCATTAAGTTCTTTATTAAAAAACAGGTGTTTTAAACAGTCAAAGAATCATAGCCTCATAGATATAAACAAATGCAAAATAAACAAAAGCAGCACATCTCTGTCATTAAACAAATGTTCCAAGCATGAACAAATGTAGACACTTTAAAGTAATATTCCAAAACAGATTCCATCTAGATTGTCTCTGAATTTGGAAATTTTTCAAAGCTTTAAATATATTTTATATATTTCATAGTTCACAATCACATATTTTTCAATCACAAAAATAATAATCTAAAACAGTATAGAAAATTAATGCTTCCACTTAGAGAAAAATTATATCATTAGAAATTCAAGAAATCGTGTATTTAATTTCAACTTCATTAAAAAAATTGAATTGGAGAACATATTCTTAACTGTTATATGAAAGAAATATTTGTATCTGAAACACATAATTATTATTTGTAAATAAGGGGGAAAATGGGAATACTGATGAAAATGAATGGCATATTTCTCTTGTAATTCAAGCAAACGAAAAATATTCATCAATCGCATTCATTAGGAAAAAAGGCACACCAAAACACAAGAATTCACTATACCCTCTTGAAAAGTCTTAAAATTAAAGAAAAGAAGAAGAAATGGAATAAGACTAAGACCTAACCAGGAATATTGTACATTATTGCTCAGTATTTCTCTTGTAATTGTACTGCAAATATAATTATGTCCTTATTACTCCTCAAAACACATACATTATAAGGTTTAAATCTACACTATATATACTATTATCAAATTAGTGAAGACTCAATGACTATCAATTTTATGATACATAAATATGATATCACCAATCATTTGTTTATTATGTTAATAATAATAAATTATAATTTCATAGAGTAAAATCTATAAATCTCAAAAACATGTTGGATAAAATAACTAAGATTAAAAAGAACATAAAATTTTTCTTCCACTTATTTAAAATGCAACACATAATTATATTAGCAAAAACTTATTTGGAATGGTCTGCTAACATTTCTGAGTATTATTATGTTGTTAAGTACTTGTATGTATTTCTGACACGTGTATTGTATTTTTCTATTAAAAATTTTTCTTTCTTTAAAAAATGTTTGAGCACAGTACAATATCAAACTTAAGATCTGGCATTATAACATTCCTCTGAAAGAGGAAACAGAGCAAGTCACTTTCACAGGCATGCAGAATATGAAGTTCAATATATATTAATGGATATCAGTTCCTCAAAATATCAGTGTCTTTTATTTTTTCTTCATATGTGAAATATAAACACCTTCTTGACTGCTTTGAGAAAGAAAGGCATCATTTCACAGTAACTTCCATAGTGCAATTCTTGCTTACTTAAGTGACAAAAGCTGTGATGAGGAAGAATCAAGTTTGTTTCTAATAAAACATCATTGGAAATCAAACTAGAGAAAAGCAGTGATTTTAATGATTTTGTATTTCTTTGTTCTTTTAATAAATGCTTGGAATATCTGTATAAAAATGTATATGGATAAATCTTAAAAAAAAAACCCACCTCACTTAATGCTTAAGAGATGCCTTCTAAAAAAATATCTCTCCATTATCTTCCTGATTACAAATCTACTTTCCTTCTCTCATCCTCAAAGGGCTCTAAACCCTTTAGGTCTTGAATCATGTCACTATCATTCTAGCTGAGGGGAACTAGAGAGTTCTCCCTTGGGTTCCTATTAACACTTGCTAGTTAATCAGCCAGAGGGGCTGTTGGTGACTGATGTCCTATCCTTCCATCCATCCTCTTTCCACCATCCCCAGAGGTTGGCACACCATTGTAGCCATCCTAGCCTGGGAAAGACAGCAGCAGAGCTTGGGTCACAGAGCCATTTGTAGAAATTCATTTAATTGTTCAAAAGCTAGAATTTTCTAGTGGTAAAATTCCCGATTATGAATTTGCAGACCCAGAACATGCAGCTGTGCAATGTATTAGCAACAAAACTAACTTTCCAGCTTTCAGATTCATAAATATTTTAGGTATTGTACAAATACTGCAGCAAGTAGTAACAGAGATGTCCCTAGGTAGAAGGAAGCTACTGATAAGATGTATGTGGTGATACGCAGGGGGTACTCACATTCTGAATAAGTTTAGCAGAGCAGCCATCTCCAATTTAGACTGTTTTCTTAATCTGCTGCGAGGGGACCATGCTGGGTGATTCACAGTAATGAACTCCACCTGGATGCTCAGTACATCTGAACAGGAGGACTGACTGCAGCCTACTGGTGTTACCACAGATCTGGATGAGTAAGCTCTAAATTGATCATTAAGTGACCGTCCCACAAAAGAACCATTAGAAATGTTTAGAGTCTGATCCTCTGTGATAGAACTTATTTTAATAGGGTCATGCTGGAAGAATGGGAAATATTCTGAGAGAAAACCAGAATATTTGTGAAGCAAAGACAACAAATTGTTAGTGACTGTTTGATTCTAGTGCCATTCTAATTTAGTAGCGTCTGTGTTAAGAGGAAAAACATAACATAAACTTTTAGAATGTCCAACCTTTGTTGGTTAACGTTGTTTTGACAGCATTACATAAACCATGGGATTAATTTACTGCTATCGTTACAGTCCTTGAGACATCTGCTCTTCTCTGAGTTGAAACTACAGTGTGTATTGTAATGTACTGCAATATGAATGTACCTAGTGTAGGCATCCTTTAAAGATACAGAGTTATGTCTCTTAAATCTTTGTATTTACACCTTATCACTATCCTATTGTAATAGAGAATAAGGCTATAGCTATAGATTCTACTTCTTATATAACCAGACTCTGTATAATCAGATCCATATAAATGTTATCACAAAAGTCACAAATAAGCATGATCTCTTTTATGAATTTCATTTTATTATAAATAATTACTGATTAATTTATTTGACTGAAAGTAGAGTCTTTTCTCATGTAATACATCTCAGTCACAATGTCCTTTCCATCCAATCCTCCTAGTTTCACCCTTACCTCTTCTAATCCTCAGATTCACTTCCTCCATGTTTCTTCTTCAGAGAAGAGCAGTCACCTAAGAGATGACAGAACAAAAGAAGCAAAACAGAACAAAAGAAGATACAATAGGCAAGATGAAAACACTTATATCAAGGCTAGAAAAGGCAACCCAATAGGAGGAAAAGAATCTCAAGAGTGTTTTAAGGAGGGAGTGAGACACTTGTTGGTTACTGGCTGCTCAGCCCCAAAACAATCACACAGATACGGTTTTATTTAAATCACTGCTTGGCCCATTAGCTCTATATTCTTATTTGCTAACTCTTACATATTAATTTAACCCATCTCCAATAATCTGTGTATCACCATGTGCCAGAGGTTTAGCTGAAAAGTTTCCAGCATCTGTCCTGGCTGTTCCATGGCATCTCTCTGGCTCTGCCCTTCTTTCTCCCAGCATTCAGTCTTGCCCTCTCTGCCTAGCTCTGCTCTGCCTCAACCCACTCTGCTATAGATTCCAAGCAGTTTTTTATTCACGATAATGACAGCATACAGAGGGAAATCCCACATCACAAGAGCCACAAGAGCAGGTAAAAGAGTCAGCAATACACCCGCTCCTACTGTTAGGGCCTCACATGAATAGCAAGCTACCAGTCATAACATAGACAGAGGACCTGGTGCAGACCCATACAGACTCCATGCTTGCTGCTTCCATCTCTGAGAGCTTATGTGAGCCCTGATGAACTGATTCAGTGGGTCAAGTTCTTCTAGTGTCTGTCTTCCCCTGTGACTCCTACAGCTTGTCCCCTTCTCTTCTACTTCTACTGTTTTCCCTGGAAGAAGGAGAGGAATCAGACAGAAGTGTGCTATTTATACACTCTCTCTGCATATTGTCTGCCTGTGGGTCTCTGTACCCACTTCAAACTGCTGCTTGAGGAAGACTGTCTGATAATGACTGGACTACACACCAAGCTATTAGTATAGCAGAATATCATTGGGAATCTATTAGGAATCTTTTTTTTTTGACAGAGTTTCTTTTT
This sequence comes from Microtus pennsylvanicus, assembly GCF_037038515.1. NCBI lineage: Eukaryota > Metazoa > Chordata > Mammalia > Rodentia > Cricetidae > Microtus > Microtus pennsylvanicus. The sequence goes on along the minus strand of NC_134584.1, from coordinate 68,857,879 downwards.
AGCTTTGGAACTTGTCCTGGAACTCACTTTGTAGACAAGGCTGGTATTGAACTCATAGAGATCCACCAGTCTCTGCCTCCCAAGTGTTGGGAGTTAAGGCGTGCGCCAACACCCCAGTGATTTTCAATATGAAGCCCAAAACTGACCTTTCAAGATCTTTAAAGAATTCTGTTGGGATTTTGGTGGGAATTGCATTGAATCCATAAATTGATTTTGATAGTCTGTCGACTTGTACTGTTAATCCTACTGATCCATGAATATGGAAGATGCTTCCATCTTCTGATATCTTATTCAATTTCTTTCTTCAAAGATTTGAAATTTTTATCCTACAAATCTTTCACTTGATTGCATAGAGGTATCCAATGATATTTTATATTATTTAAGGCTATTGTGAACCCTGAAATACAGAGTAAAGAATAAGCAGTGGAGAATGTTGGTCACTGTGTACTGATTCACAAGTAATAGCAAGAAGTTCTAGTGTGGCCGGAGAAACAGCTCAGTGGTTTAGAGCATCTACTGTTCTTCCTGGGAAACCTAAGTTTAATTCGCAGCACCTGTGTAGCAGCTCACAACTGTCTGTAACTCCAATTCCAGGGAATCTGACACCCTTACAGCAATGTACACTGAATAAAAATAAACTTAAAAAAGAAAGGTAATATTACTCAGAGTTATTGAATAAACTTTTCAGTTTTCTTTGATTCTGTGTTACAAATTTTTATTCACTTAGGTACATAATTACCTTTTTTTTTTTTACCGTACTCATGCCTCAATTCTGAAACTAGAACCATATGAAATGCACATGCCTCATGAACCTTTCCACTCAGCATTGCAATGCTTCTGCTGCTCAGTGCTCTTTAGATGCTTGTAAATGCACATGCCTCATGAACCTTTCCACTCAGCATTGCAATGCTTCTGCTGCTCAGTGCTCTTTGGATACTTGTAAATGCACATGTCTCATGAACCTTTCCACTCAGCATTGCAATGCTTCTGCTGGTCAGTGCTCTTTGGATACTTGTAAATTTCACCAAAAAGCTTGGTGAATACCAGGAAAAATACAACACGGACTCTACTTTCTTACTTCTGAGTTGTTTTAATCATTTGTGGAAAAGGGAGTTTTCAGATTTTCATTCAGATTTAGATGTTTAGATGATACTCTATTCTTTGGTACATTCTATCCAAATTGTTCTGCAAATAGAATCCTAATGCCAAGTGTGTAAGGCACATTTCTCATTGTCATGACAACACAACTTACAATTCCAGTTTAAGGAAAGAAGGGTTAACACTGTCTCACAGTTTGATATAATCTGGTGGTTAATGTCACATACCGGACAACATATACAACCTAAAGGTGGTCTCTGGCTGTGCTTGTATGGGACTGTCTTTATTATATTAATTGAAATGATAAGAATTTTCCACTGTTTGTGGCACCACGCCATGGATGAACCTGGACTATGTAAATGGAGAAAGAGGACTGAACAGCAGCATGTACTAATTCTTCTTTATTTTCTGAATGTGACTGTTACATGACCTACTTCTTTGAGCCCCTGACTGCCTCTATTTTGTCACCACGATTGACATTGTCCTTGAACTGTGGGCCAGACTAAACCTCTTTTCCTAAAGGTTTTTTTTTTTTGGAATGTTTTAACGCAGGGACAGAAAAAAAGAAAGTATAAAACATCCCACCATGGTGGAGAGCTGGGGAAGCAGGAACAAGAGGCAACTGGTCACAGACCCCAGGTCAGGAGGTAGGACAGATGGTTCCTGGTATTCAACTTAATTTCACCTCTTATTTTTGTGGCACTTCATTCTAGTCAATGGTATTTATTTCCTAAAGGGCTGGTGTTTTTATATCACTAAACTCAGTTTAAATCTCCCTCTCAGACATGTCCAGAGATTTGATTCCTAACTGATTCTAGACCCCGTCAAGTTGATGACTTAATCATCACATTGCATCTATTAATGTGCATATACTCAGTTTAATAATGTACACAGACATCCAAAGAGATATAAGTATGTTTGGCTTTTGAATTGTGGTTTTTATAAATTTTGGGGGGACTGGCTTTCTCTGTGTAGTTTTGGCTGTTCTAGAACTGGCTCTGCAGGCTGGCCTCAAACTCAGAACTCTGTGTGTCCTACCTTCTGAGCACTGGTATTAAAGGAATGTGTCAAAACTTCCAGCTATAATTCTTATTACATTTGTTTAAAAAAGAATGGCTTTTTGTTTTCCTCAGAATGTGTCTATGAGTCATCTCGTATCTGAAATGAAGTTTATACTTTATCAGTTGTTAATGTCCATGAACTTCTTTTGTGAGGAATCACCATTAAATATGAATAAATTGTCTAATTTGTAGTATTTTCTAGAAATTATGAACACCTACTATACAAAGGCATCAAAGTAAATTTAGTCAATCATGTACATTTTATAAGAGACCAACTAACATATATCTGTCATAAAGGGATAAATGGTTTTCCTTGGAAATGTATTGGTTACAGCTGTATATCACTCTTTAGAGATCTGTAATTACTCTTTTGCTACTAGAATCTTATTACATAATGTTTAATATGTATTTTAACAGAAAACATTTTCTGAGGTTGTAGCTCCAACCCTTCATCGATCAGAAATACAGGTAACAAAGAGAAAGAAAAATAAGTATTGTATTTTAAGGCATTAAAGTAATAGATTTATAAAAAATAAAATATAAATCAAAGGCATATATTTGTCAAAAATCACATACTTCTAGATGAATGTATAGATATTAAAGAAATTTTTTGTAAACATCACTACTATAAAGTTTTAATTAGAAGACTATATGTTTGTTCATCAACATTGATGACAAATTCACTTGTATTACTCTCCAAATACACTAGGTGGTCATCATTTTAATTAGTCCTTCCTCATATGTTTATTGAGTAGCTTTCTTAAATAAATTTGTTTATTTTACATCCCTGTTGCAGCTTCCCTTCTTTCTTCCTCTGCCAGTACCTTCCCCTCTTTGTTCCTACCCCTCAATCCATTACCCTTCATTATTTTAGGAAAGGTCAGGTCTCCCAGGAGTATCAACAAAACATAGCATATCAAGTTACAGTAAGACTAAGCATATCCCTAGTATGAAGCCTGAACAAGATGATTCAATACGAGGAGTAAAGTCCAAAAATACAGAAAAATAGTTGGAGACATCCTCTGTTGCCACCGTTAGGAGTCCCACAGGAGGACCAAGCTAAATAGCTGTAAAATGCAATCAGAGTGCCTAGGTCAGTGCCACGGAGGTTCCCTGGTTGTTGGCAACTGAACCTGGTTGTTGGTTTGTAAGGACATAAAATATTTTAAAAAGCTTTGCTTGGTCAGGAGCTGGTTAAGACACTGGCTTTGAGCTTTTCACAGCATCAAAAGTTAGCTGGAAATAGGAACCTTTGCAAAAGTGCACACCAACTGTCCCTAGTAGCTAGGCCGCTGTCAAAACCCAGTTTTGTGGTCTAGACAAGATCAGAAATAACTGCTTGCAGGGAAGGTGGGGGCATGTACAGAAGCAGAAGTAGTCCATACCCTGTATTTCAGAAGTAGTCCATACCCTATACTCAGCAAAACCAAACCCCTTGACCCTGAGTAAATTTGGCTTGCAGTTTTTGCCTATATATATGAACCCCAATCGAGGAATGGGAGCTCTCCCTACTGCGTTGCGTGAAGAGTAGAGGCTTTGAGTTCCCAGCTAGCTGGTTTGAATATTGCACACTGAATAAACCTTGTTTTTGCATTCTGGACTTAACTGGACTCCGGTGCTGTCTCTCTGGGGGTCTCAAGTGGGCCACAACAGGTTCAGTCTCTGTGAGCCCCTATGAGCCCAGATTAGTAGATACTGTGAGTTTTCTTGTATTATCTCTGAACCCTCGAGGTACTATAATCCTTTTTTCTCCTCTTCTGCAGGATTCCTCAAACCGTGCCTCATGTTTGGCTCTGAATGTTCATCTGTTTCCATCAGTTGCTGGATGAATCCTCTCTGAGAACTACTGGACTAGGCACCAGTCTGGTCACAGTACATAGCCTGTTCAGGCTGTTTCTGCTATTGCTAGGAATCTTAGGAATCCATGTAGATTCCTTTACACTAGGCTTTTACCTCACCCCTAAATACCCCACTCTCCCAGAGTCCTGTTCGGTACTCTCCTCTTGTAATAGAACTGCCACTGCTGACCCAACCTGATGACTCGTGGTCTTATTCCCACCTGCCCTTAGTCCTCATTCTATTTCCCTTTCTATTGAGATCCAGGCATTTCCTATGAATCCTTCTTTTTACCTGCCCTCTCTAGCCTGGATGGTTGTAGCATAGTTATTCTTCATTTGCCTTCAAATTTCCAGGTATTCTTGCTTTAAGAGGTGAGTAATAATACTCCATTGAGTAAATGTACCACATTTTCTTTATGCTTTTCTCAGTGGAGGAACATTAAGGTTATTTCTAGGTTCTGCTTATTACACATAAAGTTGCTATGAACATAGTTTAGCAATTGTTTTTGTAGTAAGATTGAGCATCCTCTGGATAAATGGCCAAGAGTGGTATAGCTGAGTCTTGTGGTAGATTGATTCCCAGTTTTCTGAGAAACTGCCACACTGACTTCTAAAGTGGCTGTCCAAGTTTGCACTCCCACTACCAATGAAAGAGTGTACCCTTGTTCCATATCCTCTCCAGCATAAGTTGCTTTCAGGATTTTGATCTTAACCATTTTGACAGGCATAAGATAGAAACTCAGAGTTGTTTTGATTTGAAATTTCCTGATGATTTAGGATCTTGATCATCTTCTTAAGTGTTTCTCAGCCTTGTGAGATGCTTCTATTGAGAATTCCCTTTTTAGATCTGTACCACACTTTTAAATTGGATTATTTGGTTTATTGATATCTAGTTTCTTGAGTTCTTTATATATTTTGAAAATTAATCCTCTGTCAGGGGTGGGATGGTAAAAATATTTTCCCATTCTATAGGCCCTGTTTTGTCCTATTGACAGTATCCTTTGCCTCATGTTAAATTTTATGAGGTTACCATGTATTAACTGTCAATTAGTGCCCTGCTATTGTTGTTATGTTCAGGAAGTTGCCTCTTATGTCAATACTTTTAATATTGTTTCCCACATTCTCTTCCATCAGGTTCAGTGAATCTCAATTTACTTTCAGGTCTTTAATATACTTGGACTTGAGTTTTGTACATCTATTTCATTATACTACATGCTGATATTCAGTTATATCAGCACCATTTGTTGAAGATGTTTTCTTTTTTTCCAATGTATAATTTTAACTTCTTTGCTGAAAATAGGGTGTCCAGATGTATGTCTGGGTCTCTGATTCCATTTCATTGATAAAACTCTGTTTTTTCAGTCACTACAACACTGTTTTAATTACTATTGCTCTGTAGTAGAACTTGAAATCAAATTATTACTAATAACACAATTCCATAACAATATGTTAGTATATAACTCAACTCTCATTAGAAAAATTTTACTCACAGCAGATGATAACAAACAAGGAAACCCACAACTGAACAGCATAAAGAGAATCAGGGATTTTGAAATGTTGATCCCTAACTGGGCAGTCTATACTACACCTCTTCCCTCCAGTTCAAAGATTTATGTGGAAAAGGGAAGAAGATAGCAAGAATGAGAGGTAGTTGGTGACTTCAAGGAAACGACATTTTCCAGAGACAGTAGGGCAGATGCACACAGGAATGCTCAGGTAGTTTGACAGGATGCAGAAACTGATGGACAACAAAATCCCAACTCGGAGGAAGGAAAGGTACAGATATCACGTTAACCAAGAAACTATTTACTTCTGAGAGGTACTGGGAGAGGGAAAGCATGTTTCCTTCAGTGAAATGACACTGAGTATATTAACTGCCCCATACTCGAGAGTTGGATAACACAAATTAGATTGATTTCATGTGTGAAGGGGGTGTTTAGTTGTTTTTATTTACAGGGAGATTTTAGTGGATAGTTAGGTGTTAGAAAATCTGGGAGAAATTTGTGAAGGGGGAAAAGATGACTAAATTTATTGACTGAAAAAGTTTAAGAATAAATAAAAAGGTTATTTAAAAAGCTATCTGTGTTTTTTAGCTGAAAAGTTAACCTTGGAATCTGCAAGTATATTAAGATGACATTTACCTAAACATCATCATATGTCTGTTTCTCTGACACAAGTTCCAAACCTTATTAAGAAAACTAACAGCAAAATCTCAATAAAATCATTAAATAGCAATAGGAGAGTTAAACATGTACAAGTGTATTTTAAAAATGAGAATTATTAATTCTAAATGGTTTTCAGACACATGATGACAAGTGACATGCTAGAATGAAAGGTTCCTGGTTTACAGTCTAAACATGCCGGTCTAGACACTACCTAAGTTTGAGCTTCTCTGGGTTATACTCTTATTCAAGTTCAAAGCTCAATTTCTGTCCAGCTGCCTTCATTTCTTGCAGGTTCTTGTGAGGGGCCCTCTTTTAAGCCTTGAGCTCTCCTATCTTGTTTCTCAGTATTGTGTCTAAGGAAATTCATGCTGATGCACAGATACATAAATAATAACTATGATTCTGGGAGAAACAAAATTTGGGTAAGATATAGAAAGACTGTAGCTAGAGAAGTTGTATCACAGGTACTTACTTTCTCACATGACACCTTATCAAATAGTAGTCTTTAGAAAGATAAAGACGAGAAATGTCCATAAATACTAGATACAGTTTTGAAGGTCTGTATTTCTGATATCTTTTAATGAATTTACTGACAATTAACTGAAGTCAAACTTTATTCTGATACCTTGATCCTAATAGCGAAATTATTACATAGTTCACCTTCTTACATAGCCGCATGGTGGTGATTGTACTGTGGCAGCTTCATTCTTATTTCTAATATAATATCTAAATGTGTACTTTTAATATTTAAATGCTGGTTAAAATTTAAACAGCAATATGGCTACCTCACTAAAATAAGCTGAAAAATGTTACCAAGCTAAGTTACAACTGAGAAAACAGTGCAGAAATTTATTTTTTACAGATTAGTTACAAGATAAATTATCGTGCATTTTTACCTTCAGGAGATGGGAAAACAACACAGATACACTCTGGTGGGCTATGTTCAACATATTCTGATTCTGTTGTATGTTTTAAAACTTACTATTCACTTTAATTTCTGGAAATCACTAATAAATGGAAATTCTTCCAGTGGAAAAAAGCATTAAGTGATATCCGCCTTCAGAGATTACCTACTACAACAATAAATCATGTCACTTAGTGATGTGTATATAAGTACTTATCATGGCATCGTTTGGTGATTATATGATTTATGAGGTGCAGCAGGAGAGACCCCTCAAAGGGATATTCATAGTGACCAATATATTTGAGGTGGGAAACATATTTTACTTTTCTTAAAATCAATTCCCATCTACAAGGAAAGGAAAACAATTTGCATGTCAAGAATAATTTTTGCATTTAAATATATTATATAAAATCAAATAATTTTAAAAATTAATGTGGCTTATCTAGTTAAAAACTGTATGGCATTGAGATAGGAAGTGGAGTCTATCGCTCAAGAATTAAATTGTCTATGATAAAAATGCACATATATTATTATATGAAGCATGAGTATATATTTCTAGTTCACAGTCAAACTCTGTAAATTTTATTCTTATACATTATCTTTGGTGGATCTCAGTTTGCTGATTTTTAAGAATAGTATTAAAATACTATTGCTTTAGGCCATTCTGAAAGTTGTAGAGGTGATCAAACATGAAATCTCTCAGAGTACTCTCTAGCTCTTAGGTTTGTTCAGTTTTAACATGACTGGTATGATGGAATAAACTAATTTAATAATTCATTTACCACAATTTTCATTTTAAGACTCAGCATTATTGGAATACAAAATACATCAAATATTGAAAACACATGCACTACACAGCTACCAATAGTAGTAAAATTTGTCTGTGTAGTTGCCTGACTATGTATACTTTCTAATACACTCTTAATTTTATGCTAGACTCTGAAGTTGTGGGAGTAAAGCAAGACTGTTCTTATGAATGACAACAAATAACCCAGTGTTAGAGTGGATGTTGTGATGGCTAGTTTTGTTTGCCAACTTGACACATGTGAGAAGAAGAAATTTTGATCGAACAATTACTTCTATCAGTTTGGCTCATGGATATAACATGAGACGTTTTCTTGAAAACTTACTGCTGTAGGAGGATTCAAAAAAAAAAAAGAAGTGGGGCTGCATAGAACATGAACTACTGTGTTAATTAATGTTCTTGTTTTGTATGGTTGTTTTGGCAACTGTATTGTTCAAGTTTCCTGGATGGAGCATTCCTGCCATATTCAGAAAATGTAGCAATAAAGCAAGAAGAGGTAATGAATTTGCATAGAAGTGAGGAGAAAAAGGAAGTATTTGAGGTGGATGAGAGAAGGGTATAAAGAATACAGAGTACTCGTATAAATTCTCAAAAATAATAAAAATTTAAAAAAGCAAATTAAAAATAAGAAGTAACTGAAGATGAGCTAAAGAGCAATCAAGTAGGCAGCTTTCCTCTACAGTATATGCTTCAGTTCCTACATCCAGGGTCCTTCTTTGAGTTCCTACCACAGATTCCTCAGTGGAGGCCAAACTCAAAGGTAAGATGAAATAAACCCTTTACTCCTCAAGTTATTTTGGTCTTGATGTTTATCATAGCAATGGAAAAGTAAACTAGAAAAGGAAATAGACATTTCTATTTTTAAAATATCAAATGGACAACATCACAGTTCAACATTTTTCAAGATCAGAAAATGCAAAGCAAAACCACAATGTGGTATTAACTTACTTTATTAGAAATCATTATTATCAAGAAGACTAAAGTGTTGGTAAAGAGATAAAAAGTAGAGACAGTTATACACTGCTGAAAGGATTGTAGATTATTATAATCATTATGAGATTGTATGGAGTTTTTCAAAAAAGTAAAAATGATGCTGAGTAAGATGTTTTATATTATCAAAGTAAACTGAAATTTTTCTTCAAAGTAGAAGTAGGTAAATTTTGTTCTATATATTTCAGTAAACATTATTTCATGCTTCCTTAAATTATATTTTAGTTGATAAAACTGACAACTTCAAATGTAGCACAAATTTTAAAACAGATAAGTAGAGCATTTTATGGACATATTTACAACATGACCCAATTTATATGAGCACAGTAAGGTCTGTCCAATTTCAGTAATTATTTCATAGAGAAATATTTCTTTAGGATTCTGGAATTTACATATACATGTGTAAACATGGACAATAAATAGATAAATATATGGAGATAGGTAGAAAGATACACACATATATGTCTGTTTCTCACATATATGTCTATCTCGATATGAAGAACCCTAGTCTAAACAAAATTTATTTATGTTTTAATCTTAAATTATATAGGGTATATGAAAATAAGTTTATGTACTATTGTTGCACATTGAAGTATCATCAACCTTTGTTGTTATGTATAATATACTCTCTTCATCTGTTGCTCTTTTGATAGATAATCTGATTCTACAATTTAGTAAACAGTGCTTTAATTTACATGGAGGCACAGGAAATGAATTTCATTGTGTATGGTATACTGCAAAAGTGGCACTGCTTGCTAGTAACAAAGTAATGTTTTCAATCTTTTGAAGAACTCTGACACTAGTTTCTGTGTTGGCTGAGTTAATATAGATTCTTTCTGTGTAGATACGCTCGTTTATGAACACCCTGAACTGTTGTAATAGGAGCGGCGGGGCTGCGTCCCCAGCACCCAAGCCGCCTGCTAGCTTATGCCTCAAAATAATTACACAGACACTGTATTCTTTTAAACACTGCTTGGCCCATTAACTCTAGCCCTTACAGGCTAATTCTCATATCCCGAACAACCCATCTCTAATAATCTGTGTAGCATCAGTCTTACCGGGAAAGATTCTAGCCTACGTCCTGGGTCTGAGCTTCATGCGTTTGCCTCAGAGAGCAGAGCTATTGCGTCTGCCCAGGAGAGGGGAACATGGCGTCTCTGAGCTCATTTCCTCTTCCTCCCAGCATTCTGTTCTGTTTATTCCACCCACCTATGTTCTAACCTATCAGGGCAAGCAGTTTCTTTATTTAATTAACCAATGACCTTCCTCCATCACTGAACAATATTTATTTCTTGCTTACTTGGTAGCCATTCTTCTGGCAGTGTGGAGAAATCCCATGGTAATTTTGTTTTGCATTTTGCAGATTGCTAGGATATTAAGTGTTTTCTTCATATGTTGCAAGGAGAGAGCAGCTTGTTTGTCCTGGTTCCCCAGAACTGAAATAATCACACAGAAACTATATTATTTAAATCACTGCCTGGCCCATTAGCTCTGGCTTATTACTTACTATCTCTTACATCTTAATTTAACCCATCTCCACTAATCTGTGCATTACCATGAGGTCGTGGCCTATTAGCAAAGTTTAAGCATGTCTATCTCCAGCAGAAGCTCCATAGCTTCTCTCTCTCTCCGCCTTCCTTCTCCCAGCATTCAGTCCAGTTTTCTACACCTTTCATAAGTTCTGCCCTATTAACAGGCCAAGGCAGTTTCTTTATTCATTAACCAATAAAAGCAACACATAGACAGAAGTACCTCCCACACCATTAATATGAGTATTGACCATGTATATTTCTTCATAAAAATCAGCTCCCATTTTTTATTTATTAATTGCATTTGCTCTTCTTTAATACTGAAGATGTTTTTAAATTGTTTTTATTGAGCTGTATATTTTTCTCCACTCTTCTCCCTTCCTTCCTCCCCCTTTCTACCCTCTTCTTTGATCCCCACACTCCTAATTTACTCAGAAGATCTTGTCTTTTTCTAATTGCCATGTAGAATAGATCCATGCATGTCTCTTAGGGTCCTCTTTTCTTGTCTATGTTCTCTGGTATTATGAATTGTAGTCTGTCTTTTCTTTGCTTTAAGTCTAAAAGTCACTTATGAATGAGACCTTGAAGGTGCTTTTTCTGATCATTTTTTTATTTAAAAAAACTATCTCCTTACATTTTACATATCAGTCCCAGTTCCCACTTCCCCCACCCCAATCCACTCCTCAGAGAAGGTAAGGCACATTGCTTTGAGAAAGCACCAAGACCCTCCATACTATATTTAGGCTGAGTACAGTATCCATTCAAAAGAAATATGTTCCCCAAAAGTAAGTATAAGCAGTAGGGATAAATCCAGGTACCACTGCCAGTGACCCCACAGTCTGCCTCAGCCATACAACTGTCAGCCAAGGGCCTAGTTTGTTCCTATGCTGGTTCCTTCCATGTCCTGCCAGAGTTGGTGAGGTCCCTTTAGCTCAGGTAAGCTGTTTCAGTGAGTATCTCCATCATTATCTTGAACTCTTTTCATATTTCTTCATTTCTCCCTCTCTTTGACTAGACTTTGGGAGCTCATCCCAGTGCTTTGCTGTATATCTCTGCCTCTACTTCCATTAGTTGCTGGATGAAGGTTTTATGGTGACATTTAAGATAGCCATCAATATGACTACAGGACAAGGCCAGTTTGGGCACCCTCTCCACTATTGCTTAGAGTATTAGCTGGGGTTATCCTTATGGATTTAGGGGAATTTTTCTAGCACCAAGTTCCTTTCTAGCCTCATAATATTCCCCTTTTTGAAGATATCCTTCTCCTTCCTCTCCATCTCTGTCCTTCTCCCATCTTAACTATACCAATCCCTTAAGTTCTCCTCCATGCTCTCCTTCTCTCCTCTTCCTCCCCTTCCATACTCCCTTATCCCCACTCCATTTTTCTCAAAATATTCTCAGTAGATCTTGTTTATTTCCTCTTTCCAAGAATATCTATATATGTTTGTTTCTCTTAGGGTTCTCCTTATTACTTAGCTTCTCTAGAAACATTTGTTTTCCTTTATAATGTAGAATGAAGTTTATTTATTTATTTATTTAAGATTTCTGCCTCCTCCCCTGATTGTTTCCCCCTCCCTCGTCAGCCCAAAGAGCAATCAGGGTTCCCTGCCCTGTGGGAAGTCCAAGGACCACCCACCTCTATCCAGGTCTAGTATGGTGAACATCCAAACTGCCTAGGCTCCCACAAAGTTAGTACGTGCAGTAGGATCAAAAACCCATTGCCATTGTTCTTGATTACTCAGTAGTCCTCATAGTCTGCTATGTTCAGCGAGTTCGTTTTTTTAATAAGCTTTTTGATACAAAAACTTAATTAATTTAGAGGCAATAAAGAGAATATTTATAAATGGTAACATTTATTAATCTGTAATATAGGAACAGTTTAGCAAGTAACAGTCTAAGGAACCACTGTGTTCAGGAGTGACTGGAAAATTTATTTTTCATTTTTTTCCAATTAGTTGCTCTCAATCTAAAAGTAGTTAGACTAACCCAACAGCTAGTTTCAAATTAAAGGATTAAAATGTTCCTTTTCATGCCATGATTTTTCAAACAAGCACACATTTTCTTGGGTACACAGCAATGTCAATCTCCTCTTTTAAACCTTCTAATTAAATAAAATATGCAATCAAAATAACAAAAATACAGTTTTGCTATGTTTAATCTAAACAGAATCCAAAATTTTAACATTTTTTTCTTGATTTTACTCATGGAAAAAAAGCTTTTATTTTTGTTTGGGAAGGAGCAGAATAGGTTTGAAAAATAGGAAAGTCCTCTATGCTTTATAAGTACATTACAGTAACAGACATTTATCATTTAGCAAGCTTGAAATCCCTTCCCCGTGACCTAGATTTTGTTGTAGCTGTGCCTTTCTACCATTGAGCGCACCACTTAGGGTAGGTAGGTGGAAGAATGATACCTTAGGCTTAGACAGCTCAAGGGCTTAAACCTCCTTAATACTGAGAGTATTTCAATGATGTATCTGTGGTGATTGCATAATTTCTTCTGCTGTAATTACAAAGTCACCCACTCGTTGACTTCTCATAAAACTTGAATGTGATTAAAATATTTCCAAATACCTGTGATAATCCAAAATTGCCATCTATAATTAGCTACATTTGTTATTTCTAAATTAGTACATTTGAGCTTTAGCATGCCAACAGCATTTCATTGTGCCCAAATAAAGAGAAAATCTTCAGAACAGATTAAGTTATGATGTCTGTAAATTTCTTCATATGAAATGATTGAGGCATAACAGAATAGCTATTTCTTAAGAATGTGAAATACTTCTCAAATGTTATATATTTTATGACCTATCAATGTTGCTTTTTTGTTTAAGAATAATGAAAGAACTGTTCTATATTACAGCTGCACACGTGCATAAATACACTACACATGAATATACATTTAAGTATTTTGCATTTGTCTGTGTAGTTTAGCATATGCCAATTTCAATTATTTTTCTATTGTGGTGTACTACAGAAGGAGTGATAGAAACAATTGTTAGACTAACCAATATTTTAATAATAATTTTTCACGTGATCAAATGTCTAAAATAAATCAACAGACTTATTTATTTAAGAATAACTTTAAGAGAATGTTAAATAATAACAATTCAGAGTGACAGAATTTTCATGTCAACCGTTTTACTTCAATTAATTTTGCATGTCTGTGCTTTTGACAAAATAACCAAAACTCAGAAGAAAAAGTATGGATTTGTCAATCAATACAATTTCCAACAGTTCATCTCTACTTGTGCCAATATATTCAGTTAAGATGTACACTCCTGTTCTCCCCACTTCTCAAAACCTCATTTGTCTCTCTGCCTTTGACTCACTTCCTATTTTTTCAATAAAGATCTCTCTGATTATTCAAACTGAGATGAATTCTTCTAGGTCTGAGCTCCCCTGGAATTTCTTTGCAGTATAGAGTTTTCAAAGATCAATCATACATTGTCTTGAAGTAGTGAAAAGAAAGCCTATGACTTGGGATCTATTCTATTATAAAATAACTGCACAAACTTGGCCAAGTACTTACTGTCTGAGGACACAGCGAGTGTATGACTCTCACCATCTGCCAGTATGGTTTAAAACATCTTACATACATTATTTCACTTAATCTTCAAGTAAGCCAATAGAATAGTTGAAATCATAATGTTTCTCTGTATATATGCTCATTGACACATGGTGCTTTTCTTAGTTGAGTTTTATTGCTCTGGATAGAGGCCATAATCATGGCAACTTTTATAAAGTACATTTATTTGGTGCTGACATTCAGATTTAGAAGATTTGTTCATTATTGTAATGATGGGAAACGTGGCAGGCAGCATGTTGGCAGCCATGGTGCCAGACAAACAGTTGAGAGTTCTTTATCTGGGTCAGCAAAGCGGCGAGAGAGTGACACTGGGCCTGGCTTGAGCTTCTGAAACCTCAAAGCCCTTCCCCTAGTAACTCTTCTCCTCCAAAAATGCCACACCTCCAATAATGCTACTCCCTCAGAGTTTATTGGGGGCGTGTTCATTCAAACCACCACAATGCTCTTATCCATATTTCTATATCAGACTAGTACAGCATTTAAAGTCATGTCAGTAGTACATTTCAAACATAATTCCAGCCTCAACAGCCTGCTGTGGAAGATGTGCTCTCATGCAATATACTTTTATGCCAGCACTGGGTTGTACCTAATAGACAAGTAATGGTTGCCATACAGGTGCATAACAGATGCTGTCCCTCACTTGGTTTCCCATTTCTTGCTCTGTGAATTGTGACTTGTGTCTATATTTAACTTGTCAAATGGTCATATTGTTCCTACAGGTGTCCCAGAAACTGCCACAACCCTAGGCCACAAGTTCAAATACTTTTATGACATGGACTTTGTGTGCCTTCATTCCCAGCTCTCCATCACCAGTAGTTCTCTGAAGATCATTTTGCCATTCCACCCCGATAGACCTTTGTGATTCATTCTGCTAACATGCCCTTGTTACAGCCCCCTCTTACAAACTGTTGGCTATTCGTTACTCTGTCTGGATGCCTCATTAAAGTCAGGCTCTCACACACAGTAACGGACAATCCTCTTATCCCTTCCTGCATAGCATCCCCTGTATAGCAGAGTTTACAGCTCAGGACACAAGGTAAGTTCAGATTACTTCAATGCACAGTGCACAGAGGCTGCAGAGAATGGACTTGATTCTTAATGTCTTAGCATCCCCAGTGCTCTGTATAGTAACTGGAACTGCTGGCATGCAGAGGGTCTTATTGAATTTTCCTGATAACAGGAAAATCTTTTCTTAAACTTGATTTTCTCTAGAGAAGGTTTTCGGAAAAGGGATTCCCAGTAATAGATTCTCTTCCAGGAATCAAACATTAGTCTTTTCAAAATTGTATTCTGTATTATGGCTTGGAGACAGAATGAATCTACGGTGAAACATATTAGGAAGAAATGAATCCTGATGGCCTTGTTCTTGATACCACAGCACTTATTAGTATATTTACTAATTTAGCAAACATTTATATGATTACTGTTGCCTAATAGTAAGCATAAGAAAGAATTCATCTCATTATGGTCTTGTAACATACCTTGTCAGACTTTAGAAAAGTCCTGTGATAAAAAAGCCATTACTTATTTCCAAAAATATATTCCAATTTTATTTGATCAGAATTTACTTTTTAGATATTATCACTCCAGATAAATTATTTGGAAAATGCTGCCTGTCAATATCACCCATTAAAATGATAACCTCTTTATTGCTTTTTAATTATAACTTTTTGTATGGTATGTAACAAAAAGGGAATTCATGTTATTTAATCAAACCTTAAGAAATATTATGAATATTTAAGTTATTGCATGTTTGGAAGAAATAGATGGTAGGCACTGAAAACAATGAAATCCTCCTTAGAAATAGAAACAAGAAACATGTTTAAAATGGAGCTACTGACTTGTTTATATAAGCTAAGTTTATGGGTATGTCATGTTTGATTCAATCTGTATTCCTATTTTGGCCAAAATACTGTAACACAGATTTTGAAACTTAGTCTGAAATTTGTTACCAGATTTGATTGAGAAATAAGAAAACTCAAACACCATCTTTCTGTATTTCTTCTGGAAAGGGGGTATTCAGTGATAGCCTGTATCAATAGTTCCATCCATAAATTTTGAAAGTTTTTGTTAGTTTTTTCATTATGTATCACCCAAAACAAAAGTTACTTTTCAGACCTAGTTCATCTTGACATTTTACATTCCTTCTTGTAGGTCTGCTCATCCATATGGTGGACTGGCAGCCAGAGGTTGCTATAAGGATGGCTATATTAATTGCACTCCTCTTACTTTTTGAGATAGTATCTCTCAATGAATGTGTAGCTCATAGTTTTGGCTTTTTTTGGCCACCCAGGCATTTACCATAATCTGCCTTTCTGTGCCCTACAGATATTGAGTTACAGAGGACAGAGAGTGCCGTGCTCAAACTCTATAAGTGCAATGGTGCTAGGGACCCAAATTAAGCCTTTACCCTTGTGCACCAGGCCCTTACTCAATGAGCCACCTTGGCAGCCACATTTCACACTTTTAAAATACCTGTTTGATGTTAACATTTTCTTTTTCTTTTATACTAGTGGCCTTTTATATTTTATTCCACTTACTTTCATAAGATACACACACACACACACACACACACACACACACACACACACAAATATATGTCTCTCAACAATCCCTCTGTTCCTCTGCCTTCTCACTGAATGCTGTAGCCAAAGGTTAATCAAGAGTCAGTCATGAGTAATTTGCTTTCTATCCTGACCCTTTAAGTAAACATCTCATGTATATTTCAGATGTTTTGGGATCACTGGGAAGTGGATTCGTGGGACCAAGCAGAATAGACTATGGGAGATAGAGAACATGGAGAAGAAAAGAGGATAGCAGACTCATTGGAGGTGTCAAATGCCTCTTTGCACATAGGAGATACTGTATCAAAGACATGCCATGGGTTTTTCACCGCTAAGAGGGCTTAGCCTTGTTAAATTGCTTCCAAAATAATTCAGTAAGTGAGTGCATTTATGCTCATTTATTTATTTATTACTGAAAATTTGAACAGTGTTTGATGAACTGAAACATATGCAGTAAATATTTATTAAGTTAACAAATAAGAGTATGTTGTATTAGCTTAGAAACAGAATGTATTTTTCCAAATTTACCTCAGTGAAGAGACATGTATCTGTGTCAGGAATTTTATGTAATCACTACCACTACTGGAGGGGAGAATTTCTGTATTCCTTCTCTTCCCCCTTCTCCTCTTTTTCCACTCTTCACACCTTCTTTATTCTCCTTTATTATCTTCATTTTTTCTAGTGTTGAGGATCAAAACCAAGGACTGTTATAGCCGGAGGCCTGCTCATTCCTTGCCAGCTATCCAGACCCTAAATAATCACACAGAAACTGTATTATTCAAACACTGCTTGGCCTATTAGCTTATGTATATTTCTAGCTAGCTCTTATATCATAAATAAACCCATATCTATTTATCTGTGCATTACCACAAGGTTGTGTTCTGCTGACAAGGTTCTAGAGGACTCCGGCAGGTGTCTTTCGCTTCTGGCAGCTACATGGCTTCTCACTGACTTCACCTACTCTCTTTCTACATCTATCTGCTTGGAATTCCTATCTTGCCCTGTTCTGCATTGCAATAGGCCCAAAGCAGCTTTTTTTTTTAATTATTAACCAATGGTATTCACAGCATGCAGAGAGGAATTCTACATCAAGCTGTCTTTAGTTACACCCATCTGCTAATAGAATGTTGTGCATCAACACTTTACAAAGAACTCCTGGCTAGCCTAAACAATAACTAAATCAACCATTGTGTGTATGTCACACAAGTGGACAGCTGTCAAAAACATTGAAAAGTTTTTTCTCTCTTGGTTTCTTTAATAATTGAACTGTGTGATTCCTCTAATAAATTAAAATTGAGATACAGAGGAATAAATTGTTATGAGCAAAATTAGTGGAACAGAAATTTCGAAATTCAGATTATGCCAGCTGTAAATTATAACTTATGTCAAAAGAGAATATTAATTTTCTCCAATAATTACTTAGTTAAAATAGGATAAGGGACCTGCTCTGGAGGATTGCAAGGCCAGTTGTCTAAAGCTTAAAATTATCATCTGAAATCTAATCAAAATAAAATCAAATTAGCATGTTATAAAGCAGAATCAGTTGATCCAAACACATAGGTGTCTGTTCCATCAGGGATTTGAAACAGAAAATAAATCTACTTAGTATATTTTTAAGCTTGTTATAAAACTATTCATTGTGTTTAGAATGTTAACATAAACAATTACACAATGCATTTGAATGTCTTCACTGTCTTCCAAAAGGTTTCATATTAAAATCTGCAGGGCTGGGAAATGGTCTGGAGAGCATGAGCACATGCTTTTTTTTTTTTCCCAGAGGACTGGAGTTTGAATCAACAGTGCCCATACCATGTGATTCATAACAGCCTGTTACTCAAGTTCCAGAGGACCTGACACACTACTCTGACATCCTGAGGCACTCACATATACCATCTATATATATACCACATCTATACATATACCACATATACCATACACATGGCATATAATCATAGATAAACACATACACACGCACACACATATATATATATACATAATAAAAATAAATCTTATTGAACAGAATTTAAATCTTCATTTACACATTTCTAATGAGATCTCAGTGCATAATTAAAATACAAATATCATTTGAAATTGCCATAATATATACAAAATAGGAATACTATTTTAATAAATACCTGAAAGTTTATAGTCATGAAATTTTCATATTTCTTTAATGTTCTCTTGTCTATGCTGTTTTGGTGCCTAGCCTGAATACCTGTGTACCTAAAATACACAGGTAAACATATAAAACTGATATTCAAAAGATCTCTCTTAGATCCTTGTCCAAGTGTCATACAAAAATCTTAGTATGACTTTCGGAAGGACATAGTCACAAAGGTACTGATAGAAGAGATGACTCATTAGTATTAAGAATTCACATGAATTCATATTTTGAAGCCATTTTTGGATATGAACATTTTTTCTGTTCCCAGAATGCCCAGAGGGTTCAAACTTATATGGATTTTATGTAACAAAATGAATTAACATGTACTTACCTATTCATTCTCATTTTCTGGAGATGTTCTAAATTCTAAAAGCCATCTCTTTCCTTGTGATATGTACTAAATTACATTTCATAAAATTCTTTCATTGATTTTTAAATTTGCAGATAATCTTCCTGTCATAACACTTCATCAAGTATGATTCAAATATCCTTTTCTAAAAGGTAAGCTTAGAAAAAAGCATTAAATCAGGATCCTTTAACCCAGAGAATGGAGTACTGTGTACCATGGGTTGGTCCTGCTCACAATTCCATTTACTCGCTAACATTAAGTAAAATACTATTTACCTACAGGAATGATCACTTTCTTTAGGATTATTTTTGGTAGGTCACTCATCAATGAAAACCATGTAATAGAGCAAACAATGGGTTCAATAGTACAAAAATAACATTAAAAGTATTCTCTCTCTCTCTCTCTATATATATATATATATATATATATTCCAAGTGAGTCTAACACTATGATGATTTGGTCTTTTCGAATTGCAAACACTGAGTACTGATTCACCAAGTATTCTCTATAACCTGTGATTCAATGTAGCTGTGATGTCAGTTACTTGGCTATTTTTGCATTGAAAATAACCATCTCTGATATTTAAAACACAAGCATCCATGTTAAACACATGCTAATGTTGAACTTGCATTGGCCTCTGTGTAGGAGAAAGTTTGTGTTCTCCTCAGTTATGATGAAGGTGATCTAAATGTTCTTATCTCACTGATTAAATCACAATTATACATACTGTCTCACATGTTAATAATCTCCAGATGGAAAGCAAGCAAAAAGAATGCTAAACATTCAGCAAAAAACACTCATATCCTGCACTTACTACAGAATAATAAGAACACAGAGAACATTATTTTCAAGCTAGATTTTCCTTGTTTAATCAAATGCCACTGGCAAGAATAATGATGCACCATAATTTTACTAGAGTGATATATCTGTAAAGCACCATGCAAGCCTCATAAAAGAACTATAAGTTCCTTCAGTGATAGTAAAATAAGCTTTCATATTGAGATGCTCAGAGGTGATACTCTTCATGGACTCTAGACTTGCATTACCTATTCTGTACTGAAATTTTCACAAACAGAAAAGAATTACAGTAATGGTCACGTTTTCTCTCCTATGACATAGAAAAGACCCAAGTAGAGTTTAATTAAGTAGAGAAAATGATAAGATCTTATGTAAAATTTATACTTATCTGACCATTCTTATTTGATAACATAGACTTCCATTCTATTTGACCACAAAGACTTCCGTCCTATTCAGCCTGAGGTAATGAATGACTGTTGTTTTAAGATGCTTCATTTGTGATGGTTTGTTCCACCACAACTTAAAGAAAAAAGAAGTACGCACTGAGATGAATCTGTCTCAGAATCCAGAAATTTATTTTTTCAAACCAAGATTCTGTAAAATAATAAATCATACAAAAATAGGAGAACGAATAAACCTCTAAACTCCCAGCTCTTGCAGCAAGAATGAGGTGGAATGTCTTATGATCCAGGAAAGAAGTTTATCGAAAGATGGAGGTAAAAACTACTCCCAAATATAGAATTTAAACAGTGAGGAGTGAATGACAAGTTCTCAGGTCTAATGGGATGGGGAGCCACCGTCCATTTCTGCCTCCAAGATTCACGTAAGAAAAGAGGCTTGATAAATCCAAAGAAATTTTTGTATCTTTAGAGACAATGTTATTATTTTTCTTGAAAAGAGGTTGAGGTCGAGTAAGTGGGAATCAGGGTAAATTTTGTGAATTAACAGTAGCTACCAGTATATGTTTGACTATTATGTCTAGAACTACTAATAAATTATTAAATGCTATCTGAATGGCCTAAACCATGGAAAAGAAACAAGAAATTTAATAATTATTTCAATATTATGTAACTTTATTTCTATATAACTAATATTTAATCTTTAATTTATTGACAAATTTTGCACCTAATGTTATGGTTAAAATGGCACTAATTTATAATTCGCTTCCTGGAATGCTGGGGGCTGTGATACAAGCAATACAACAAGCCAGACAAGTAATGTGTTTTTGCTTGTCCTATAAACAAGACTGGCTGCCCCAACTACATAGGACATGGTGTGGATCATACATAGTGGGATGTTGCATAGGCAGGAAGCATTTCAGAATTTATGCTTACGTAGATTGGACAAAGGCAGGAAGTACACAACTTTGCAAGCTCCGCTTTTATAAGTCCCTGACTAATAAAATTTAGCGCCGTACTCTAGGAACCTTTGTGTGGACCTGGGCAGTATTTAATGAAGCTTGCTTTAAATTTGGGTCAAAATTGTGGTAGTAGTCTTATTCTTGCCCAGTGGGATTAGCACTATAATTTCTATATATTCAAGAATACATTATACATTCAAGTATATGTGTATAATATGTACATATATTTGTTTTTTAATTTTAGTCTAACTATGAAATATATATCAAGGTTAACAAAACTATGGATATTTTTTGAAAAAATTATCAAATGGAAGTTCAAAGTTCTTTATTTCTTTATACTTCTGCTTCAAGAGACCAGTCAAACACAAAAACATCGGTAGCTACACTTTATAATGAATGATGACAGAATTTTTTTTGCATTTAGTTTTAAATGAAACCTAGCAAGTTTTGTTACATCTAAACTTAGCTGTGTTTCCTAAGATTCATCACTTGCTGCCATATGCTATGTTCAGAACACAATTCTCATAATCTGTGAAGTGGTTACAGATGTCTGCTTTAAAATGAAAACAACTACCAGTTTGTAAAAGAATGGCATGAATCACGTTTCTAATTTAAGAATTGGAAAATTTGCTCCATTTTACAGATTTATTTTTACACCTGAAAAGGCCTAACAAGATTTGCTATGCCTCAATTTTTTACATACTTCTTTTTTTAACTTCTATTTTTCATTTCAAGCAAAATGATTCAAAGAGACATCCCGAGGGCAGTAATGTTACATAGTGGCCATTTGTTCTTATTTGTAAAATTTAAGTATGAGTGAATTTACAATTTCCTCTTTAGTCAATAGTCTCAAAACACTTCTCTTCTTAATCTGAAGTATTTGACACTGCTTGACTGGGAATAATTTTACATAATTTTGTGTTTTCTATGAACTTTATCCTCTACACCAGTGATTCTCAACCATTCTCATGCTTTGTCCTTTTAATATAGTCTGTCATATGGTGACACCAACTACAAAATTATTTGTTTGCTACTTTATAGTAGCTTTACTACTGTTATGAATCATAATGTCATGATATAGGACAACTCCAGTGAAGGAGTCATTTGACCCCCAACAAAGTAATAACCCACAGGTTGAAAACTGTTGCTTGCCTTCTCACACCCCCAAGAATGCCCATGGCATATGTGACCACTAGAGCTTTGGCCTTACCCTAACATAAGAGATGAGTATCTCACTCATGAGCTGGAGTGCCATATTCTCTAGGCAATAGTCCCTGGAAGTACATCACATGCCCCACCCACACACAGCAGAGCCTTAGACCTGGGAGTAGCCACTCTACACCTCTAATCACCCCCATGGCATCTTTGATCACCACAGCCTTGGGCCCACCTAAACCTGGAGAAGCATCAAGGCATACCAGAGTCCAGCAGAGGAAAGAACCCACCTACACTTGAGGAAACAGAGACACAGACCACAGTTTCGCCCACTGGAGGAATAGATGAGCAGATGGTAGTGTTAGAACACATTCAACAACATAAAGAACAATATGGCATTACCACAAACTAGTGGATCTACACAGCAAGACCTAAGCATCCCAATGCAGATGAAGCAGAAGAAAACAATCTTAAAAATTACTTTATAAAGATGATAGAGGCATTTAAAGAGAAAATAAAAAAGTATTCTGAAAGAAGTGGAGGAAAAACAAATAAAAAAAAATTAGAAGAAATCAACAAATTCCTTAAAGAAAACTAAGAAAAAACAAACGGGCAAAGAAAACAGTTCAAGACTTGAAAACTTGAAATAGAGGCTATTAACTAAATACAAACTAACAGATTTCTGAAAATGAAAAATCTGAGTAAATGATCAGGAGCTACAGATGCAAACATAAACAACAGAGTACAAGAAATAGACGATAGAATATCAGATGTCAAAGATAAGATAGAAAAAGAACCAGATTCATTGGTCAAAGAAAATGTTAAATCAAACAACCTCCTAACACATAGTATCCAGAAAATCTGAAACACCATGAAAAGACCAAACCTAAGAATAATGGGGATAGAAGAAGGAGAGAAAGTCCAGCTTAAAGGCACAGAAAATATATACAACAAAATCATAGAAGAAAACTTTCCAAACCTTAAGAATGGCATGCCTCTAAGAATACAGAAAGCGTAAAAAATACCGAATAGAGTTGATAAAAAACCCTAACTACATATAATCAAAACACTAAATATATAGAATAAAGAAAATTAAAAATGGCAAAGGAATAGGCCAATCAAATGAGCACAAGAAACAAGCGGTTTTAACTATCCTAATAGCTAACAAAATAGACTTAGAATTAAAATCAATCAGAAGAGATGGAGAAGTACATTTCATATTCATCACTGGAAAAATCCAACAAGATGAAGTCTCAATTCTGAACATCTATGTTCCAAATACAAGGGCACCCACGTTTGTAAAAGAAACATTACTAAAGCTCAATTACACATCAAATCTTTGACATTGATTGTGGGAGAATTCAGCATTTCATTCTAACCACTGGACAGGACTTCTGGAAAGAAACTTAACAGAGAAATAAAGGAACTAACAGAAGTTAAGACTCAAATGGATTTAATAGCTATCTATGGCACAGTCCTCCCAAGAAGAAAAGAATATATATATTCTTTTCAGAGCCTCATGAAATCTTCTTTAAAATGTGACCACATACTCAGTAAGAAAGCAAACCTCAAAAGATTGAAAAAAAATGGGAAAAACATCCTGTATCTTATCAGATCACTATGGATTAAAGTTAAAATTCAACAACAACACTAATTACAGAAAACCCACAAAATCATGAAAACCGAACAGTGGTCAAGCGAGTCACCCCTGAGTCAAGGAAGAAATAAAGAAATTAAAGGCTTCCTAGAATTCAATGAAAATGAATACACAGTATAAACTTATGAGACACTTTGAAAGCAGTGCTAAGAGGAAAGTTTACAGCACTAAGTGCCTACATAAAGAACCTGGGGAAATTTCACACTAGTACTTTAACAGTACAACCGAAAGCTCTAGAACAAAAAGAAACAAACTCATCCAGTAAGAGAAGATGCAAGGAAATAATCAAATTGAGAGTTGAAATCAATAAAATAAAAACAAAGAAAGCAATACAAAGAATCAATGACATAATGAGTTGGTTCTTTGAGAAATCAACACAATAGACAGACCCTTATTCAAACTAACCAAAAGGCCAAGAGATTATGCAAATTAACAAAATAAAAAATGAAAAAGGAGATATAACAACAGATACCGAGGAAATTCAGAGAATCATCAGGTCAAACTTCAAAAACCTGTACCACACAAAATTGGAAAATTTAAAGGAAAAGAACAATTTTCTGGATAGGTATCATATACCAAAATTAAATCAAGAACAGAAAAAAAATACACCTATAACCCCTAAAGAAATAGAATCACTCCTCATAAGTCTCCCAATCAAGAAAAGCTCAGGGCAAGACTGTTTCAGTGTAGAATTTTACCAGAATTTCAAAGAGCTAAGACCAATATTCCTCAAATTGTTATGTACAATTGAAACAGAAGGGACAATTACAAACTCTTTTTACGAGGTGACAGTTACCCTAGTAACCAAACCACAGTAAGATACAACTAAAAAAGCAAATTGCAAACTAATATCCATCATGAACATTGATACAAAAATACTCAATAATATCCTGGCAAAACGAATACAAGAACATATCAAAAAAAAATCACCCACCATGATAAAGTAGGCTTCATCCAAAGAGATGCAGGGATGGTTCATCGTACAAAAATACAATTCCACCACATAAACAAGATAAAGTACGAAAACCACATGATGATCTCATTAGAAGTGGAAAAAGCCTTTGACAAAATCCATCACAGCTTCAGGATAAAGGCCATGAAGAGATCAGGGATACACGGAACACACCTAAACATAATAAAGGCAATATACACCAAGTGAACAGCCAACATCAAATTAAAAAGAGTGAAACTCAGAGTGATTCCACTAAAATCAAGACAGAGCAAGGCTCTCCACTCTTTCCATATTTATTTAATATAGTGTTCAAAGCTCTAGCCAAAGTATTAAGAAAACAAAAGTAGATAAAGGGAATAGAAATTGGAAAGGAAAAAAAAAACAAACTTGCAGTATTTGCAGATGATACAATAGTTTAAATAAGTGACACAATAAATTCTACTTGGGAATTCCTACCACAGATAAACACCTTCAGTAATATCTCAGGATACAAGATTAACTCAAGAAAATTAGTATCCTTCTTATACACAGAAGATAAACGGGCTGAGAAAGAAATCAAAGAAACATTATCATTCCCAATAGCCACAAATAATATAAAATATCTTGAGTTAACTCTATCCAACCCAGTGAAGGACCTATATGACAAGAACTTTAAATCTTTAAAGAAATAAATTGAGGAAGATATCAGAAAATTGAAAGATGTCCCATGCTCTTAGATAGGTAAATCAACATAGTATAAACGACACTCTTACCCAAAGCAATCTAAAAATTCAGTGCAATCCCCAGCACAATTCTTCACAGACCT
Source organism: Microtus pennsylvanicus (assembly GCF_037038515.1). Lineage (NCBI taxonomy): Eukaryota > Metazoa > Chordata > Mammalia > Rodentia > Cricetidae > Microtus > Microtus pennsylvanicus. The sequence goes on along the minus strand of NC_134584.1, from coordinate 68,832,097 downwards.
TGAAAGAAGAATGTTCTTTCATATGAAAAAAGAAAACCCCCAGGGTAGCCAAAAGAATCCTACACAATGAAGGAACGTCCAAAGGCATCACCGCTACTGATATCAAACTCTACTACAGAGCTATAGTAATGAAAACACCTTGGTATTGACACAAAACAGACAAGTGGACAAATGGAATCAAATTAAAGACCCTGATATTAATCCACACAGCTAAGAACACCTGATTTTTGACAAAGAAGCTAAAATTATACAATGAAAAAAATTTATCTTCAAAAAATGGTGCTGTCATGAGTGCATGTCAATGTGTAGAATGATGCAAATAGATCCATATCTATCCTCATGCACAAAACTCAAGTCCACATTGATAAAATACCTCAACAACACTGAACCTAATAGAAGAGAAAGTGGGAAGTAGCGTAGAACACATGGGAATTGGAGACAACTTCTTGAATATAAAACCAGTAAACAAATAATAAATTGGACCTCCTGAAACTGAAACTTTTCTGCAAGGCAAAAAGACAGTCATCAAACAAACCAGTATCCTACAGAATGGGGAAATATCTTCACCAACCACTTTGGACAAAGGGCTGATTTTCAAAATATTCAAAGAACTCCAGAAACTAGATATCAAAACATTAAATAATCCAATTAAATAATGGGATACAGATCTAAACCACGAATTTTCAACTGAAGAGTATCTAAGGCCAGAAAGTCACTTAAGGAACTACTCAACATCAGAAAAATGCAAATCAAAACAACTCTGAGATGCCATTTTATACCTGTCAGAATGGCTAAGACCAAAAACACGAATGATAGTTTATGTTGGAGAATATGTACAGTAAGGGGAACTTCTCTCTATTGCTGGTGGGAGTTCAAACTTATACAGCCACTTTGGAAATCTGTATGGTGGTTTCTCAAAAAATTAAGAGTCAATCTACTTCATGACTCAGCAATAACACTCTTGGGCATATACCCAAAGGATGCACAGTCATAACACAAAGACATTGCTTCAACTATCACATAGTAGCATTATTTGTAATAGCCAGAACCTGTTAACAACTGAGATGACCCTCAACCTAGAATGGATAAAGAAAATGTGGTTCATTTACACAATGGAATACTACTCGGCAGTAAAAAACAAGATATCTTAAAATTTGAAGGCAAGTGAATGGAAAACCATCCTGAGTGAGGGAACCCAGATACAGAAAGACAAACATATATTAGATATTAGACATAGAGCAAATGATAACCAGCCTACAGTTCAAAACAACAGAGAAGACAGGAAAAATTGAGAACTTAAGAGAGATACACATGGTACCCCTGGGAAGGAGAAGTAGATAAGATCTCCTTAGTAAATTGACATGGGAGAATGCATAGAAAGGTGAGAGGGGAGGGGAGAAGAGAGGAATCAGGAAGATCAAGTTGGGTAAAGGACAGAGAAATAAAGCAAGGAAACAGATACCTTGAAAGAGGGAGCCATTGAGGTGATAGCAAGAAACCACACAAGAGGCAAACTCTGACAAAACCACAAGGATATCTCCAGCTAAGAATCTAGGCAATAGTCGAGAGGGTACCTAAGCCGCCCTTCCCAGGTAATCACATTTATAACCACCTCAATTGTCATCATAGAATCTTCATCCAGTAACTGATGGAAGCAAATGCAGAGAATCACAGCTAAGAACTGATCTGAACCCCTGGAGTACAGTCATAGAAAAGGAAAAGAGATACTATGAGCAAAGGGATCGAGACCGTGATGTGAGTACCAACAGAAACAGCTGACTCAAGCTAATGAGAGCTCACTGACCCCAGACTGACATCTGGGGAACAGTATAAGACTGAACTATGCCCTCTGAATGAGGGTGACAGTTATGTGCCATGGGTAGTTTGTGGGGCCACTAGCAGTGGAACCAATATTTACCTCTAGTGAATGAACTGGCTCTTTAGAGCCCATTCCCTGTGGAGGGATACCTGGTAAGCCTAGATACAGGGTGGAGGAATGGGAGAGGGACATGGTCCTGCCTTGCTTGATGTGATAGACTTTGTTGACTTCCCATGGGAGGCCTCACCCTCTCTAAAGAGTGCACTGGGGTGGGGTGGAGAGAAAGTGGGGCTAATGTGAGGATGGCAGTGAGAGGGAAGTGGAATCAGTGTATAAAGTAAGATTGTTTTAGAAATAAAAAGATTACTACAGCTATACAAAGGATTTTATTCAATACTAACATTGAATAATTTATTAATTTGTGAATTAAAAAGTTAAAACTGCAAAGAATATTATAATATAAAGCCAATGAAATGCTATTTAGAAGTGAATCCAGGGATTCTGAAACAATCAAATCATCAGACCTTACTTTCTTTGCTAAAGAAGGTGCCAAGGAAAAGAACCTCTCAGAATGTTTCTATCTATTGATAGAGGCTCAGCTTTCATTCTATTGCTAATTTGTGTTGACTGATAAGTTTTTATCAGAATTCTTATTGCTCATATGTATAAATAATTAAGGCTTTCTACTTTCTAATTAATTATCTATATTACTTAATATAAAAACAGTCAAATATTAAAGTTTTAATGATTTTATTTCCCTTCTTAGATTTTTGTGATTTTCAAGTAATATGGATAGAGCTTCAAAACTTTAGAGTCACATAATTCTTTATGCTTAAAATCACATTGGCATAAATATTGTCCTTATTTGTTGAACATGTTTTTCTGAAAGACTTTTGTTTGTTAATTTATTCATTCAGTGCCTAGCAGTGAATGTTAGTTGTGTCCCAGGTTTTCACTCTATGAAATTAATACAGGGTAGAGTTGGGGGAGTAGAAAACAGAACCATTAATCAAAAGACACTAAATTACAGCAGAAAAAATAATCAATGAATTCTAAGTTACTATTAAAAAGGAGTGAAAAGTTGTTGTGTGATACTGAGCAGTGAGATGATTATTTATAACAATTTAAGTGGTGTTGATTGTGGTGGGTGGGATTGGGGAGGTCTAGAAAGAGTTGGGGGAGGAGCAGCCATGATCAAGATACATTGTATGAAAAAAACATGTTTTCAATAAAAAATATTGAAAAGAAGATTCTGTAAGTTTTCGTAATAAAAATAATAGATACGTTTTTGGAAAGAGCAAGTGAAACATATTATATTACATGAAACCTCATGTGGAATAGGGACATAGTTATTAGAATAGGCTTTCAAAATTGATTTCACAGCTACATTTCTTTACAGAAAATATCACCTCTGCAGTGAAAATAGGTTTTGGGACCACCAACTTCTGGTTCCAAACATAAAAGAGAGACTTATCTCTGAGGTAGAATTATTGGGTCTCACATCTAAAAGTACACACGCATGCTTCTTGGCTTTTCTTTATTTTTTCATGTTGTAAAGCAGCTATTGGAAGTATACACATTAAAATTATCCCAGTTCCAACTTTTATAAAAAGTTCTCAAAACTGCTAATGAATATATTTCCTCATATATAATTATCACCTGTTAATACAAGTCAGATAAGGCCAACCTTATGACTTAGTGACTCAGCTCCCCATCAATGAGTATATATGTATATGTATCTTGTGACAATAAATATAATTAATAAAAGAAAATAAATAAAAGTAAAACAAAATAAATGAGTCTGTCATTTACATGAAGATATTTCTGTCAACTTCATTTTACTGGTCAAAGAGAAAACTGTTGGTAGGAAGTTTTCTTCTCTTTGTTATAATTCATTCCTGTCCCTTATCTTAGTACTTATCTAAAGAATCAGAAAGCAGTTGATTTTCTAATCGGTGGTATTCATTAATTCCAGTCCTCTTACTCAATACTTAGTTACTTACACATAATTTGGTATCCTTGGCTTATAAACTAGTATACTAGTATATTACATTGCAGTTGAAGCAGACCACAAAAAGTCATAATCATGCCATTTAAGAGGCAAATTAAGACATTTAAAGGGAAAAGTAAAGGATACTGCAGCTTATACTAATTCATTAATATTTTGTTCACGGTGTAAGATTCACCTTTCAGCATTTTCCTTAGAGAGCCTTTCATTTCTCATTATGGCCGTAGAATTAAGAAGATTAAAGTGAACCGATATGGAGAGATAGCACTTGTCAAATCATAAATATCTAATACTAAAATAATAGTTAATGAAAAGCTAATTAATTTATGAAAAAATTGAACTAATTTTATAACAGGAAACGATGTTTTCAATACTCAAAAACTACTAATGTGCTTTTATATTTTTAAAAAATAAAAAGGTTATAAAAACATGTTAAGTAGTAAAATTCAGCGTGCTTTTATGATAAAACTCTTAGCAACCTAGCTATATGTGAATACTCCTGAAAATTTGAAATCTATAGCTACTGTTCATTTACACAGATTTTCCATTTCCAGACATCAAAATACCAAATAATCCAATTAAAAATGGGGGTACAGATCTAAACCAAGAATTCTAAACAGAGGCATCTCAAATGGCTGAAGGATATTTAAGGAATTGTTCAACATCCTTAGCCATCAGAGAAATGCAAATCAAAACAACACTGAGATACCATCTTAAACCTGTCAGAGTGGCAAAGATAAAAAAAAAACACTAATGACAGCTTATGCTGGAGAGAATGTGGAGTAAGGAGAACACTCCTCCATTGGTATTGGAAGTACAAACTTGTTCAGTCACTCTGGAAATCAGTATGACGGTTTCTCAGAAAATTGGGAATCAGTCTACCTCAAAATCCAGCAATACCACTCTTGGGCATATATCCAAAGGATGTTCAATCATACCACAAGGACATTTGCTCAACTAGGTTCATAGAAGCATTATTTGTAATAGCTAGAACCTTGTAACAATCTATAATCCCCTCAGCTGAAGAATAGATAAAGAAAATGTGGTATACCTACACAATAAAATACTTTTCAATGGTTAAAAAAAGGAAAAGGAAGAAAAAACAGCAACAACAACAGCAAAAACAAACAAACAAACGAGAAAATTTAAAATTTCCAGACAAATGGATGGAACTATAAAAAACCATCCTGAAGAGGTAACCCAGACCGAGAAAGATCATCTTTGGTATGTACTCACTCATAAGTGGTTGCTAGTTATAAAGCAAAGATACTAGCTGTAAAGTCTATAGAGATGCTAAGTAACAAGGTGAACCCTAAGAAAAGCATACATAGATCCACCTGAAAAGGAGAAATAGACAAGATTGCCTGACAAAATTGAGAGCATAGGGGTCGGGAGAGAAGAGGAGGTAGAAGATAAAAAGGGGAGAAAGTGAGGGGGGAGGAGAACTTAAGGAACCAGTTAGTCAAGATAGAGGAAGGGCAGAAATGAAAGAGATATTTGATCAAGGGAGCCATTATGGGGCTGGCTAAGTGTTCTGAAACTTACAAAGGGAAAGAAAGTTCATGGGCATAGCCTCTGTTCAAGACTGAGTCAAAATTTAATAGTGAACCATTAAAAGGTTGCATTTGAAAATGATATGTAAAAAAAAAAACCAAACTACGTGAATTGATCAAGGATTCTCAATGTTTCTAGAAGACAAAATTTATAAACAAAAGACTGCATCAGTGTAAACCAATCAATTAGAAACCATAGCAAATGGAAGTTACTAACAAGGTAACAACTTTAAAGACAATGAAAACTCCATAATAAAACCTATAAAGAATCCATAGATTCATCTATAATTCATAAAATCTTAACAATGAAAATGTTATAAATTTTATTTAAAATATAAGCATCAAGGGTATACAGGATGCTTCTGAAGAACTAGGTAGATATGATAGTTGTCTAAGAATAAGCACTATATTTACATAAAATGTGAACTCAGAGACTAACAAAGCTAGGAAGTTAAATCAAGGAAGATAAACTGGCTTTTTAAATTTGGAAACTGTATGGATTACATAGGGATGGAAAATGATAATTAACATGTTTGCATTTTAATAGTAAAAAAATGATTATAGTGAGTTTGTATTATCTTGATCACAGTGCACTTGTCTTGAGAAAGACTGAAACAACCATAATAAAAAAAATAAAACTGCAGTTGGGTATCTTAGTGTATGTGTCTCTTGTGCTTTCTCATTTTGATTTATTTTTAAATTATGGTCTGTTATTTTAATTATTTGTTTTTATTTTAGGGTTATGATTTATTTATTTTGTTTATTTTATTTTTTTTAGTTGTTGCAAAAACAAATTTCCCATTTCCTTCCCCCTCCTCGCACAAATCGCCCCCCTCCCCCACTCCCCTCTCCCTCTCCCCCTCCCCCTCCCCCCACTCCATTCCCCCTCCCTCTCGAGAATGGTGAGCAGTCCAGATTCCCTGCCCTGCAGGAAGTCCAAGGTCCTCCCACTTCTATCCAAGACCAGGAAGGTGAGCATCCAAACAGGCTAGGCTCCCACAAAGCCAGTTCATGTAATAGGATCGAAACCTAGTGCCATGTTTTTTTGTTTTTTTTTTTTTTTTTAAAGAAAATGCCTGTTAGTTTTCGAAACAGAGAGAAAAAAGGTGTGGAATAATGTGGGTATGGAGTTAGGGAGGACCTGGTAGGAGACTGGGTAGGTGGAGATCTATCTGATCAGAATATATTGTACCAATTTTCAATTAAAAAGAGTTCCGAGGACAATTACTGGGATTTGGGGGATTTAAGCATTCAAGAAATGTTGTTTGTCTGTGGGGTGGGCATGTGTGTGCAACCAACCTCAGGAGACAGCTCTCTGATACGGGTTTTGGAGACTGAATGCAGGTAGGTAGGATTGGTTACAAGCACCTTTGCCTGTTGAGACATCTTTTTAATTTATTTATTTATTTATTTATTTATTTATTTATTTATTTATTTATTAAAGATTTCTGCCTCCTCGCCGCCACCGCCTCCCATTTCCCTCCCCCTCCCCCAATCAAGTCCCCCTCCCTCGTCAGCCCGAAGAGCAATCAGGGTTCCCTGCCCTGTGGGAAGTCCAAGGACCACCCACTTCCATCCAGGTCTAGTAAGGCTGTTGAGACATCTTGCTGTCTTCATATTTCTAAATTTTCTATGTACTTTCTTCCACTAGGTAATTACTTTAAAATTACTTAAAAACACATATTTCTCTTTAGCTTTTATTTTAAAATCTTTACAAGTACTATTTATACAATTAAATGCTTTGATCTTAACTTAGAAGGCAATTTTTCCAGTATAAATTTAAAGATTATTTTCAACTATATAAATCTTTAGATTTTATATTTAAGCTAAATATTAGCCACTTATATTGTTATCATAGAAGCTGTCCATATAATACAAATTACTTGATTCTTGTTGATGCTCATTTAATATAATAGTTTATAATTAAGTTTTTGAAATAATTAAGCATTATTAAATATCTTGAATTTGCAGTTTTCAAGATTTTTTTATCCTATTATAATACTGAGCTTTGACCTACTTACACTAATAAAAGTCCTAAGTTTTGATGGCAAATGTGTTGCTTTTCTTAATTATTTTAGTGTTTGCTCTCACTACATAGTATTTTTATACATATATCTGTATATGTGTGTGTGTGTGTGTGTGTGTGTGTGTGTGTTAGTATTATGCACTGGTAGCTTACTATTCTTCAATGAGATGTATTTTTTGGGTAAGCTATTGATTAGTTAATGATTAATTAAGAACTTAATAATGTTTTCAAGCCACATACACATTTTCTCTGGTACAAATATAGTTGAAATAATTTTCTTTAATATTTGCTCTGTGCTTTTTTCCTTCTTTTATTTTTAGCTTATTTTTAAAGATTGATGCTATCTTCTATAAGAAGTTTTGCTGGCTTGTTTTCCAGTTTATCAATCTATCATGTAATTGGAAATCTTTATTCCTCTGATTGTGATTCCACATAGATTATTTTAAGCCGCTTTTTTTATAACTTAAGACCACGTATTTGTTATGTTTGTTTGGTTGGTTGCTTGGCAGATTTTTCAGCATGTTAACTTTCATCCAGAATACAATTATGACAATTCTACACTCTCTCTGATACATGTTACCCCTTCTGTATTCAACCCCTGCTTCTCCATTTCACAGGTCTTTGTCTTCTCTAACTACTGCTGCTCTGTGTACATACAAAACCAATAATTTAAAATATTTTCTGCATAAATATTTTCTACAGCTGACCATTCACTGTTGTATAAGCAATAGCTAGGCTCATCCCCAAGGAATACTAATTCTCCCACTTTGGCAGCTGAGAACTGTCTAAACTCTTCAATCATGGGTGTGGCCCTGGGAAATTTCTTCCAGTCTGTGTTGGTCATTGGTGTGGAACAATGGCATCACAGTTGAGGAGAACCATCAGTGGCTTTCCTCCGTAAACAGCTTGCAAAACACCTTCCAGTACGACAAAATCTAGATGTCAGGGAAGACGATTTCAGATCAATTCCATCGCAAATCTGCCAAGTCTCATGACAAAGTGTGTAGTATCTTCAGCAACAGAGACATACCTTTAACTTCTGGAAGACAGCAAAAAGCAATAGCAATGGGTTCTATTGTTCATGGAGACTCTCTTAGACACTTTTAACCTACAAATGCAGAGGGAGTTTGGAAAGGGAGTTTCTCATATTGATCTTTTTCTCATGTTGTATTTTTTTGTTAAAGAGTCTGTGGCTGTTCTGGGGAGTATTATGGATTGCCTATGTTAGTCTGGAAGTTAAGCGGTCAATTCTTGTTCTTTTTGTGATACACATTACATTTTAAAATGTGCCAGATGTGGTGGTATACACTTGTATCTCAGCATTTGAAAGGCAGAGACAGGAAGATAGGAGGTAAGGTTATCTTCACTTATTTAATGAGTTGAAGGTCAGTTTTTGGCTACACGAGACCTCATCTCAAATAACAACAACTAAAATCAAAATGCTTAAGGAAGCTTAGGAATTAAGCTAATTAATGCTTTTACATTCCTTCATCTAGCAATCTGTGATTCTTAAAATATTTAAATTTTTATTATTGCTCTGTTGTCCATTGATTGGACAATAAGCATATCTCTCCAATGAACTGAATCTTTAATCTTTGTATGCACCTATTTCACCGATAGAATTCTAAAATCTTGGGAGAAATAAAAAGAAGCAGGGCTTTAAGGAAGGGAAGGATTTTGTTCAAAGCTTTGGGGTTTGGATCAGCAACTGTAGAGAATAAATCTCAAAGGGTTAGCTATTTCCTTCCACTATGTGAGCATACATTGAGAATGTCATGTCTATATAACAAACCTATAATCTATCAGAGCCTTGATCTTTTACTTCCCAGAATACAAAAAATATTAGTATTATATAATTTACAAGTCTCCCAGGTTATGGTAATTTTTATAGAAATCAGAATATAAGCACATATTCTAAAACATTTCTTTTTGTGACTCTCCCCACCCCCTATCCTCTATCTCTTTTTTCATTTTTTTATCTCACATTTCAGCCTAGGCAAGCTCCCCGTTCATGATCATTTAGTCCTGAGGACTAAGATAACAAGCATGTGAACCATAACCCGATTAAAGTGCTTTTAATATTAGCTTGGTTATGAAGTTTAGATGCATGAAATTCTTCCCACATGTTCTGTTAACTGATCATTGCTCCTCTTTGCTTTTGAGTGTGAGATACTTTACAAGACTGTTTTCTTATCTAAGGATTATAACATCAAATATTTCTGTAATTAGTGCTGATTATTTATACCAGGTATTGTATTAAATTTTTATTTTATATTTAATGGTAAAAACGTATTTCAAAATTCTAAATTTCTAGTTATTTCCTGTCAAAATTTTGATGTCTTTCTACTTGGATTGCAATTGATATCAAGTAGCACATATGTTTCTAATTTTTCACTTTAAGAATTTCTACTATTATGAAGTTTTAATATTATATAAGCAAAGTGGTTTTTTATTTTATTTGCTCTACTTAGGATTTCTAAACTAACTGAATCTAAAAAAATGATGGCTTTAAGTGGTTCAAAAATGTCTTTAAGAATGCTCTTTTTCTCTTGTCAATTGCTATAAATATATGTACCATATTTACTTTATTTTAAGATTTTTCTAATAGTTCTTCTATTTTACATGAGTGATATCTTTGATAATCTCATAAAATCTACTCTCCAGTTTACTCATCTATACAAATTACAACAAATCCTGATTAAACTTAATTGTTTAATGAACAAATTCTCTGTTGATTCAAAAATTTTACTTTCTTGGCATTTAGAAGGTTGAAAGAACATGCAGTATTGATATTATCTTGGAACTATCATAGGCTACAGAGCAAAATTCCTTAAAAAAGCTAAAGTGAAAGAAGCAGAAACATAATTTCATCTTAAATATCTATAATATTTTCTATAAAAGGGGATAAAATTCTATTACTCTTTCTACTAATACATAATTTCTCAAAGTAGAGTTTACGTGGGTTTTATGATACACTAAAGTGAAATTTCATCTTTTTTGACAAATATTTAGTCAGTGCAATTATCATCTGGAACTATTGAGCATTGTAATCACCTTCTAACTACTCTGTGGTACTCATGAAAGCCATTCTACCCTTCACAAAATGAGGCAAACACTGACATTATTCCTTTTTTATTTTTCTTTTTATTTAGGTCTACACTTTTTCTCTGCTCCCCTCCTTACTTCTCCCTTCCCCATCAACCCTCTTCTCATGACCCCCCCCCCATTTATTCAGGAGATCTTTTCATTTTCTACTTCCCAAGCAGAATATATAATATATGTCTGTCTTAGAGAATATGATTAGTAGGCTGTTTTTCTTTGCTTTATGTTTAAAAACCACTTTTGAGTGAGTACATGTGATAATTGTCCTTCTGTATCTGGGTTACCTCATTCAAAATGATGTTTCCTAGCTCCATCCATTTTCCTGCAAAATTCAAGATGTTGTTATTTTTTCTGCTGTGTAAATATACCACATTTTTCTTACCCATTCTTTGGTCGAAAAGCATTTAGGTTGTTTCCAGTTTCTGGCTGTGACAAACAATGCTGCTGTGAACATAGTTGAGCACATGTCCTTGTGGCACAATTGAGCATCCTTTCGATATATACCCCAAAGTGGTATTACTGGGTGTTAAGGAAGATTGTTTCCTAATTTTCTGAAAAATTGCCACACTGACATTCAAAGGGGCTGTGCCAGCTTGCACTCCCACCAGCAATGCAGGAGTGTTCCCTTTCCCCCACAACCTCTCCAGCATAAGTTCTCATCAGTGTTTTTAATCTTGGCCATTCTTACAGGTGTAAGATGGAATCTCAGAGTTATATTGATTTGCATTTCTCTGATGACTAAGGATGTTGAACATTTCCTTAAGTGTCTTTCACCCATTTTAGATCCCTCTGTTGGGAGTTCTCTGTTTAGGTCTGTGCTCCATTTTTTTTATTGTATTATTTGTTCTTTTGATGACCAATTTCTTGAGTTCTTAGTATATTTTGGAGATCAGACCTCTACTAGAAGTATGCCTTGTTAAGAATTTCACATAACTGAACTTAAACATAAATCTCATAATACATTCTCAGCATAGAAATTTTTTCCTAATTTTTAATATCTAAATGAGAATTAAATATTATCATATCTATTTTAATAGTACCATGAAATTTTCTGTCAAACATTATTAAGTGGCTTTACTTTAAATGTCTGTGATTAAAGTATATAATTTCAGCATATGAGAAATCATTGGGTCATATGGAATAGCCCAACTATCATTCTAGCTAGAATTATATCATCCCTTGTGTGAGGAGTAGGACTATAAATTAGAGTTGGTTAACATTAGTAGAAAAAAAACCATGTACATATATCGTTTTAAATAAACTTTGTTAGAGCTTTTCAATCTAATGAGCTTAAAGAAAATTAATACAATGTGAAATAATAGAGACGGAACCATGACCAAACGAAACCAACATTCAGTCTAGAAGTTCTAAAATGATTATATCATGATTCTGAAAACAATTATCTTAAGAGGGCTTTGAGAAATGTAATAGTGCTATTAGAGGCGATCTCAGGAGAATTCCCTTCACCTTACTATTGAACTGTTAAAATAAAACACTAAACAGTGCTGTTAGCTCCGTGACCCTTCTATCAGTTAACACGAAGGCTTTGTGTTCTGAGGCAAGGTCAAAACACCAAGTCAACCAAAGATCAAAAACGTTTGGGGGCACAAGTACCATATATCAGGTATGTTTCAAGAAGGTTGTGACCTGATTCAATTATAAACAAGGCATAAAAAAGTTTATTTACTTTCAAAATGTTGTAAGTTCTTTTAAATACAACAATTACAGTCTCTTTTCCACACATATTTTATAACATTTCTATATTAAAAATCTTTATCAGAAAACAGTGTTTCCACTTAAGTAAAACAGTAGGTCTATCCTAGTGTTTAGAGACTTAATAATGTCTTCCAACTACAAACGAGCCTTTTAATTTAAATTTCACACAACAGATACTTATGTTTTTCAACAGTTTGTAAATCCCTTGACTTTGAGCATATTATATACTTGCTGGTGAAAAAAATTTATTCAGGATTATTTGTGAAATATGTATTTTACTGACACTGGTTAGGTAATTATCCTTTATATTCAAGTTAAAGAAAAATCTCAATATTTGTTTTACAGCAATCTGAGAACAGTACAATCTCTTCTTAACAGTATGACATTCAGTTTTAGCTTGAGACTTATTAGAATGCTATTTATGAAAATGCATTTTGATTTTACCTGTTAGATGAGTGACCAATTAGGCCAACTGAATGCTCTTTCATACTCTGAACCAAAGTTAGCTAAATGAAATTTCATAAAACTTACCTTTACAAACACTAATATTACATTTCTTATACAGCTATTTTGCTTCTTTTTCTTGGATATCACACACATTGTCATAATAATAATCTAAAAATATAGTGAAAATTGGCTGATAACCTTGTCCATAGGCTGGCATTATTGTAAGATATTAAGAATGAAATGCTGAGTCAGTGTATTTAGGAAAAAGCCTTCTAAAATTTAATTCCTGTCGATCTTTGTAAAACCTTAATCACAAAAGCTTGACTTACCAAACATCATCCAGAGGAAATTTAATACTGAAGATGACTCATGGTCATAAAATTTTATGATAATCTGTAAGAGAGATAACCAACTTAGGATACACAAGCAGCTATAGCGTCTCTGAGGACTGAGACATCAGTGGATTTCTTTCTCAACACAGTTTTAGTCCTCTGTTGGAGTGATGTGATGTTTTCAGCATTACCCATTAGCTTCATTGAGAACTGATCTGGCAGAACCAATCTACTTCATATCTTTCCCTGAAATCACTTTTCAGTTAGCCTGAAAACCAGCTAAGAGTGGCTACGAACATACTAACCTACTCTACCCATGCTGAATTACTTTGTCATGATTTCTTCTGAGAAAATATGAACCACATGGAAATTAAGTCTATATAAAAACAGATTATAAACTTAATAAAAATATAAAATTTAACATTATTAAGTTTTGTGAGACAAACCCCCTTTATTTTCATATTTGGTTTGAATTAGTGAGTTAAATGTCTATCATCTCAATCTTTTCATCACATCATTTGTCTTAGTAATTGTGATTCAGGAATTTGGATGACTTTGATAGCTTTCTGAGTGTTATCAAAATGTCTGGCACTTTGGAAGATTTTAATAAATTTGTCTTTTCTCACCGTAGTTTATGTGTTGAAAGTGTGAAAACATGATTTACTGAGCAACCATTTGCCTTTAGTTCAACGCCCATGACTGAATTTCCATGGTGAGGCCCTCATCTGAACCTCCGCTGCTGTCTGGCACAATATCTCACATATATGTGTTTCTCCATGTTCATTATTCATTTTATACAGTCAGAGATGATGTTTTCTAAAATATATTATACAATGAAAATTTTCACCTGTTTTTATTAATAA